>NC_041382.1:645414134-645617422 GCF_002162155.2 Triticum dicoccoides
CTGGATGAACAGGACCCCGATCGATCGAGCCGGTTGGGGCTGGATGAACAGGACCCCGTGGAGGGCTGGATGAATAGGACCACCCCATGGAGGGCGAGATGAACAGTAGATGGTGGAGGGCAGGATGAACAGTAGCCCGTGGAGGGGTGGTTGAACAGGAGCCCGTGGAGAGGGCTGGTTGAACAGTAGCCGGTGGAGTAGCGCACGGTGGAGGCTGGATGAACAGGAGCCCGTGGATGAACAGTCGTAGGTGGAGGCTGGAGGAGGTCGACGGTGGATGAACAGTAGCTCGTGGAGGCTGGAGGGGGTCGACGGTGGAGATGAACAGTATCCTGTGGAGTCCCGTTTTGTGGTACGCCACACCCCTCCCGATGAACAGGACCCCCGTTTCGACCGTAACGCTCCAACACAAGTCCGTTTCGTCCGTTTTGCGGTACGCCACACCCCTCCCGATGAACAGGACCCTCGTTTCAACCCTAGGAGGTCCGTTTCCTCCGTTTTGCGGTACGCCAGACCCCTCCCGATCAACAGGACCCCGTTCCGAACGTAGGAGGTCCGTTTCCTCCGTTGTGCGGTACGCCTGGCCTCGTTTCCATCGCTGTTCTGTCCAAGCCCTGCCGATGAACACGACCACGCATTCCGTTCCGACCCAGCTGGTTGGCTCCCACACGTTCCGTTGCCTCCCGATGAACAGGACACATTCCGTTGCCTCCCCATGAACACGACGCATTCTGTTGCGTCCCCATGAACACGACGCATTCTGTTGCCTCCCCATGAACACGACGCATTCCTTTGCCTCCCCATGAACACGACGACGATGCTGTTTCTCCGTTCTGACCCAGCCATGTCAACGAGCCCTCGCCGTATGTATGCGCGAGCAGGCGTTCGAGACCCCGCCCGTATGTACACATACGTGGCCGTATTTTCTTTCTTGCACCCTGGCCGCCTCTACTACGACACGTGCGCGCCTCTACATCCACCAGTATATATGTATGTACACGTTCACGACCAGAATGACAACGCTACGTACGCTTCGACCAGGTGGGTCCCGACTGTTAGGCACTTCCTTGCGTGCGAAGATGTAGCTGGTGGGTCCCAACAGTCAGGGGGCGAAATACGGTGGCCCGTTCGGTGGGTCCCCGCTGTCAGGTGGAGGAATAATTATTTTGCACGTAATAAGGAGGCACTTCCTTGCTGCGGCCGTGTACCCAACTGTCAGCCTCTCCACGTACAGTCCATGTCCGATGGAAGCCGTTCCTTGACCACGTTGACCATGCTGCGCCGAGAGCACCAGGGCGGTGGATGACGACGAGGCCTAGGAAGGGGACGAAGCGGAGCCGGGGAAGACGCGGCAGTGGATGCCCACGCGTAGAGGAGTACGAGGGTTCACTAGTTCGCTGCGGTGTGAGGCTGCCGTCGCCGCAGAATAATAGGGGGTGTGGGTGAGTAGAGGGATGGCCTGGCCAGCGGTGGGAGTAGTAGGGGCGGTGAGGCCTTCGCCGCATCGCAGCCGGCCACAGGAGGCAGGAGCACGAGGCACGACCGATGCTGGTTTGGACGGCTGGAGCAAGAAGACCAGAGGTTGAAGAAGCACTACGGCCGTTGGATGGACATCGTACGGTCACTGGAGCTAGAATCGTGCATATTGACTAAGTTGACAAAGCCCTCCATCCCCGTCAACTTAGTAGGCCCACAAGTTAGCTTCCCACCAAGGTGGGTCCCAGCTAGCAGGGGGTATTCATTTTTTTGTGCGTAATAAGGAGGCACTTCCGGTGGGTCCGAGCTGACAGCAGGGGGAACATTTTTTTCGCGAAATACGGTGGACCGTCGGGTGGGTCCCAGTAGTCAGGGGCAAACATTTTTTTCGCGATATACTGGTGGGCGCCCGGTGGGTCCCTGCTGTCAGGTGGAGGAATAATTATTTTCCACGTAATAAGGAGGCACTTCCTTGCGGCTGCCGTGGACCCAGCTGTCAGCCTCTCCACGTACAGTATTCTTCCGATGGAATTCGGTCGTTGACCACGTTGACCACGCCGCGCCGACAGCACCACGGCGGTGGACGATGGCGAGGCCTAGGAAGGGGACGACGCGGAGCCGGGGAATACGCGGCAGTGGATGCCCACACGGAGAGGAGTATAAGGGTTCACTGGTTCGGCTGCGCTGCCATCGCCGCAGAATAACAGGGGGTGTGGGTGAGTGGAGTGGAGGGATGGCCTGGCCAGCGGTGGGAGTAGTATGGGGGCAGTGAGGCCTCCGCGGCAGCACAGCCGGCCACGGGAGGCAGGAGCAGGCGGCATGACCGACGCTGCTTTGGGCGGCTGGAGCAAGAAGACCAGCGGTTGAAGAAGCACTACGGCCGTTGGATGGACATCGTACGGTCAATCGAGCTAGAATCATGCATACTGACTAAGTTGACAAAGCCCTTCGTCCCTGTCAACTTAGTAGGCCCACTATACTGGGTCCCAGCTAGCAGGGGGAGTATTCATTTTTTGTGCGTAATAAGGAGGCACTTCCTTGCGTGCGAAGATATAGCTGGTGGGTCCGAGCTGTCAGCGGCGGTAACGTTTTTTTTGCGAAATAGAGAGGCCGTTTCGGTGGGTCCCAAATGTCAGGTGGAGGAAATCATTATTTTGCGTGTAGTAAGGAGGCATTTCCTTGCGTGCGGCCGTGGACCCAACTGTCAGCCTCTCCACGTACAGCCCACTTCAGATGCATGTCGGTCATTGACCACGCTGACCACGCCACGCCGAGAGCACCAGGGCGGTGGACGACGGCGAGGCCTAGGAAGGGAACGACACAGAGGCAGGGAAGACTCGGCCGTTGTTTTTGTTTCCCACGCGGAGGCGAGTACGACTGTACGAGGGTTTACTGGTTCGTTTGCCGTCGCCGGAGAATAACAGCAGGTGTGGGTGAGTAGAGGGATGGCTATGCCAGCGATGGGAGTACGATGGGGAGGTGAGGCCTGCGCGGCAGCACAACCGGCCGCGGGGAGGAGGGAGCAGGCAGTCCTGCCGGTGCTTGTTTGAGCAGCTGGAGCAGGAAGAGCAGAGATTGAAGAAGCACGACGGCCGTTGGATGGACATCCAACAGTATACATGCCATCTGTGGAAAGCCTCAAATCTGTGGAAAACAGCATACATCCCATCTGCCATTATTTCAAATAATTTACAGCCCATTTGCTAATTCTTACGGGTTTTTTTGGAGCCCATATTCTTTATGTTAGCATTACAGCCCATATTGTGGCCACGGTTAAAAAATTATATGAAATTTTGCATATGTCGGTGCGGTCTGAACTGTTTTTAATCCCGAAATTTCGAGTCACATTCAGATGGATTTTAAAAATAAATGTATATCAATATAAAATCCAATAAATTGTCCACGCATAAAAATCAATGCAATTTAAAATCTCGAAATGAAAAAAAGATATTTGAAAATAATTGTCGGTTTGATGTGTTTTAAAAATGTACAGCCCATTTCTCATAACTGATAGGCCATTTTCTCGGCCAGCCGAATGAAGCTCTCCTCGTCTTGAAAGATTTGCAGCCCAACAGGCCTGATAAAGCGACTTACTTGACAAATTACAAAAGAACTGGGCTAGCCATTTTCAGAAAGAAAAAAACTACTGGGCTGGTCTGTGGTAAACATAAAAGAAAAGGCTGTCTAGACAGGCCAGAGTGTCCCGCACAGCCCAGTTGACACCCTGCTTCCGTCTCAAAAACAAATTAGATAAATGCCACTCCAATTATGGCGATTCATAAAAATGCCACTGCAATTTCCAAACTTTGAAAAATGCCACTGCAATTTTTGCAAACTTTGAAAAACGCCATTGCAGTTTGCAAACTTTGAAAAACGTCACTCCAGACTTCGAAAAATGCCACTAGAAATGGCATGAAATGGCATTTTTCAAAGTTTGGAAATTGCAGTGGCATTTCTCGGATACACCAGATTTGGAGTGGCATTTATCAAATTAACCCAAAACAAAAATAACTGGGCAAGCTGCTGGGTCCCTGGTGTCAGCCGCTCGTTGTGCAATTCTCTCATTTATTGACTACGTTGACAATGGCATGGGACCCAGATGTCAGAAATCCACTAGGAGGAGCCATTTTTTTATTGGCTTTAAATAAGGAGGCACTTGCTTGCGTATTGACATGACCTTGGCGGGTCCCTGCTGTCATCCTCTCCATGTACAATCATCTTCTGATTATGTATGCGTCAACTTGCTAGGCCCACAAGTCAGCCTCTAAACCGTGGAGGACAAATACAACCCATTAAAAAAATAACAGCCCATTCCATACGTTCAAACGAAAAGTTCAACATTCAGACCAAAGTAATAGGTCCGATCCACATATAGAGTACTGAACTTCCACGTTGACAACCATCATAGCCAAGTTAACTATCTACTCCCACTAACACTCTAGTAGCGTACAAGTGTCGGTGATGAACGACACCTATGGGATCAAAAGAATCCCTACTACGGTTGCGGGGCGCGGGGTTGTGAGAAGAGCGGATCAAACATATAGCACACGGTTTGTTTATCCAGGTTCGGGCCGCGGGGATGCGTAAAACCCTACTCCTGCTTTGGTGGATTGTATATCTGTGTTCTTGAGCTAGCTATGGGGCGTGAGGAGCTCCAAAAAGCCGAATCCTTCTCCTGGTCGCCTCGGGCCTCCTTTTATAGGAAAAGGGGTAGCCACAGTGGCACACAGGAGGTGGAAAGGGAACAGTGATGCGAAGTTATCCCTCGCATTACATGACAAGGCGCATTTAATGCGTCTAGCCCAGGTGTCCTTGCTTTATCGGGGATGGGGGAGAGCCCTGTCTCGTCCGTCGCCGCTCCTTCTCGTGTTGACACGCGCCCTGGCCAGCGGCACCCGCGGTGCCATGTAGGCAGGCAGGCAGCTGAGGTGGCGTAGTGGTAGGTCTTCACGAAGATCTGCAAGCCGCCACGCAGGTGCCTGCCTAGCTGGTTGGGTCGGGAGCTGCATGTGAACGGCGGTGGAGGTTTGATTGGCGTGGGCCTGATGGTGGCCCTACGGGTGTTCTCGGCAAGGGCCTTGCCGGGGCCCCGGCAAGGGTCTTGCCGTGGCGCCTGCTGTCGTCCCCGGCAAGGCTCTTGCCGGGGGCCTTGTGGTCCTCCTTGGCTGGGATCCCGCCCAGGATCATCGTCTTCTAAAGGGTGTATCTGATCTTGAATGCCTTCACAAAGATCTGCATGCCACCATGGGGATGTCTCCCGAATCCTTGCCCCATGGGGGCAGTGGACTCAAGGGTGACTCACTCCATAGGTGTGGGGCGAGCTGCCACGGCAAGGGTTTTGCCGGGCTTGCTAGAACCGCCTCCCGGCAAGGATCTTGCCGGGGGGATCCGCTTCGTCCCCTTTGCTCTTTGTGGTCTTGGTCTTGGCATCGTTCTGCTTCTCTTGAGCTTTGGCCTTACCTTGGCTCACCTCCCTTGCCTTGCCCAGTGTGGTGGTGCCCGTGGCTCAGACTGCCCATGCATAGTTATAGGGGGTACAAAAAGTGTACCCCTCCTTTTGTACACCGACAACAAGTACTAACTTACTCTTAGCTAACTAGATGATGCCGGCCGCCATCTGCTGTCCGTGCTAAACATCGGCACCGGCGTCCTCCGCCTCGCCTCGGACTTGCCAGAGGTGCGATAGGGCGTGTTGCTCGCGCGCGTTGGCCCTTTCCATGCCGGCGTGGTCCACCGAAGCTTCAGCTTCCAAGCGGGAAACCCACTTGACGAGCTGGTAGTAAAAATCGGCGTCGCGAACGCGTGCGTGCCCGACAGCCTCCAGGGCTATTTGCCAGGCGCCGGCCTCCACGTAGTCGGCCCAGTTGCGGGCGCTCTGCTCGTGACTCAGAGCGTCGATGCACTGCTGCTCCATGTCCCGCTGGCGGTGCAAATCAGCGATACGCTGCTCCTCCGCCAGGCGATCGCGCTCCAACAACTCCCGCTCCTCCGCCATGTGGTCGCGCTCCAACAACTCCTCGATCTCCGCATTGCCATCTAAAGACAAATAGAATGCCTCCTCCCTCCATCCGCCTTCCGGTGAAAACCCGAACACTAGTTCCGGCGGTGACCGCCTCCAGCGTCGCCTACCTCGGACGGGCGGTGGCATGGCTGATGTGGCGAGCGACGTTGGGCCGGTGGTGGCTTATGAGGATATGGCGAGTTGGGTCACGGTGGCACCTGAGAAGGCCGGGAAACAGTACTTATAGGCGGAAGGTAGCGCAACGGTCATCAGAATTCAATGCATAATGGCTTAGCACGCCAGCTTGCCGTGGAAAACTAGAGAAACTGAAATTATGACTGTGCCGTCCCATCCCATCCGGGTCGCACGCCGGCATGGCGGTCAAACGAGTGCACTCGAATCATCTCCCTCCTTGTCAATAATGATTCCACGGATTTAAAGCGTATCTTTTTTCGCATCAGTTAGCTGCCTTAATTACGGCCGGCTGCATGCAGGCACTCAGAATCGCTCGCAGGCAGTACGCGAAGTAGCATGCAACGAGTCGCAGCCGAGGGCACGCATGCAGCCACTTAAATCGCTGGAATTAATTAGGTTTAAACTTCTGCATGCCGTTAATTATTGCCATGCCTTAGTCTTGCTGCTTTGCTCACGGGACTAATAAATCCCGGACGGAGGGAGTACCTTGGTTGGTGAGAGGTTTGAATTAAGCCCTGCAAATCGGAAAGGAGGTACTAGTACGTGCGTGATCCGCTATTTATTCGTGTAGGATCGAGTAGGTCGTTTCTTGAATTGAGCCCTGCAAACCGGAAAGGAGGTAGTACGTGCGTGATCCGCTATTTATCCGTGTAGGATCGATAGTGTAGCTTGTCAATTTCTTCAGAGGTAGGCATTTTTATCCGTGTAGAATCGATAGTGTAGCCTGTCAGTTTCTTCAGAGGTAGGCATTTTTATTCAAAAAACTGCCACTTCGCATCTTGCGTCGCAAATAAAACTGCCAGGAGCGCATTTGTAGGTTAGCTAGTGATCGATCAGTAACTTGTAAACACCGAGCGAACAGAAATAAGTAACTATTAATGCATCTCAATGATTCACAGATCATATACAAATATGTAGCTCTAAAAGCAAAGATCAGCCACTTTGGATCTCGCATTGCAAGTAAAACTAACTAGTACGATTCCCATACATAAGATCAACATGTTAATGCATCTCAATGATTCACATATCATATACAAATATGTAGCTCCAAAAGTAGAGATCTAGAAAAAACATCTATTCTTCCTACTAACATGGATGCTTTTCTTGGCCAACATTCAGTACAGACTGAAAGACAAATTTGTTTGTGAAGTCTACAATTCCTCTTGCAAACATAAGTGGTTTCACCAACAACTGGAACCATGAGAATGAATCACACATGATGGAGGAACATCCACTGCAATATGATTTGGTCTTCTCTCGATCACACCGCGAGACTATTTTCGGAATACAAACTTTAACTTAAGCAAAATGATGCCCATTGTATAATCAGACCAAAGCAATGAAGCACCTAGTGTTGGCCAATAAATAGTACAATACTACTTTTCTGCAGTCCATGAAGTGACTATCCAATCTTTCCTTGTCTATTTTCAAATGGCACTGCATGCAGTGACTATACTCTTCTCTTGTGCAGTTCAACCAAAATTGCGGACACTTTGTTTGTTTGCCAAATAGCAACGGGAAGACATCTCTGTCTGCACAAATATCAAGCAGCTAGTAAACATATACCACACCTTGTATTTTCGGTTTAAACATGTCTCTTCCGCTTAGCATCTGTCATGTTCTGCACTGGACAATCTGATACAGTTATGTTTTGCCCTAGACAATTTCATACTGAATTGATTTGCTGGTTCAGAGCAGAAATATAGCGCCTATTCTTCATCAGACCAAGGATATCCATGTTCGCCATGATGGAAGAGGTGAAATCAATACAACCGAAATTGAGCATCAAATCATTGAATCCTGTCCTGCACCTCCAATGTAGGTCCACCCTGCCAATAAATTCACATGCAAACCACTAGTATTACTATCTAATGATAGTAATAAAAGAGTAGCAAGATAGTAGCAAACCATGTACCTTTGTAATGAACAGCTCATAGTGCCACCAATTGGATATAAAGGTTTGGAAAAAACATGCTCCTAATGTTGAACCAGTTGGAGTTTTTGTGCAGTTCCACTAAAATTGAGCATCCCTGTTTGCATAGATATTGAGAGTGTGATTACTCTAAAAGTGGCACTAGTTGAAGCATAGACTCACAAATATAAGCATTCCAATTTCATAATGGGAAAAGGTAGCAAGACTGTTTCTAACCACCTGTTTGAAGGAATAAATAAAACAACATCGGCTGATGTCAGGAAGGCATACATAGTTTTTTTCTGAAAAACTGAGCCATTCCTGACCTTTCCTCTTCTTTTAAGCAAATTTTGTGCAGTTCTACTAAAATAAAATGCCATCACCACCTTGACAATTCAGTGACACTGTACAAAAGGAAATGACTTAACATTACATCATGATGTCAGGTATGTAGTCGACAGGCATTAGAGACAAACATACAGACCTCCTCCGATAACATAATGAACATTAATTTTAACAAAGGTGTGACTAACTTTACCGGGATAATTTGAGTGAACTCTACACCCTTTGTTCCTTAATATAAGATGTTTTCGCGGTTCAATTTAAAGTACCCAAACGTCTAGTATTTAGAAAAACAGGTAGTAGTTTTCTTGAGCACATATCTGGGAAAGCTTGCCACACTTTATTTATGTCCATACGCTAATGCAACACCATTTGAATACTACAAATATACACTAATCCAGTGGCTAGTGCAACAGTAGAGTAGTTAGTTTATTACAGGGTACAGTACAATGGTTTTACTGAACAGATTTCAATAAACTCTAGCACTGGAAGGTTTCTATAAGAATTAACAATACAAAATGTAAAGGTAACAAGTTTCAGGATTGGTATACTAGCTCTGCATGAGCATTAAACCAAATACAAAAGTCTGAAGGTAACTAGCATTATTAACTAATGACAGTATGAAAAAATTGCAAACCATGTACCTCCAAGGTAAATATCATTTCGAACTCGGGGGGACCTTAAAAATTTCTATCCCAATCTTGATAATCAATCAAACATAAAAACTTGATCGAACGAATCAAGAGAACAGCCGGAGGAGGAGGTGCCCACTCTTGACCTTTCCTCTTGTCTTCATAATTGTCTGTGCTGTTTAACCAAAATAAAATGACATCAGCGCCTTGGCATTTTGGTGACACTGTACAAAAAAATTAACTTATCTCATGAAAGTGAGGTATGTAATCTATAAGCATTAACAGTGCAAAAATATGAAGGTAGTAACAAGTTTCATCATTGGTATACTGGCTGTGCAACAGCATTAGGATGCCTTAGCTGAAAAATCTTTAATACATCCACAATCAATAGCTAACCCTGAAATAATCCAATGACATTAAATGGCATTGCTTAAATTTATTGGTGGCATTAGACTGAGAGCGGCATTAGTTAAATGTGGAATCACTTTAGCAGTAGCATTGCTTGACTTGACTGCTGGCGTTATACTAACAACAGAAAAGTGGCAATAAGAGCATGGGAGGCCCATTCGGACAGTGGGCGCAGCAGTATGATGTACCTCCACAGACGCAGAGTGGTGAGGGAGGTATGGTTGCCCAGAGCAACAAATATCCAGGCAGCATATGTGGATTACGTCCCATTTTTTTCTCTCTTTAGCCACCTTTTTACTATGCGAGGATAACAAACCGATCGACCTGGTCATTCTCTATTGCGTTGTCATGCCTTTCTACCCTTCTTCAAACAAGAGACATGAGACTCGTTCCTTAGCTACTGATTTTCCCCTTTTCAACCTAGATGCGGGCTCGATGCCTACTCTCTTGGACAGTACAGTCTTCCTTCCTTTCCTTATTCAACCCAGACATGGATTAGTCTGCATGAAGTAGGGTTTCCTTTAATAGTGCAAATTATGGTTTTCGTCTGCGTGGCCAGCAGAGCAGAGGATAGCAAATTGGGAAGATGGTGGAGTGAAAAAAGATCCACATGCAACGACATGGCAGATGGGGCAATAGAACAAGGTTATGGTTCGAAAAGAGGTAGCATACCTGAGGGTCGGCGGGAAGTGGCTTCGCTCGTGGTCGTCGTCCTCTGCACACACTACGACAATGAGCTTGGGGACGGAGGCCATCCCGTGCGGGCGCTAGGTCTGAGAGGACGGCCTTGTCATCAGTGCGTGACCTCGCTCGCCTACGACGAGTGCGTTAACGCTGCACGTCCTTTTCTTCCCCAGCGGATCTGTGACCACCGGTGAGGAGGGAGAGAGGGGCCGTCTTTTTTAGATATGGAGAGAGGGTGGTAGTGTGAGAAGCAAGTGGGCAGCCCTTAGCAAGAAAGCGCTCAAGCTCCAGCCTATATATCTTTTTTATACTACTAGTACTGGAGGTGGAGTAGTGGTAGAGTAGTTTATATTTTCTCTGCATACAATACCAGTTAGTCATGCTTCAAAACTGATCGGAACGCCATTAAAAAGATAAAGGTCGATAACTAATGCCGCACCTCGGGCCAACGCGGCCAGATCGCATTTTGCATGAGAAATTACACACCATGTTTCGTTGACATGTGGTCCCGTTCCAACATATCAGTGAGACGATGGCGAGTAGTAGGAGTATTTCCGAATGGACGTGTAGGCCGGGGCGCCTCTTCATGAACCGTGGCAAATTCGCAACCGTCCACGGATTCTTCGCCTTTCCCTCTCGATTTGGAACTGCTGTCGCACGCTCTTCCTCTCCCTCCTCCATTTTCCTTCAGCCCTTCACCCTTTCTTCTACCATTGTTCGATTGTCTTCTCCATGGAGGGAATAGGCCGAAAACGACCCTGTTATTCTTGCCCCGATCTAAAAGATGACGTGGTGGAGGAACTCATTGATCGGTGCGACGTCATCACCTCGACTAGCATGGCAGGTTCGTTCAAGCCCATTCTCGACTCAACTAATAACATCATTACAGAGAACCCAAGAGTCAAGGAGCGGTTTGATCTCCCCTATCTTCTTTGCCGTGACCCTGATGATGACTGGCGCCGGCACGACGGAGGCCTCGCCCTATGCAAGTTGATGCTGCTTGATAATGATATGTATGATGTTTAGATGCCATCGCTTGAGGGCAAGGCTTGGGAGGACGCAAATGGAGATTGGGTTGTTTACATTGGGTCCAACTGCAAGTGGGAACTTGTGAATGTGTACACTCGTCACCGGGTTCCACTTCCAAAAATCTCAGCACACTGCCCAGAGGTTGAGCACACCGGTAATGTACGCACGTTCAAATACGACAATGGTGACTGTATTCTATGGAAGATAGCAATTTGTCGAGTTGCCAACCGCTCTTGGAATTACAGCAACTATGATGTTGTTGCTATGTTCGACAAGCTTGTTGCCGTCCTTGATGGTTTCACTCGATGGATATTGCTCAAAAATCAGTTTCTGTACACGGATGAGTACTGTGATGCAATTCAATACGAGGGCCTTGTGTTTTCTGCCACCACTCGTGGCACTGTTTTTGCATGGCATCCTCATAGTTTCAGTACATTTGTCTTCCACCGTAATTATAATTGTTTCATCCACATGCATGCAGGTTAGCAAGTTTTCCTTTACTAATTAACCTTCTTCTTGTGTTTCCAAGGTCCTGTGAACATCCCACCACCTATACTTGAAAATTTTTATAACCAAGGGGGAGATGACAATGGTGATGATCACGAGCATGAGGACGAGCAGCGCCCATATACTCTGTGGCGCCTGGCAACTAATTCCGATGGATCACCTCTTCTTGTGTGTATACAGCCCACTGATGATGTTACTGCTAAGGAAGCAGGTGTCTCCCGTGGTCGCACTCTCCGGACGTATTCCAACACCTGTTCCATGGTATTCGGGATGGATACTAGTGGCTAGCGCCAACTCCTTCTCCCTGGTACAGAATTGGTAGTCTTGGAGAAAACTCGCTCTTCCTTGGACAAAACTATCCGATGATGGTGAAAGGCGATCCAACTGCTGTTGACACATTTATGAGAAGCAACTGTGTCTATACCTCGGACATTTGTGTGGTTCCCTACCCTGGTAGGGATATAGTAGGCCGCTTCAGCCTGGATGATCAGTCCTGCGTTGGTTTCCAGATCGACAATCGATGGCCCGTCCTAGAGAATCACTTGTGGTTCAAAGCAAGCATTTCCAACAACGAGGAATGGTTGAGTTGAAGTTCATTTCATTGCTTGTTATTTGTTGTGTGGTGAAAACTTTAGTATTTATAATGTATCCTCGTTGTCGATGTGGGTTGATGACCTATTGTATGTAATAAAATGATATGCGTGTGATAAACTTACTAAGTTTATGAATGGCTTTCGAGTCGCTTCTCTGAGTGAGTGGTGCGACGAGGCAAAAAAATATTTTCTGAATACATAATTGTATGTGCATTGCAACAGGTTATCGGATGAGGCCAATTAACAATAGTAGTACACTATTTGTACTAGCTTCACATGCTTCGCGCGTCGGGCGGGTGTTTTTACTGTAGCCATATGTTAATGTGTTTGCTATACGTAACCAGCACCTCGAATCCTCGATACTAGTACTATATAGTAGGAGTAAGTAGTAGGAGTAAGTAGTAGGAGTAGTAGGGTGGCATGGGCCAGAACAAGCATTCACGTCCAGGAATACGGCACACGCCACCACCACGACATCCATCTGACACCATATTATTTCTTGGAGTCCGTGCTAGAGCAATCTCTTCAACCTCGTCGTTTCTCTAACTTCAGCCATCGCGCGGCGGGCGAGGTGGGGGTTTGCCGATAGTCGGTTTCCTTAACTGCGGTCCCACTTGTAAGGCCAACTCCAACGCACGACCCCAAACGCACCTCCGTTTTGCATGAACTCCAACGATAATTTTGACTAGAAAAGCAAGACCAAAGAAAACAAGGACCACAAGAATACATTTTACTACTCCTGTAAGTTGGATTAGTGCCTTCTCGATGCATTCATTGTTGATCTGCGGAGGCTCGATCTTGCGTCTGTGCTAGCTAAAAGTGATAGAACATCTACTAAATTGCGCTCTATCAATATATGGATGTACTCTTCTTCCCAATACAAAAACTTGCATCCATTCTACTCCCTCCGTTGCACAATACATGCCTTCTATTTGTCAAAATATATATGTATCTAGACATGTCTTAGTATATAGGTACATCCATTTTTGGACAAATGGAAGTCAAGTATTTTGGAACGGAGGGAGTACACAATAAAAAATTTAAGTTAGCACAACTAGTCTAATCCAAGAGCAGAACCGAAGATTTGGTCGGGTTCTTCCTCCTTTTGCTGACAAGTGGGACATCCAGCATCCAGGTCGTGTCATGAAAGAAAATAGAGTGGTAGTTGAAGCCACGAGATGTGCATCTTGGGTTAAACTGTAAATAGAATCTTAACTACTCTTGAGTAACTCCAAAAGCGGCCACCGAAGATCTTTATTGGATTTGTTTTTCATCACCAGCACGTCGAGGTGAAAGATGTGCAGGTTCAGTGGGTCCTCTTGCGTTTTCACTGACATGTGGGGCCGCATGTGAGCAAACAGACGATGGGCTTCGCGCGTCCGCTGGCTGGCTGAGAAGAGAGATAGAGGAGGGATGAGCACGGACTGCAGGAAATTTGTTCTACGTACCTCGATATAGGCTCGATATAGTGGGGTGGCATGGGCCATAACTCAGTAGCATTCACGTCTAGCAGTATGGCACATGCCACCCACACGAGTCCCATCTGACACCAATTTTCTTGGAGTCCGTGCTACAGCCATCTCTTCTCCCTCCTGTTTTCTCAGCCATCGCGCAGTGGGCGGGGTGGGGGTTTGCCGATAGTCGGTTTGCTCAACTGCGGTCCCACTTGTAAGTGAAAGTGCAACACCGCACGCATTCCCGCTTGAGCGGCGTGCCAGACCAACCGTGTGGGGGTGTGATGCGAACACGACAGGCTTTTCCTTTTGAACTCGCAACTTGTAAAATTTGGTTCTGCTCCATGGCGCGACCGATAGATAGAAAATAATGATTTTTCCTAGAGTAATGAGAAGTTTGGTTCTTGGCGCCGTTCATGCATGGAGTACGTACGAAAATTATGAAGTTGATGCGAAAGGTAAGATAATTACTGTAGTATCATATACTACTACATGGATTTGACGGAAAGATAAAAATACATACGGATCCATCAACGTTCAACGACATCCTCACGCCCTAGTGTGCCGGGTCACCAACTGACGTGTGAGGAGCAGCGGCGTTGGCGGCGAGCTCAACGTGCTTCTGAACAGTGCCGTCCAAGGTTGCCCTGCGCTCCAAGAAGGCCAGCGTCCTATCGTCCTCCTCTTGCATGTAGTAGTCCTTGTGGACGATTTGCGCATAGACGTGGGTGATTATGTCGATGGTGTCTTGCTGCGCCAGGCGCTGCGCGGCGAGCGCAACCTCGAGGTGGACATTCTCCGGCGCGACAACGGGCAATCGCAGGGCCACCAGTGCGTCGAAGAGGTTGTTACCATAGTGGCCGTTGAGGGTGGCGGGAATCACAGAGCCTGGGCGCGTCGGCTGGAGGGTTACGTCAAAGTCGTCTGCAAGCTTCTTGACGATGGTGAACTTGTCAAGGAAACCGACGAGGACCTCGTCGAACAAGGAGACGAAGCTGTCGTCCAAGTGGCCCCTCACCCTGGCGGCCTCAAGAAATACTACCTAGAGACGTTCCTCGGTGCCGGGCCGCAGGCCGGCGTCATGGACCATCTGGCACAGCCGGCTGATGCTCGCGCTCATCGCCTCCATGGGTCTAGCGTAGCTTCTAGCCAACTGATCTTGCGATTCGAGTGATCACTCAGCCCTTGGTTAGCGTGCGTAGGTGCGTAGGATTTCGTACTACTCCTCGGCCCTCTACTGCACCTGCCTTTGGCTGTATGATAGGTGGGCCGGCCACCCCCTGGGGCCACGTGTCATTCACCCAAAATGAAGCCGCGTCCCCCTCTGTGCCGGTGCAGTATAGTCACCTCACCAGACCTCTAGTTGGGGCCAAACGAGAGAAGTTTGATGTTTACTGGTTTATTGGTCCCCTTTGCATTTTGCGCCAAGTTTTGACCTTTGATTTAACTAATAAAATGTTAATTCATGTAAACAAAAATGTTGTGTAAGTCACCTTCTGAATACTTAGGCACGGTGCATTAACTCCCTCCTTGTTTCTTATTTCGTTGACATATCAACCAATGAGAGATGTGGGCCGTGCATGCTTTCAATGACTTGAGACTACCAAACATGACATGCAGTGTTTAGTTCATTGCATGTAATCCTATTAGTACTCTAGTTAGGAGTAGCAAAAAAGCATTAAGTTCTCTCGCCGATAGGAATAAAACACCATGTATTTATTTACAGAGGGAGTAGTACATTTTTGGTGACATGCATTACTAGATATTGCTAGTCAAATACTAAAATCCAGATGGACGTGGTAGTACTCCTAAATCCAGACGGTGGTGCTACTAGTACTAGTAATAGTACTACCAATGTAGGAGTAGTAGTAGGAGTACTAGCACTATACTATCCATTGGTCAAATTATTACATGCTGCTCCTCATAGTGAAGTGACAAGACCCTGCGCCGAAGATGACACCTGAGTATAGGCGTCGTGTTCGGCATACCATAGTCAGCCTGACCGTTTGCAGTCACTATCATCATGGCTGTAGAGCTAGCCTTCTTACAACTAGCCCTGTTTGACATAATTTCTCGTGCGTAGATGCCTGTGCATTGCACGGAACACCAAGATTGGGGGTGGACGGCTCCGGTAGCGGCCATCGCGCCGGATTTTCCACGACCTTCTACTCCTAGATGTGTACACGTGTGCTGGTGTGTGTTGTGTGCTGGGTGTGCGCGAGTGCGTCCTTCTATGCATGCCGCCGCGCAGTGGTGAATTGTGCGTGAGTGCATCCTTCGCGTGCAAGAAGTTTGTCCTCAATGCGCCCTCAATTTACTAGCGTGCGGGGTGCTACCCCGAGTGGTTTCAAATTTGTTTACTTCACCGCGTGTCAGATGGGCCTCTAGTTTACTTATTTTCACCCACTGCCACATGGGCCAGCACACGAAGATACAGAACACGAGCTGACAAGGCAGCATGTGGATTGGTTGACCGGTCAACTAAACAATATACGGAGCTATATGCTGACACAGTGAGCGTATAATCCGTCGGTATAGAGAGTTCGAGTGAGAGGGGAGGCCAGTGAGAGATAGCAGAGAGAGAGAGAAAGAGCTACTCCCTCCGTTCGATAATGTAGTTCCAACATTTTTTTAAGTCAAACTTTTGAAACTTTGACCAAGTTTATAAAGAAATTACTTATATCTACAATACCAAAGATAAATGATAGTATGAAGTAAGTACATGTTGTGATGAATCTAATGATCGTTCCAGATGTAAATGTTTTTCTCCACATATACCTGGTCAAACGTTTCTGAGGTTTGACTTTTCAAAACATCCATATGCTTATGGACGTGACAGAGTCCCTAACAAGAGAGAGAGAGAGAGAGAGAGTGAAAAAAGTGTGTGTGTGTGTGAAAGAGACATGGACAACACACGATAAAAGTAGAGAAAAAGCATGCGTGTCTTATGCAAACATATCACACATGCATCTTCGACAATGGAGGCAAGGTGAGGAGATAATGTGTGGTTGTTTGGAACCGAGAGAGCAAGACCCCTAGCACGTGGCCAAGAGGGGTTTGACAAACAAGGGAGAGAGGTCGAGAGAGACGTACGGAGAAAATGCAGACATGGGGAGGAGAGAGTGTATGTTTGTCATAGAGAGATCCCCTGGAGATCGTGATGGGACTACATGGGTGGGAGATCAAGTGACAAGGTGTGCGCGCGATAGAAGATGCCCTGAGAGATATCGAGATAGATGTATGGATGGAAGGAGACAATACGTGTGTTCCTGTTGGCTAGTAAGAGATAATCATACTTAGGAGGGGGGGGAGTGCTTGCGCCTATGATGGATTGAGGGATTATGGTACTTAGGGGGGTGCATGTCACATGGAGAGAGAACAAGGGCGGAGAGTGTTGGATGGGTCTATACATATAGCGCGAGCGAGACATGTGTATGTGTGAACCAGGGAGATATAAGGCCAGTTTGGCTTGCGTCCTGAGCATCTTTTGCCTGGCCTGGGGTTGTGGCTGGATTTCATGCACGCTTGTTTGGTTGCTACCCTGTGAAAAACAAAGCCCGCCTGGCCTGGGTTCCCTTGCACTTCAATTAGCCTGGTTGAACTCTAGACACTGCAAGTAGCCTGGCCCAGGCGACCGATTTCGAATGCCTGGTCATGCCTGGTCGTGTGGCCATGAGGCTAACAGCAACATGGATGGATATTAGCATTAAATAATTGATGCATGGATTGATTGATGGGACGTTGATGCTTTGCCTGGCCTAAGCATGAACCAAACGCTTCAGCACCACACAAGCCTGGTCAGGCAGAAATATTTTACATCTCACGTCCACACCAGGCAGTACTGGCCATCAAGGCATGAGGGTCAGGTCACGAACCAAACTGACCAATAACGTTTGAGAGAGATTGAGGAGCCCCGATAAGGCTGAGTGGTGCGTCAGATAGCTGAGAGGGGGAAAGAGATATTCCATCCACTCGATAATGCAGTGCATGTAAATTTTTTAGAAGTCAAACTTTGGAAACTTTGATCAGGTTTACGCCAATGTTATTTATATCTACAATAGCAAAGATACATCATACAAAACTACATCTCATGGTGAATCTAATGGCATATGTTTGCCGTACTAGATGTAATTCTTTTTCTCCACGTACATGGTCAAACTTTGTGATGTTTGACTTTTCAATAAATCTATATGCTATGGACCGAGGAGAGTGCCTCAGTCGAGACAGATCAAGTGCGTGTGAAGGAGAATGAGTAAGTGTGCAAAAAGAGTATGTGTGTGAAATAGAAAGTGACAACAAACGATAAATTAGAGAGAGAGAGAGTGTTTTTTTCGTTTCTTATGCGAACATATCATGCATGCATCTCCGAGATGGAAAAGCGAGGTGAGGAGATACACGAAGATAGCTAGTGTGAAAATGTTTGCAACGGAGAGAGACACCCCTGTAGCACATGTCCAATAGAGGTGTGGCCAACAAGGAACAAAGGTCGAGAGGGACACATGGATGGCATGGACGCATGAGGAGGGAGAGAGGGTGTGTTTGTGATAGAGAGATCTCGTCGAGATCGTGAGGGGACTATATGGTGGGAGATCGAGGGAGTGCGTGCGTGATAGAAAGATGCCCCGAGAGAAATCGAGATAGACCATGCACATGTTTGTGATGGAGACTAAGATTAGCTAGTCATATACATATAGGGGGGGGGGCTGCGTGTGCCTACAATTGAGTGAGAGACCATCATAGTTGGCTAGCTGGGCATGGGATTGTGTGTGTGCGCGTGTGAGATGGAGAGAGAACGAGGGGGAGAGATAGAGTTTTAGATGGGCCTATTGAGTGCGAGTGAGATATGCATGTGTATGTGTGACCCAGGTGGATGGAGAGTTTGAGAGAGGGGGGAAGAGCTCCGAGACGACATAGTGGTGCGTGAGAGAGTTACAGGAAAAGAGCCAAGGAATCTGTGTGCGTGCGATGAGTGCACCCAAGATATCTAGCTTGGACTAGCTAGAGTATCATACATAGTATGCGAGAGAGACCTATAAATGGTGTATATATGCATGCGAACTAGAAAGACCCCCCCACACACAAAGAGAGAGAGAGAGAGATGGAGAGAAAGGGAGAGGGACGAACAAGGTTTTTGTGTCGGATGCGTGCGACAGAATTGAAGATTTTCGGCGAGAGAGAGAGAGAGAGAGAGAGAGAGAGAGAGAGAGAGAGAGAGAGAGAGAGAGAGAGAGAGAGAGCAGGAGTCCGGGAGAGGGGGAGGTCGCGTTTTATGCATCAAAGACTGATATAAACCATGTTTTGATATAAGCTTGCATTCAAATATGTTGGAGAACATGTTGTCCGCAATCCACACATGAACGGATATATGCGTATATCAAACAAGTTCATTAATTTGACTTTCAACATGTTCATGGAGTACTGTAATACTGTACAACATGCTACTCGATTGAGGTGTTCAATTTTGGATTTAGTTCACTATTTTGACCTACTGAACGAGCTATTTCATTGAATCGAGATATTTCATTTTGGGTTTGATTCGCGTTTTTGAGTGGGTCAACTATTTGTCATATAGTAAATCGCTAGCAATGAGCATGTAAAAACACATTACTCCCGAGCATCATCTCTCCATCTAAAAAAGAAGTGGCAAGCTATTATTTCAAAATTTGATCCGAATCGACTTGGTAAGGTAGACGTGGATGCTCATTCCCCCAAAATTTGAATGAACCGTTAAACATCCTCTCTGCTCGGTGGAATTCGCCCGAGCAAATAAATGGGAGACGCGAAATTACGGTCCTATGTGGGACACACATCAATTGGCCCGTTGTACATCGAGGGTATGTTCGTAACTTCATCCAAGCGCGCCTTCTCCTCGGCTGAAATTACATGTGCCGAATAATTCATAAACCATGGTCGGCAAAACACGCTCTCCTCGCCCGAAATAGCTTGCACCCACTATTTCAAAACACGCTCTCCTCGCCCAAAATCGCTCGCGCCCACTATAGTTCAAAACACGCGCTCCTCGCCCGAAATCGCTCCCGCTCAGAGAAGCAAAGTTACTCTACTATCTCCGACCCTCAGTACACAGACCCAAGCCGAGAAGCCTATAGGCAAGGGTAGAACTGTAACTCCCCCTCACATTTTAGACAAATGCGTCCGTAAGACATGGTTCCACTCCCCTCCCAATTTGCCCCGCCCGCCCCCATTCATACCTCGTGGGTGCCAAATCACCTTCTCCCCGGGAAGCTCCCTTCTACCGAGCCGCGAAACCTCAGCCCCACCTCCATGGCGCCCCCACCACACCAATTTCACAGCCTCCCTCCTCCCTAATGCCGGAGACGCTGTCCATTTGCCGCCGTGCACTGGGCCGTGTGCCTCTTACTCCGTGCTACTGGTGCTGCCTCGACGACGGCCGCGTGAACTGTACCAGAGCCGATTCACCCCCGCCGTTGTTCACGGCGCCGGAGCGGCTCCAACTTCGGATCCGTACAAAGTCCTGGCGCTGCTTCGGCGTAGCCGTGGACCGTCGCGACATCTCTCTTTCCCTGCCGCCGGTTGCCACCGCAACCGCGCCGGCCTCACCGACTCGGCAGCTGGACCTGCCTACTTCATCATACCGCCAGATAGGCCGCACCCTCATCTCAAATCACTTTATTTAGGCGTCAGTTGTCTGAATTTTTATTCTGGGCCAATCGATTTGCAATGGGAAGCAGCACCCCTCGAGGCGGCGGAGCTCCTAGGCTGCCGGTTGGCTGGTGTCTAATGTAAGGGTGCGAGGCCGCAAAGTTCGCCATGGAAGCAGCGCTTAGAGGCTATCTTTTAGGGTTGCGTGGGTTGAAGGTACTGCTGCCGCTGGATCTGGATGACAGGGAGTCTTTGTGGATTGGCCCGAGGGCGGCGCAACCACGGCAGTGCGGTGGGGTGGGGAGCGGGGTTTTGGTCGGGGCCACGGACGACGGAGGCAGGCTGCTCTGCCATTGGTCGCTGGCTCTTCGAGGAAGATTCCGAATAGTGTCAGCCAGGAGGCACAAGACGGCCAGCCATCCGGCGTAGATCGAACAGTACCAAAATAAAATAAAATCGTGTGACCCCAATTTAGTCTTCAATCAACAGACGTGTGACCACTCTCGTACCTTGCTGTTGATCTCTTAGTGTATTTCTTCAGATCAAAGAGATATGTCGTTCTTAACATTATGCGTTATCTGCATCTTCAGACACACCGTCTTCCGACTCACCGCAGCTGCTCCAACAAGGGAAGCATACACCAGAAGGGAGCTATAGTCCCCACTCAACAGTTCCCTGCATCGAATGCGCGTGCCCGACATGCACAGCCACAACAACTGTAGGGCCATCGACAAGTCAGCACATGATGCTCACTCCTATGGATGGCAGCCAGATAGGTTGTACCCTCATCTTACTTGTGTGCAACATTTATGGCTTTGTTATTCATCTAAGCATGGAAAATAGATCATCACATTTCATTGTATATTCATGCTGATCTCTTACGGGTCTTGTTCAGGAGTTAACGCTGTTCCATAGTTCAGCTAAGATACTTGTTCTTTAGGTAACACTGTTCCATAGTTATCATCCATCAGCCAATGCTATCCCACAGGCTGGTGATTATAGTATTATACCACTTCTAGTATTTCCTATGTTGTTCTTTAATACTTTTGTGTGCCATCTAGTTAATCTCGAGTACAAACGATACATATTCTGTAGCTTTTCATGTGTGTTCTCCCTTTAGTTTAAGAGACCTGTTGCTGCTAGTTAACCCCAGTCCTAATATTTATGTCGTCTCCTACAGGCACTCATTACATAAATCTAACTACTAGTTGTCTTCCATGCATGTCAGATATAATTGCACACACTGATATATCCACAAGAACCTCACGGAGCAATGTAAAGGCCAATAAACTTGATATCAATGATACCCAATATGATGGAACATGTAAAGGCAGTTCTTCAAAAGACTTGCAGAAAGATGATGAATCCTCTTCACCCCACAAGGTCCTTGCTCTAACTTGGCCTGTGATATGGGTACAACATGCATATAATGTCCTCGAGTGTATCCACTCTATTGCAATGCCATGTGCTTAGCATGCTGATCATGCATGTAAATATGTCATGCCTTCCTGTTTTTCAGTACCTATTCCATTCATGATAACATGTTTTCAAATTCAAGTACTGTCATTCTACTCTATCGCAATGCCATCTGCTTAATTTGGACATCATGCTTCTGAATATCTTATGCATTGTTATTCATCAGTATGTACTTCATCTGTCTACCATACCATGTTTTTTACATTGCAGTGCTGTTCTAGTGCTCTGTTGCAATGCCATCTTATTTTCCCAATCATACACGTGTATGTTGCCTTAGTTATTTCTGTACGTATTCCGCTAGCATACAATTTTACATTCAACTAGTGTTTTTTTTGCTGTGTTGTCCTGTCGTATCCCTAGCTCTTACACTATACTCCCTCCGTCCGGATTACATGTTGCCGACATGGATAAAAAAGGATGTATCTAGAACTGAAATACGCCTAGACCCATCCATTTTTTTCCGGATGGAGGGAATACATGTCAATATGTCATGCCTTTCTATTTGTCAGTACCTATTCCATCTCTCTGCTGCCGCATGTTTTATAATTAAAGCACCATTCTTCTATACAAGGCATGCAAGGGGAAGACGACTATGTTAGAATCTGAAGGGTTACAAACAAGGCCTTTGCAAAAGATCCAAACACCAGGAGATAATAAACCAACTCCAGGTTTTAAAGATACTGCTCCAGCACAGAGAAACCCAACTCCTACTGATAATAAGCAGATTCTAGTGGCCAAAGAACTAGTCCGCTCCAGTCCAACAAAAATATGTCAACTCAATTCTAAGAAGCGTGTGCGTATCCTTGCATCATGAAATTTTATAGCATGCTGATCATATTTTCTAGATGTTTCTTACCCATCTCTCTTTTAGAAAATAAGCTTAACAGATAGAAGATTTTCTGCAATGGTATCATTTATGAGAAAAGATTCTTGCAGGAATTCTCTATGCTCCAATGTAGATGTAAGTACCTGTTGTATATCACTATATTTTTACATCAACATGTATTTTGTTAATCGGCGTGAATCCAACCTTTATCTGATCTAAATTTAGTTGTAGCAAAATGTATGATTAAAGGCCACAATGTTGATTTTTGCAAGGAAAACTGCCTGGTAGTTTTGCATCCTGAGCTGCATGAGTGTACTATCTCATATCAGTGGGTTTGAATACTTTGGTTCTGCAGTGGGTTTTTAGTGTTTTTTTACCGTGTTGTCCTGTCGTATCCCTAGCTCTTACATCATACTCCCTCCGTCCGGATTAAATGTCGCAGAAATGGATAAAACTGGATGTATCTAGAACTAAAATATGCCTAGACCCATCCATTTATTTTCGGATGGAGTGAATACATGTCAATATGTCATGCCTTTCTATTCTTCAGTACCTATTCCATCTCTGCTGTAGCATGTTTTATAACTGAATCACCATTCTTCTATATAAGGAATGCAAGGGGAAGATGGCTATGTTAGAATTTGAAGGGTTACAAACCAGGTCTTTGCAAAAGATCCAAACGCCAGGAGATAATAAACCAACTCCATTTTTCATAGATACTGCTCCAGCACAGAGAAACCCAACTCCCACTGATAATAAGCAGATTCCAGTGGCCAAAGAACTTGTCCGCTCCAGTCCAGCAAAAGAATGTCAACTCCATTCTAAGAAGCGTGTGCGTATCCTTGCATCATGAAATTTTATAGCATCATGATCATATTTTCTACATGTTTCTTACCTGTCTCTCTTTTAGAAAATAAGGTTAAACGATACAAGACTTCCTCCATTGGGATTGTATTCGAGGAAAATATCTTGCGGGAATTCTCTGTGCTCCAGTGCTGATGTAAGTACCTGTTGTATATCACTATATTTTTACATCAGCATGTATTTTGTTAATCGGCCTGAATCTAACCTTTATATGATCTAAAATTACTTGTAGCAAAATGTTAAAGGCGCCAATGTTGTTTTTTGTAAGGAAAACTGCCTTGTAGTTTTGCGTACTGAGCTGCATGAATGTGCTATCTCATATCACGCACATTACTGAATTGTAGTGCTTCTCTGGTTGCCCATTCATTCATTGTGTCAATGTTGCTTTCGTATTACCTTACCTGGTTGATGATAGCTGTGCCATATTGTGTTAATTTGGTGTAGGCTAGTTGTCCAAACGTTCGTTGTGTCAATGTTGCTTTCCTATTATCTGACTTGGCCAATGATAGCATTGCTAGTGTGTTAATTTTGTGCAGGCTGCTGAAGATAAGAAGACAAACTCTGAAAACAGCAAGGCAACCCCATTGTTTCTTTCTAGTAAATCTAGGCCAGGTAATATGGCAATAACTCATGATTAATCTGTTTGGTTCCCGTCCTAATTTATGTTATGATGCAGTGCTCAAGACACTCTCCACTATCAATAATACAAGCCTGCCAAAATCGCCATCTGAATTTGTTCAGTATCCTCTGTCTCGAATGCGACGGAATAAATGTATGTTTGTGAACCAATTAATGGCTGAAGCAATGATGGAAATGGTGGATGAATCAGAGGTGCAGAGTCATGCGACACAACAACTGATCAATGTTTTCAGAGACAGTGTGGCAAAGCAGCAAGAACTTGCCCACATGCTTATGGGCGTCATCTATGTTGAGGTTGCAGATTGTGACGTTGTAGATGGTTAGGTTCTGCTCATTTATTTGCACTGGCATCAATCTTTGATTGCCCAGTGGATTTAATTTCCTGTAATATATTCTGGATGTGCAACGTTATTCCCTGTATGCCGTACCTTTGCTCGTCGTAATGGGCTCAAATTATCTAATTTGGCCTAAAGACATGAACAAACTTTAGTGGGCCCATTAAGTTAATGGGCCATTACTAGGCCGAAAGTTAATGGTCGGCCCTCTTACCTCTCGGGTCGTTAACAGGCCGACATCGAAGCGGGCAACAGGTGGCCCCAATTTATTTCACGGGCCGTTAACATGCCGTTACTAAGTTTGGGCTACATATGGCCCAACTATACTATAGGCCTTTAGCAGGCTGAAAGAGACAGTGGACTTGTATTGGACCATGAAGAGCATGGGCCGCTAAGAGGCCGAAAGTCAGGTCGTATTGTAAACGGCCCAACTGTGTTGTGGGCCTTTAGCAGGCCGAAAGAGAAACCGGGCTGGTATTGGACCATGAAGGGCATGGGCTGTTAAGAGGCCAAAACTAAGGCCCGACTACAAATGGCCCAACTCATTTATGGCCCGTTAACAGGCCGAAAGGCACACAGGGCCGGGAATTGGCCCAACACTTAAATGGGTCGCTAAAAGGCCAAAACTCAGGTCCGACTACAATGGGCCCAACTGATTTATGGGCCGTCAACAGGTTGAAAGTGACACCGGGCCAGAAATTGGCCCAACACTTAAATGGGCCGCTAAAAGGCCGAAACTCAGGTCCGACTACAAATGGCCCATCAGATTTATGGGCCGTCAACAGGGTGAAAGACACACCGGGCCAGAAATTAGCCCAACATTTAAATGGGTCGCTAAAAGGCCGAAAGATGTACATCCTGAAAATTGGCCCATCCATTAAATGGGCTGTTAACAGGCCCAAATCTCATCGGGCCGATATTGAGCCCAAATATATAGCGGGCTATTAACGGGCTCAAACTGACGATGGGCTGCAATGGTGTCAAATCTTTAACGGGCCGAATTGGCACATCTCGTATGGGCCGTGGGCTTAAATGGACCTGACACAAGTAGGCCTTATATGGGCTGACCTGCTAATTTTTATTGGGCCGACCTTTTTCACCGGAATGGGCCACTGTTGGGCCGTGCCACATGTCGACCTATCATAGGCGCCTCCTATCCAATGAGTGGATGACATCTGTCCCAACGATGAGCCGACATGTGTTTCCTCTAGCCAATGATGATTTTACACATGGAAAATCCCCATTGGTCGGTGCTGTTAACGGGTTATCGGATCCAAAACCCGACCCGATAGCTTAACGACGTTCCGTTACGGTGGATGCCACGTGTCGGTCACCCTTGACGAAAGCACTTCTGTGACGCACGATTTATCGTCATGGAAGTGGACACTTCCGTGATGATAATTTTGGTAATGTCATGGAACACTTCTACGACATCACAGGTATGACTATCTTGATTCTGTCATAAATTTGTCATGGATGTACATGCATGACAAAAAAGCGACCTACTGTGACAAACACATATCATCACGGAAGTGTATTTTTTTGTAGTGTCATCTCAACAGTTCACTGTGGGGGCTAAGATGGATCCTAAATAGGAAAGCATGCTCATCGAGTTCATCCGTGAGAATCGGGGCATCTTTGCATGGAAGCCTTCTGACATGCCGGGTGTACCGTGAGAATTCGCTGAGCACTCTGTTAATGTGGACCATAAGTTTAAGCCGGTCAAACAGTTCCTTCGTCATTTCAATGAAGAGCGACGTAAGGCTATATGAGAGGAGGTGGCCCGGCTCTTAGCAGTTAGTTTCATCATGGAAGTTTTTCACCTTGAGTGGTTGGCTAACCATGTGTTTGTACTCAAGAAGAATGGCACATGGCATATGTGTGTTGACTACACAGATCTCAACAAAGCTTGTCCAGCTGATCCATTTGCTTTTCCCCGTATCGACCAGATTATTGATGCAACAGCGGGTTGTGAGAGTTTATGTTTCTTGGATGCTTATTCTGGTTATCATCAAATCAAGATGGCAGTTAAGGACCAAGAGAAGACA
Source organism: Triticum dicoccoides (assembly GCF_002162155.2). Classification (NCBI taxonomy): domain Eukaryota; kingdom Viridiplantae; phylum Streptophyta; class Magnoliopsida; order Poales; family Poaceae; genus Triticum; species Triticum dicoccoides. The sequence continues at coordinate 645,440,677 of NC_041382.1, forward strand.
TCCTTCATTACACCTTTTGGAGCCTTTTGCTATCTTTCTATGCCTTTTGGGCTCAAGAGTGCTCAGGAGACTTATCAACGTTGTGTTCAGAATTGTTTTCACAGTCAGATTGGACGCAACGTTCATGCTTATGTGGATGATATTGTGGTCAAGTCAAGGAAGAAGGAGACTCTCCTGGATGATCTGAAAGAAACTTTTGACAATCTCCGGATCTACAAAATGATGCTTAACCCGGCCAAGTGTGTTTTTGGTGTGCCTGCAGGTAAACTGTTGGGGTTTCTGGTCTCAGAATGGGGTATCGAAGCTAACCCGGAGAAGATTAAGGCCATCACATCACTCTCTAAAATGACGTTCAGCATCTGGCGGGTCGCATTGCAGCTTTGAGCTGGGTTATATGTCGCATGCGAGAGAAGGCCATTCATTTATATCAGATGATGAAGAAGATAGGTCATTTTGTCTGGAGTGATGCTGATGCGGCTTGAACTACGTCAATATTTCCCCAAAGAGGAAGGGATGATGCAGCACATCTATGGTAGGTATTTCCCTCAGTGATGAGACCAAGGTTATAGAACCAATAGGAGAACCATGAAACACTATGTAAATGGTACCTGCACACAAAGAACAAATACTTGCAAGCCGACGTGTAAGAGGGGTTGTCAATCCCTCCCGGGTAAAAAGATAGATAAAATTGTAGTAGATTGGATAAATAGATCTCGCGGGAACGCGAGATAAAATAAATAACAAAAAAGTGCAGCTAGGTATTTTTGGGTTTTCGGATTAATAGATTTGAAAATAAAAGCGAATAAAAATAGATCTCGAAGGCAAATATGATAAAGAAGAGACCCGGGGCCATAGATTTCACTAGTGGATTCTCTCAAGAAAAATAGCATATGCTGGGTGAATAAATTACTGTTGGGCAATTGATAGAACTTCAAATAATTATGACGATATCAATGCAATGATCATTATATAGGCATCACGTCAAATATTAGTAGACCGACTCCTGCCTGCATCTACTACTGTTACTCCACACATTAACCGCTATCCAACATGCATCTAGTGTATTAAGTTCATGGAAAAACGGAGTAATGCAATAAGAACGATGACGTGATGTAGACTAGATCTATTCATGTAGGAATAGACCCCTCAGACGTATCTGTCGTATCTATAATTCTTGACTGTTTCATGCCAATATTATACAATTTGCACATGTTTTTGGAAACAATTTATATGATTTATTGGACTAACCTATTGATCCAGTGCCCAGTTCCTGTTCCTGTTTTTTGCATGTTTTTTGTATCACAGAAAATCCATATCAAACGAAGTCCAAACGAGATAAAAATTTATGGAGAATTATTTTGGAATATATGTGATTTTTGGGAGTTGGAATCACCGCAAACGGAGTCCCGTGGTGGGCGCAACCCACCAGGATCCGACCCCGAGCCAGGTGTGTGGTGGTGGGTTGTGCCCACCTCGGACGTGAGTTGGAGCTCTACTTTGGGTGCAAGGAAGCTTATATCCGGAAAAAATCGTGTTAAAATCTCAGTGCAATCGGAGTTACGGATCTCCGAGAATATAAGAAACGGTTTTCGGCTAGATATGGGGAACGTGAAACAGAAGAGAACAGAGAGGGAGATCCAATCGGAGGGGCTCCCGCCCCTCCGCCGCCATGGAGACCAAGGAACAGAGGGGGAACTCTCCTCCCCATCTAGGGGGATGCCAAGTATGAAGAAGAAGTAGGGGGCTCTCTCCCCCTCGCTTCCGGTGGCGTCGGAGTGCCACTGGGGCAACGATCGGGACGGCGATCTACATCAACAATCTTGCTACCGTCAACACCAACTTTCTCCCCCTCTATGCAGCGGTGTAACACCTCTTCCCCCCATTGTAATATCTACTTAAACATGGTGCTCAACTCCATATATTATTTCCCAATGATCTATGGTTATCCTATGATGTTTGAGTAGATCTGTTTTGTCCTTTGGGTTAATCTTGATCTTGGTTGGTATGATTGTATATTTTATTTATGGTGTTGTCCTATGGTGCCCTTCGTTCTCGCTCAAACGTGAGGGGCCCCCGCTATAGGGTGTTGCAATATGTTCATGATTTGCTTATGGTGGGGTGCGAGAGTGACAAAAACTTAAACCCGAGTAGGTGGGTTATGGCGTATGGGAGTAAAGAGGACTTGATACTTAATGCTATGGTTGGGTTTGACGACCTTAATGATCTTTAGTAGTGCGGATGCTTGCTAGAGTTCCTATCATAAGTTCATATGATCCAAGTAGATAAAGTATGTTAGCTGATGCCTCTCCCTCATATAAAGTTGCAAGAATGATTACCAGTACTTGTTATCGATTGCCTAGGGACACATAACTTTCTTGTTGACAAAAACTCTCTACTAAAACTAACTTAGTTGTGTCTTTATCTAAACAACCCCTAGATTTTATTTACGTGCTCTTTATTATCTTGAAAACCTATCCTATCACACCTACAAAGTACTTCTAGTTTCATACTTGTTCTAGGTAAAGCGAACGTCAAGCGTGCGTAGAGTTGTATCGATGGTCGATAGAACTTGAGGGAATATTTGTTCTACCTTTGGATCCTCTTTGGGTTCGACACTCTTACTTATCGAAAGAGGCTACAATTGACCCCCTATACTTGTGGGTTATCTAGACCTTTTTCTGGCGCCGTTGCCGAGGAGTAATAGTGTGGGGTGAATATTCTCGTGTGTGCTTGTTTGCTTTATCACTAAGTAACTTTTATTTCCTGTTCTAAGTTGTTTTATTTCTTTGGTTATCGATATGGAACACGAAACACCAAAAAAATTAGTGGTACTTGCTACTCATGGAGATGGGGAACCTCGAAAACCCTTGATGCTCGTTATGCGAAAAATATTATGCACTACTTTGATAATCCTGAGAAAACCCCATCGTATTGAGAATCGAAAGAGAGACATGAAGCCATCTAGCTACTAACTACAGACTTGTAGGTCTATAATGAACTACTCACGCATCATTGGAGAGGCACCAATGAGGATGATGAACCCCTCCCTGATGGTGTCTAGATTGGATCTGTGGTTTCTGGAACTTGGAGCGGGTGGATTTGTGTTTCGTCGACTCCCCTAGGGTTTTTGGAATATTGGGGTATTTATATAGAAAAGAGGCAGTCCGAGAGGCCACCAAGGTGGGCAGAACCCACCAGGATGTGCTTGGGCCCCCAGGCACGCCTAGGTGGGTTGTGCCCCCCTCGGGGCACCCCTCTCGTACTCCTTTGGCCCATCCCGTGTCTTCTGGCCTGATGAACCACAAGTATAGGGGATCAATTTTAGCTCTTTTCGATAAGTAAGAGTGTCAAACCCAACGAGGAGCAGAAGGAAATGACAAGTAGTTTCCGGTAAGGTATTGTCCGCAAGTGCTAAAATTGTAAGTAGCGGAGTAGTTTGATAGCAAGCTAATGTGTAACGAGCAAGTAACGATAATAGTAACAAAAGTTCAGCAAGGTAGCCCAATCTTTTTGAGGCAAAGGACAGGCCAAAACGGTCTCTTATGATAAGCAAAGCGTTCTTGAGGGTACACGGGAATTTCATCTAGTCACTTTCATCATATTGGTTTGATTTGTGTTCGCTATTTTGATAATTTAATATGTGGGTGGACCGGTGCTTAGGTGCTGTTCTTACTTGAACAAACCTCCTACTTATGATTAACCCTCCCGCAAGTATCCGCAACTACGAGAAAAGTATTAAGAATAAATTCTAACCATAGCATTAAACTTTTGGATCCAATCGGCCCCTTACGGAATAGCGCATAAACTGGGGTTTAAGCTTCTGTCACTCTCGAAACCCACCATCTAATTGCTACTCCACAATGGATTCCCTTAGGCCCAAATATGGTGAAGTGTCATGTAGTCGACGCTCACATGACACCACTAAGGGAATACCAACATACATACTATCAAAATATCGAACACATATCAAGTTCACATGATTACTTGCAACATGATTTCTCCCGTGACCTCAAGAACAAAGGTAACTACTCACAAATAATAATCATGCTCAAGATTAGAGGGGTATTAAATAGCATAATGGATCTGAACATATAATCTTCCACCAAATAAACCAAATAGTAATCAACTACACGATGTAATCAACACTACTAGTCACCCAGAAGCACCAATCTATAGTTTTGGCAACAAGATTGAACACAAGAGATGAACTAGGGTTTGAGAGGAGATGGTGTTGTTGAAGATGTTGAAGGAAATACGCCCTAAAGGCAATACTAAAGTTATTATTTATTTCCTTATTTCATGATAAATGTTTATTATTCATGCTAGAATTGTATTAACCAAAAACATAATACATGTGTGAATACATAGACAAACAAAGTGTCACTAGTATGCCTCTACTTGACTAGATTGTTAATCAAAGATGGTTATGTTTCCTAACCATAGACATGAGATGTCATTTGATAAACGGGATCACATCATTAGGAGAATGATGTGATTGACTTGACCCATTCCATTAGCTTAGCACTTGATCGTTTTAGTTTACTGCTATTGCTTTCTTCATAACTTATACATGTTCCTATGACTATGAGATTATGCAACTCCCGATTACCGGAGGAACACTTTGTGTGCTACCAAACGTCACAACGTAACTAGGTGATTACAAAGGTGCTCTACAGGTGTCTCCGATGGTACTTGTTGAGTTGGCATAGATCGAGATTAGGATTTGTCACTCCGATTATCGTTGAGGTATCTCTGGGCCCTCTCGGTAATGCACATCACTATAAGCCTTGCGGGATATTGCATTACGGAATGAGTAAAGAGACTTGTCGGTAACGAGATTGAACTAGGTATTGAGATACCAACGTTCGAATCTCGGGCAAGTAACATACCGATGACAAAGGGAACAATGTATGTTGTTATGCGGTTTGACCGATAAAGATCTTTGTAGAATATGTAGGAGCCAATAGGAACATCTAGGTTCTGCTATTGGTTATCGACTGGAGACATGTCTCGGTCATGTCTACATAGTTCTCGAACCCGTAGGGTCCGCACGCTTAACATTCGGTGATGATCGGTATTATGAGTTGATGTGATTTGATGTATCGAAGGTAGTTCGGAGTCCCAGATGAGATCGGGGACATGACGAGGAGTCTCGAAATGGTTGAGATGTAAAGATCGATATATTGGACGACTATATTCGGACATCAAAAAGGTTCCGAGTGATTCGGGTATCTTTTGGAGTACCGGGGAGTTACGGGAATACGGGGAAGAAGTATTGGGCCTCATCGGCCAAGTGGTGGAAGAGAGGAGGCAGGGCGTGCGCCCCCCTAGCCCAAACCGAATTGGACTAGGGGGCTGATACGTCCATTTTGATCATGCTTTTATATTGATATTTATTGCATTATGGGCTGTTATTACACATCATGTCACAATACTTATGCCTATTCTCTCTTATTTTACAAGGTTTACATGAAGAGGGAGAATGCCGGTAGCTGGGATTCTGGGCTAGAAAAGGAACAAATAATAGAGAGCTATTATGCACAGCTCCAAAAGTCCTAAAACTTCACGGAAGCTATTTCCAGAATATATAAAAAATACTAAGCGCAAGAAGTTCCAAAGGGGGGCCACACCCTGGCCACGAGGGTGGGGGGCGCGCCCTGCCCCCTGGGCGCGCCCCCTGCCTCATGGGCCCCCTGGTGGCCCTCCGATGCCCATCTTCTGCTATATGGAGTCTTTCATCGTGTAAAAAAAATCATAAGCAAGCTTTCGGGACCAGACTCCTCCGACACGAGGCGGATCCTTGGCGGAACCAATCTAGGGCTCCGGCGGAGCTCTTTTGCCGGGGAAACTTCCCTCTGGGAGGGGGAAATCATCACCATCATCATCACCAACAATCCTCTCATCGGGAGGGGGTCAATCTCCATCAACATCAACATCTTCACTAGCACCATCTCATCTCAAACCCTAGTTCATCTCTTGTATCCAATCTTTGTATCCAAACCACATATTGGTACCTGTGGGTTGCTAGTAGTGTTGATTACTCCTTGTAGTTGATGCTAGTTGGTTTACTTGGTGGAAGATCATATGTTCAGATACATTATGCATATTAATACCCCTCTGATTATGAACATGAATATGCTTTGTGAGTAGTTACGTTTGTTCCTGAGGACATGGGAGAAGTCTTGCTATTAGTAGTGGTATTCGTTCGGTATTTTGATAATATGTATGTTGTCATCCCTCTAGTGGTGTCATGTGAACGTCGACTACATGACACTTCACCATTGTTTGGGCCTAGAGGGAGGCATTGGGAAGTAATAAGTAGATGATGGGTTGCTAGAGTGACAAAAGCTTAAACCCTAGTTTATGTGTTGCTTTGTAAGGGGCTGATTTGGATCCATATGCTTCATGTTATGGTTAGGTTTACCTTAATACTTCTGTTTTAGTTGCGGATGCTTGCAATGGGGGTTAATCATAAGTGGGATGCTTGTCCAAGTAAGGATAGCACCCAAGCACCGGTCCACCCACATATCAAATTATCAAAGTACCGAACATGAATCATATGACCGTGATGAAAACTAGCTTGATGATAATTCCCATGGGTCCTCGGGAGCGCTTTACTTCACATAAGAGTTTGTCTAGGCTTGTCCTTTGCTATAAAAAGGATTGGGCCATCTTAATGCACCTTATTTACTTTTATTACTTTCTATTTGTTACAAATTACCTTATCACAAAACTATCTGTTATCGATAATTTCAATGCTTGCAGAGAATACCTTACTGAAAACTGCTTATCATTTCCTCCCGCTCCTCGTTGGGTTCGACACTCTTACTTACCGAAAAGGCTAAGATAGATCCCCTACACTTGTGGGTCATCAAGAGTCTTTTCTGGCGCCATTGCCGGGGAGTGAAGCGCCTTTGGTAGGTGGAATTTGGTAAGGAGAAATTTATATAGTGTGCTGAAATTTACTGTCACTTGTTACTATGGAAAGTAATCCTTTGAGGGGCTTGTTCGGGGTATCTTCACCCCGACCTGTAGAGCAAATAGTTGCTCCTCAACCTATTGGACCTACTGAAAATGAAAATGTTTACTTTGAAATTCCTTCGGGTATGATAGAGAAACTTGAAAGTGCAACTATCCCTGGGTGGTTTTGGTAATTCCTAACAACATATAGTTCATTAAGCTAATGCTATTTGAAGATAAACATTTCAGGAAAGCTCAATGATTGGCATGGCATGGATTAGAAAAGTGGATGCCTCAAAATTCTAAGGACAAAGGATTGGCTCAAGCTCAAAGCTTAGGACTCTACATCTTTTCATTTTAAGTGATCCAAGATCACATTGAGTCCATAGGAAAAGCCAATACTATTAAGAGGGGATAAGGTGTTGCCTAATGGCTTGCTTGCTCAAAGTGCTTAGTGATATGCTCCAAAACCCTCAACTACTTTCTCACATCCACATATGTCTCAAACCAAAAGTCAAACTCGGCCCCACTGAAATTTTCTATCCGGCGCCACCGAGTTCAGTTGACATAGCCACTGCCAGAAACCCTAGTCTTTTCGGTCTCACCAATTGGGATCTCGGTCTCACCGAGATGGGATTGTAATCTCTCTGTTTCCTATCGTAACGTTTCGGTCCAACCGAGATGAGCGATTGGTCCCACCGAGATTGCAATGCAAACTCTCTGTTTCCCTTTCATAACGTTTCGGTCCAACCGAGATGAGCGAATCGGTCCCACCGAGTTTGCCTGACCAAGTCTCTGTTAGTCCATTACCAAAATCGGTCTCACCGAGTTTGTGTAATCGGTCTCACCGAGATTACATTATGCCCTAACCCTAACGAAATCGGTCACACAGAGTTGACATGTCGGTCCCACCGAAAATCCTAATGTTCACATTTGAACTAAATCAGTCTGACCAAGTTTCATGATTCGGTCCCACCGAGTTTGGTGATTTGTGTGTAATGGTTAGATTTTGTGTGGAGGCTATTTATACCCCTCCACCCACTCTTCATTCATGGAGAGAGCCATCAGAACATGCCTACATTTCCAACATACATTTTCTGAGAGAGAACCACCTACACTTGTGTTGAGGTCAAGATATTCCACTCCAACCACATAAATCTTGATCTCTAGCCTTCCCCAAGTTGCTTTGCACTCAAATCATCTTTCCACAAAATCCAAGTTCTGTGAGAGAGAGTTGAGTGTTGGGGAGACTATCATTTGTAGCACAAGAGCAAGGAGTTCATCATCAACACACCATTTGTTACCTCTTGGAGAGTGGTGTCTCCTAGATTGGTTAGGTGTCACTTGGGAGCCTCCATCAAGATTGTGGAGTTGAACCAAGGAGTTTGTAAGGGCAAGGAGATCGCCTACTTTGTGAAGATCTAACTGAGTGAGGCAAGTCCTTCGTGGGCGACGGCCATGGTGGGATAGACAAGGTTGCTTCTTCGTGGACCCTTCGTGGGTGGAGCCCTCCGTGGACTCGCGCAACCGTTACCCTTCGTGGGTTGAAGTCTCCATCAACGTGGATGTACGATAGCACCACCTATCGGAACCATGCCAAAAATCTCCGTGTCTCCAATTGCATTTGCACACTCCAAACTCCTCCCTTTACCTTCATATGCAATTGTTTTACTTTCCGCTGCTATACTCTTAGAATTGCATGTGTAGGTTGATTGCTTGACTTGTGCTAAGTTACTAAAATCTGCCTAGAACTAAAATTGGGAAAAGGCTAGATTTTTATTTGGTCAAGTAGTCTAATCACCCCTTCTATACGTAGTTTCGATCCTACAAGTGGTATTAGAGCTTTGGTCTCCATTTGCTTTGATTTCCATAGCTTTTGGTGGTCATAGCCTTGGTTTCACAACCTAGGAGAGTATGGCGTCTAGCGAGGGAAATTACCACCGTAGAGGTCCTTACTTTGATGGTACAAATTTTGCTAGTTGGAAGCATAAGATGAAAATGCATATTCTTGGACATAACCCCGCCGTTTGGGATATTGTGTGTATTGGCTTGCAAGGTGAATTTTTTGATGGGAGAGAACCAAACCGTGAAGCTACCGCGGAAGAGTTGAAGATGCTACAATACAATGCTCAAGCTTGTGATATTCTCTTCAACGGATTATGCCCCGAAGAATTCAACAAAATCAGCCGTCTTGAGAATGCAAAGAAAATTTGGGATACTTTGATTGATATGCACGAAGGTACCAAATCTGTCAAGGAATCCAAATTGGATGTGTTTCAAAGTCAGCTTGACAAGTTCAAAATGAAGGATGGTGAAGGCGTCGCTGAAATGTACTCTAGGCTTGCTCTCATCACAAATGAGATTGCCGTCTTAGGAAGTGAAGAGATGACCGATAGATTCATCATCAAGAAGATCCTAAGAGCCTTGGATGGAAAATATGATACCATGTGCACATTGATCCAAATGATGCCCAATTACAAAGATCTCAAGCCAACGGAAGTTATTGGAAGAATTGATGCTCATGAGATGTCACTCAAGGATAAGGAATAGCTTCACAACAAGTCAAGTGGTGCTTACAAAGCCTCGTGTGATGCTCCCACATCATCAAGTGAGAAGCAAACCTTCAATGAAGAATTGAGTCTAATGGTGAAGAACTTCAACAAGTTCTACAAGAGTAGAAGCAAGGAAAGAAGTTCCAAGTCAAGGTCCTACAATGACAAAAGATCTTCTAGTCGTGAGCGTAATTTCTACAATTGTGGAAGACCCGGACACTACTGCAATGAGTGTACGTCTCCCTACAAAAGAAGAGAAGATTCTCCCTACAAAAGAAGAAGTAGAAGAGAAGAATCACCATCACGAGAAAGAAGGAGTAGAGATGATTGCTATAAACGAAGACCCTCTCGGAGAAGCAAGGACTTGGAAAGGAAGGACAAGTCATCAAGGAGCTACACAAAAATAAGACATCAAGCTCATGTTGGTGAATGGGTATCCGGTTCCGACTCCGACGATCAATCCGAAAGAAGTTATCACTCCGACTCCGAATATACTCAAGATGAAGGTGTTTCCGGACTAGCACTTGTGACAACAAACTCCTTCGACATATTTGACTCACCAAATGAAGGAATTGGGAGATGCTTCATGGCTAAAGGTCCAAAGGTAACACACCCCGAGTATGTTGATTTCAATAGTGATGAAGATTATTTGCTAGGAGATGATGATTTACTTCTTGACAACTCTAGTTATGAAAATTATGATGTGCTTGCTATTAATCATGATAATCAAGATAAAACGAATGACGATGATAAGAAGGAGATTGAGCATCTAACTAAAGAACTAAACACTCTTAAGTTAGCTCATGAAACTACCTTGGAAGATCATCGAGAACTTTTAAAGACTCATGAAAAGCTACGCTTTGAAAAGCTCAACCTTGAGAAAGAACATGAGTTTTTAAAGGCAATCAATGATGATCTTCACAAGAAAAGTTCTTCTTACATTGTTGTCTACTTACATGCCATAAGTTAAATCTAGTAACAAGTAGAAGAAATATTCTTCATCTATTAGTAACAACAATCATGCTAAATCCAATGTTGTTGCTTCTAGTAGCCCTCTTGATTACACTAATGATTCTCTTAGCCAAGTTACACTTGAGCAAGAAAATAGCTTATTGAAGGGAATTATAGAGAAAGGTGTTTACAAGAGCCTTGCCGGAGTAAGCATTTTGAGGAAACAGTACACAAGCAAGGAAGACACCGGAAGAATCAAGGTGTTGGTTTTGAACAAAAGTTCAATGCCAATGGAGTTGAGTGGGAAGAAGATCAATACCCCAAGACGAAGTTTGTTCCTCAACAAGAGAAGTATGATCCTACTTCTTTTAAAGGAACACAATCTCAAGATGATCTTCCACCACAAGAGCACAAGCAAAAAGGCAAGGACAAGCTTCAAGAGGAGATTGATGCATTCGAGGAAGCACCCAAGGCCTTGGTCAAGTGGGTTCCCAAGACTACATCAAGTTCTACTTCATCAAGTACAACTACAACTCCAAGGATTCCCATCAAGATGGTGTGGATCCTGAAGAAGAAGAACTAGAGAATTCTTGAGGGTGACTCCGCCAACCTACTTCACTCTTATCATTTTGGCAAGGACAAGTGCAAACAACTTTCATATCTTGCACTAGTTCAAGGAGTCACAAACCCTCTTGTTGGTAAGACAAGGGACAAGGTAACCTAATGCTTCCATGGACATCATCTTGTGTACACATCACTCTATGTCTATGGATATCCTTGTTTGTTCCTTGTGGGACTAACCCATGTAGGTATTGAAAGTGCAACTCATTCCAAAGGATTGCTCCGAATGATCTACATCAACATTGAGCATCCACATCTTCAACACCTACATGAAGTCATCGTCGACAAAACCCAAGGTTAGTTGATCCCTCTTAGGGGGGATATCACATCTAGGGGGAGCTTTACTCTAATCAATTGAGTTAAAGCAACTCTAATGGTGTGAACACAACAATGCTTTATGAAAAAGTGGTAACCCCACTTGTGCTTAAAAGATGAGTATGACCTATGATCAAATGTTCTCATTTGGCTCCTAAGTCAATATACTTATATATAGATGACCTAGTCATCACCAATTGCTTGATAGATGCTAGAGTGTTTGTGCATGCTTTGTCACATATTTCTTCTGCCATCTTATTGTGTGAGCATGTTGGTTGCATATTTTACTCATTCTAGGACATCCATTTGTTGCTTTGATTGTTTGGAATTTTCTATTTTGCCAAATGGATGTACAAGAATGCCTAAGAACTCCCTCTAGCTATCTATGCTTTTCTCGTCTCAAACTCTATTCATGCTACATCACAAAGTTTGATCAAGTCAGATTCGAACCACTCTGTGTGAGGAGCACTCGGAGTTCCCGATTCGTCATAGACTTAAACTTCCAGAACCTCTTTGTGTATTTTAGTCTGACCGATTCATCCTTTTCGGTCCTACCGAGATCACTTAGTTGATCTAGGTTTTCAATCTCGGTGCAACCGATTAGAACCTATCGGTCACACCGAGTTGCAATAACTGCCAGCAGTTTTGCATCTCGGTGCCACCGAGTTGTTCCACTCGGTCACACCGATAGGGTCAGGTTATATATACCGACGGGCCAAATTTTGGAAATTTTTCTGAAACCTCTTCGCCCGCGCATAACCTACTCTGCCTCTTCGGGTCTCCGGATGATCCTCTCGTCGTGAGCGACCTCCTGCCACTGGTCTCCGCCGCCGTCAACGGCAATCTGCCCCGCCGTTGCCACCGTAGCAAGTTCGCCGCCGAACTAGGGTACGAACTTGATCTTTGTGCTAATCCATAACTCTGATTCTTAGCACATTGCTTTTCCATGGTTCTTGCCATGAATGAAATCATCCTTTCCAACGAAAATGTCCCATAGATTAGTTTTGATTTGAAAATTTAGGGTTAGGTCTCCGCCGAATTCATCTCGGGCCGACCGAGTTGTAGAAATCGGTCTCACCGATCTGCCTTAGGCCATTGCACACGCGTTTTCGGTCTGACCGAGAATTGCAAATTGGTGTGACCAAGTTCAATTCTCTGTGAAACCCTAGCAGTCTCGGTGCCACCAAACCGTGACTCGGTCTGACCGAGTTCACTAGTTTAGGTTCCAAAACTGCTTCGGCATCACCGAGTTTACAAATCGGTAGATCCGAAATGCTTTCTGTGAAGACCTAAAACTAAGTTTTTGAGTCAATTGTTTTGCAAAAATCCTGTACTTTGTGATGCTCATCTACTCTACCTCATCTATAAACTATTCACAGGGTCTGCTGACAATTTGCCTGCAAGATGTCTGATCAAAGTGACAACCAAAACAAGTCTGAACAGCAGGTGCATATGAGTGAGGGCACTAGTCCCTTCAGTTCTTCTAATGATGGCAGCAGGAGCACACCAAGTAACTTGCCAAAGGCAGCTACCAGGACAAGGAAGAAGAAAACTTCTGATTCAGAGGATGAAGATTATGTGGATGTTGAGGATGAGGCCACTTCTAAGAAAAAGGTGCTAAAAAGGAGTACAGCTCAGCTGCTACAGTCAAGCCAGGGATGCATAAGAAGGCACCAGCAAAGAGAGTCCCCATGTCTAGGGCCAGAGCATCCACTGCTGAAACCTCCAAGCCATCTGAAGAGGCAGTTGGAGAAGGAAAGAAAAGGAGGGAAAGGGTCAAGAAGACCATTGCTAGAGTGCTTGGCAGATCATCAATTATGAGAGATGATGATGAAGAGGAAGAGGATGCTGCACCAGCACCCAAAGCATAAAAGCTCATGGAAGATGCAATCAGATCAGGGGCTGCTCCATCTAAGCCCAAAATTTCTCCCAAGGCTACTGCTCCAGCTCAGAAGCCCAAGAGAAGCACTAGAAACATTTCTGCTGAGGAAAAGAACAAGGCCCTAGTGCCTGAAGCTGCTGAAGAAGAAGATGACTCAGTTGTGTTGTGGAAGCTGAAACCCAAGATCCCTCACCAGGGTGATGCACATCCAGTTGCAGAAAACATGAAAATCAGGAAGGATGCAGGATTGAGACTATGGAGACAGTCTGATCCATATGCTTTCAAGAGAAGAGCTGCTGTGGATTACATGTTTCACACCAATGAACAGCAGAACTTCTATGAGACAGTGTTGCTTGACAAGAAGCCCATTGTATGTGACATGAAATGGGTGGATTAGGAATATATCTAGAAGAATGAAGATCACTATCCTGGAGTATATGATAGCTTTAAGGCATGTGGAGTTGATGAATTCGTTGCACAAAAGCTCACCAAGTGGAATGATGAGCTGATCATGCAGTTCTACTCCACTGCCCATTTCTATCCAGATGGGAAGATCGTTTGGATGTCTGAGGGTACCAGGTACCAATCTTTTGTTGATGAATGGGCTCAGTTGATCAATGCCCCAAAAGAAAGTGAGGATGACTTGGATGTTTATGCTGAGAAGAAGAAAGACCACAACACAATGGCCAACATGTACAAAGAGATCCCAGATGCTGCTTTGGATACACATATGTTTGGATCTGTCCACTACCTGTTGTCTGGTCTGCCTACCATAAACTGGATTCTAAGGCACACACTGCTACCCAAGTCAAGTGATCACAAGATGATCAGAGGACATGCTATAAACTTGCTGCACATATTTGATGTCCCATAGAAGTTCAAGGTCATGAGTTTGATTGTTGAGACAATCAAGAGGACTGCTGCTGACCAGAAGAGAAGCTATGGGTATGCCCCACAAATTCAGGAGCTCATCAACTCAAACATGGGCACAGGCATATATATTTTGGATAAGGAGCACCTGCCCATATACCCTGAATTTGAAGACAACACTATGGTGATGGATGAAAATGAACCATCTTCAACTCAAGCACAAGAGAAGAGAGAGAAGGTAAGGGCAGAGAAAGCTGCAAGGATGCCAACTGCTGAAGATGCATCTCAGGCCTTCTTGAAGATCAAGCAAGATCAGCTTGGATATCTGATTCAAGCTACACTGAGGATTGAGAAGGGCTTGGCCACCCTAACTCAGAACCAGGAGAGTTTGGAGAGGATCGTTGAGCTGAAGTTCTATGATCTGGATGTCAAGGTAACTGAGATCCAAACTGCAGTTGATCAGCTACAAGAGGAAGCAGAGGAGAAGAAGGGAAAGTCTAACACTGATGCTTTCAAGCGAGTGCCACGCGGTCCAAGGTTTGCTGCAGTGCCCATGACTGATACTCGAGCTTCAGTGTCAGCACCAGGAGCCACAGCTCCAGTGCCACCTCCAGCACCCACTCCATCAGCTCCAACTACTTCATCGAAAGCCTTCGTCCTTGGAGTTCTCTCTACACCACCTCCCGAAGATCAAGCCTGAGAGTCGTTTAGCACTATGAATTTTTGAACTTTTTGGTAACTTGTTGCCAAAGGGGGAGAAAAATATATAGATCATAGGCTTCGAGAGAGAGAGTGTTGTTCTTTTTATCTATCTTGCTATTTTGGTTGAACTTCTTTATTGAGTGCTTGTGTGAGATACTTTATGTCCTTGTGAGATACTTTTTGATCATGTGGTTGATCATATTCCACCCTTAATGTTTGGTTGAATGATGCTATCCTTTATATTCCTTACATGATCATTCACTTGCTTGGTGATGAGTGCATGCTTTTAATCTCTATCATTTTGAGTGCTCCACCAAGATGTATGTGACATGGAAGAGTAATCCATGATCCTAATCGATTGTGCATTTGCATTCAAAAGAAAATTTTAAATAATGCACAAATTTAGGGGGAGCTCTTGCTTATCACATACTTCTCAAAGCGATGATGTTTTTTAATCTTATTTATCATTTGTCGAAGCTTTGATCTATATGTTGTCATCAATTACCAAAAAGGGGGAGATTGAAAGTGCAACTATCCCTGGGTGGTTTTGGTAATTCCTAACAACATATAGTTCATATAGCTTAATGATTGGCATGGCATGGATGAGAAAAGTGGATCCCTCAAAATTCTAAGGAAAAAGGATTAGCTCAAGCTCAAAGCTCAGGACTCTACATCTTTTCATTTTAAGTGATCCAAGATCACATTGAGTCCATAGGAAAAGCCAATACTATTAAGAGGGGATGAGGTGTTGCCAAATGGCTTGCTTGCTCAAAGTGCTTAGTGATATGCTCCAAAACCCTCAACTACTTTCTCACATCCACATATGTCTCAAACCAAAAGTCAAACTCGGCCCCACCAAAATTTTCTATGCGGCGCCACCGAGTTCAGTTGACATAGCCACTGCCAGAAACCCTAGTCTTTTCGGTCTCACCAATTGGGATCTCGGTCTCACCGAGATGGGATTGTAATCTCTCTGTTTCCCTTCGTAACATTACGGTCCAACCGAGATGAGCGATTGGTCCCACCGAGATTGCAATGCAAACTCTCTGTTTCCCTTTCGTAACGTTTCGGTCCAACCGAGATGAGCGAAACGGTCCCACCGATTTTGCCTGACCAAGTCTCTGTTAGTCCATTACCAAAATCGGTCTGACCGGGTTTGTGTAATCGGTCTCACCGAGATTACGTTATGCCCTAACCCTAACGAAATCGGCCACACCGAGTTGACATGTCGGTCCCACCGAAAATCCTAACATTCACATTTTGAACTAAATCGGTCTGATCGAGTTTCATGATTTGGTCCCACCGAGTTTGGTGATTTGTGTGTAACGGTTAGATTTTGTGTGGAGGCTATTTATACCCCTCCACCCACTCTTCATTCATGGAGAGAGCCATCAGAACATGCCTACATTTCCAGCATACATTTTCTGAGGGAGAACCACCTACACTTGTGTTGAGGTCAAGATATTCCACTCCAACCACATAAATCTTGATCTCTAGCCTCCCCCAAGTTGCTTTCCACTCAAATCATCTTTCCACCAAATCCAAATCCTGTGAGAGAGAGTTGAGTGTTGGGGAGACTATCATTTGAAGCACAAGAGCAAGGAGTTCATCATCAACACACCATTTGTTACCTCTTGGAGAGTGGTGTCTCCTAGATTAGTTTGGTGTCACTTGGGAGCCTCCGTCAAGATTGTGGAGTTGAACCAAGGAGTTTGTAAGGGCAAGGAGATCGCCTACTTCGTGAAGATCTACCCGAGTGAGGCAAGTCCTTCGTGGGCGACGACCATGGTGGGATAGACAAGGTTGCTTCTCCGTGGACCCTTCGTGGGTGGAGCCCTCCGTGGACTCGCGCAACCGTTACCCTTCGTGGGTTGAAGTCTCCATCAACGTGGATGTACAATAGCACCACCTATTGGAACCACGCCAAAAATCTCCGTGTCTCCAATTGCGTTTGCACACTCCAAACTCCTCCCTTTACCTTCATATGCAATTGTTTTACTTTCCACTACTATACTCTTAGAATTGCATGTGTAGGTTGATTGCTTGACTTGTGCTAAGTTGCTAAAATCTGCCTAGAACTAAAATTGGGAAAAGGCTAGATTTTTATTTGGTCAAGTAGTCTAATCACCCCCCTCTAGACATTCTTTCGATCCTACAAAACTGCTAGCTAATCCTTTTGCAGGAGATGGAACATTGCATCCCGACTTATACTTAATCTATGTGGATGAAGTTTGTGGATTATTTAAGCTTGCAGGTATGACCGATGATGTTATCAAGAAGAAGTTCTTCCCTTTATATTTGAAGGGAGATGCATTGACATGGTATAGGCTATGTGATGATATGGTATCATGGGACTACAAACGGTTGAAATTGTAATTCCATCAGAGGTTTTATCCTATGCTTCTCGTTCATCGTGATCGTAATTATATATATAATTTTTGGCCTCGGGAAGGAGAAAGCATCGCTCAAGCTTGGGGGAGGCTTAAGTCAATGTTATATTCATGCCCCAATCATGAGCTCTCAAGAGAAATGATTTAAAAAATTTATGCTCGGCTTTTTGACAACAATCGCTCCATGCTCGATACTTCTTGTACTGGTTCCTTTATGTTGAAGACTATTGAATTCAAATGGAATTTATTGGAGAGAATTAAACGCAACTCTGAAGATTGGGATCTCGACGAAGGTAAGGAGTCAGGTATAACACCTAAGTTTGATTGAGTTAAATCTTTTATGGATACCGATGTTTTCCGTAAATTTAGCACTAAATATGGACTTGACTCTGAGATAGCAGCTTCTTTCTATGATTCCTTTTCTACTCATGTTGATTTCCCTAAGGAGAAGTGGTTTAAATATAATCCTCCCATTGAAACAAAAGTAGTTGCACCTATTAAAGTTGAAGAAAAGACTATCACTTATGATGATCCTGTTGTTCCTACTGCTTATGTTGAGAAACCACCTTTCCCTGTTAGAATAAAGAATCATGCTAAAGCTTCATCTGTGGTCAACAAAAGTAATACTAAGACACCTAAACCCCTTGAGAAAATTAAAGTTGAATCTAAAATTGCGATGGTTAAAGATCTCTTGGCCGATAATATTGATGGGCATGTTATTTAATTATGTGATGAAGCTGCTAGAATTGCTAGACCTGCTACTAAAAATAAACATATACCTGTTGTAGGCATGCTTGTTATTTCTGTTAAAATAGGAGATCATTGTTATCATGGCTTGTGTGATATAGGTGCTAGTGCTAGTGCAATACCTATTTCCTTATACAAAGAAATTATGCATGATGTTGCACCAACTGAGATAGAAGATATCGATGTTGCCATTAAGCTTGCCAATAGAGATACTATTTCACCAGTTGGGATTGTTAGAGATGTTGAAGTCTTGTGTGGGAAGGTTTAATATCCTGCTGATTTTCTTGTTCTTGGTTCCCCACAAGATAGCTTTTGTCCCATTATATTTGGTAGACCCTTCTTGAATACTGTCAATGCTAAGATAGACTACAATAAGGATATTGTTTCTGTTGGTTTAGGAGATATGTCTCATGATTTTAATTTTGCTAAATTTCGTAGACAACCTCATGATAAAGAATTGCCTAGTAAAGATGAAATTATTGGTCTTTCTTCTATTGGGGATCCTCCTACACCCAAGGGTGATCCCGTGTTTAAGCTTAGACCATTACCTGATACTCTTAAATATGCTTATCCTGATAAAAAGAAGATACATCCTAGTATTATTAGTGCTAACCTTTCAGAGAAGGAGGAAGAGAAATAATTGAAAACTCTGAAGAAGCACCGTGCTGCTATTGGATATACTCTTGATGATCTTAAGGGCATTAGTCCCACTCTATGTCAACACAAAATAAATTTGGAGGAAGACGCCAAACCAGTTATTGATCACCAACGACGGCTGAATCCTAAGATGAAAGAAGTGTTAAGAAAGGAAATAGTAAAGCTCGTTGAGGTAGGTATAATTTATCCCGTTGCTGATAGTCAGTGGGTAAGTCCTGTCCATTGTGTCCCTAAGAAGGGAGGTATTACTGTTGTTCCTAATGATAAAGATGAATTGACCCCGGAAAGAATTATTACAGGTTATAGGATGGTAATTAATTTCCGCAAATTAAATAAGGCTACTAAAAAAGATCATTACCCTTTTCCTTTTATTGATCGAATGCTAGAAAGATTATCCAAACATACACATTTTTGCTTTCTAGATGGCTACTCTGGCTTCTCTCAAATACCTGTGTCAGCTGATGATCAATCAAAGACCACTTTTACTTGCCCTTTTGGTACTTTTGCTTATAGACGTATGCCTTCTGGTTTATGTAATGCACCTGCTACCTTTCAAAGATGCATGACGGCTATATTCTCTGACTTTTGTGAAAAGATTTGTGAGGTGTTCATGGATGATTTCTCTGTTTATTGATCCTCTTTTGATAATTGCTTAAGCAACCTTGATCGAGTTTTGTAGAGATGTGAAGAAACTAATCTTGTCTTGAATTGGGAGAAGTGCCACTTTATGGTTAATGAAGGTATTTTCTTGGGGCATAAAATTTCTGAAAGAGGTATTGAAGTTGACAAAGCTAAAGTAGATGCTATTGAAAAGATGCCATGTCCCAAGGACATCAAAGGTATGCGAAGTTTTCTGGGTCATGCCGGTTTTTATAGGAGGTTCATTAAGGAATTCTCAAAAATTTCTCGGCCTCTGACTAACCTATTACAAAAAGATATTCCTTTCGTCTTTGATGATGATTGTGTAGAAGCATTTGAAATACTTAAGAAAGCATTGATTTCTGCACCTATTGTTCAGCCAACTGATTGGAATCTACCCTTTGAAATTATGTGTGATGCTAGTGATTATGCTGTAGGTGCTGTTCTAGAGCAAAGAGTTGATAAGAAATTAAATGTTATTCAATATGCTAGTAAAACTCTAGACAATGCCATGAGAAATTATGCTACTACTGAAAAAGAATTTTTAGCAGTTGTATTTGCTTGTGATAAGTTCAGACCTTATATTGTTGATTCTAAAGTAACTATTCACACTAATCATGCTGCTATTAAATATATTATGGAAAATAAAGATGCTAAAGCTAAACATATTAGATGGGTTCTCCTGCTACAAGAATTTGATTTGCATATTATTGATGGAGAGGGAGCTGAGAACCCCGTTGCAGACAACTTGTCTAGGTTAGAAAATGTTCTTGATGACCCACTACCTATAGATGATAGCTTTCCTGATGACAACTAAATGTCATAAATGCTTCTCGTACTGCTCCATGGTATGCTGACTATGCTAATTATATTGTTGCTAAATTAATACCACCTAGTTTCACATACCAGCAAAAGAAAAAGTTCTTCTATGATTTGAGACATTACTTTTGGGATGGCCCACATCTTTATACAGAAGGAGTAGATGGTATTATTATACGTTGTGTACCTGAGCATGAAAAGGAACAGATCCTATGCAAGTGTCACTCCGAGGCTTATGGAGGACACCATGCTGGAGATAGAACTGCACACAAGGTACTGCAATCCAGTTTTTATTGGCCTACTCTCTTCAAGGATGCCCGTAAGTTTGTCTTGTCTTGTGATGAATGTCAAAGAATTGGTAATATTAGTAGACGTCAAGAAATGCCTATGAATTATTCACTTGTTATTGAACCATTTGATGTTTGGGGCCTTGATTATATGGGACCTTTTCCTTCCTCTAACGGGTATACACATATTTTATTTGTTGTTGATTACGTTACTAAGTGGGTAGAAGCTATTCCAACTAGTAGTGCTGATCATAACACCTCTATTAAGATGCTTAAAGAAGTTATTTTCCCAAGGTTTGGAGTCCCTAGATATTTAATGACTGATGGTGGTTCACACTTTATTCATGGTGCCTTTTGTAAAATGCTTGCTAAGTATGATATTAATCATAGAATTGCATCTCCATATCACCCACAGTCTAGTGGTCAAGTAGAATTAAGTAACAGAGAGCTCAAATTAATTTTGCAAAAGACTGTTAATAGATCTAGAAAGAATTGGTCCAAGAAACTTGATGATGCATTATGGGCCTAGAGAACTGCATATAAAAATCCTATGGGTATGTCTCCGTATAAAATGGTTTATGGTAAAGCATGTCACTTACCTCTTAAATTAGAACATAAGGCATATTGGGCTATTAAAGAACTCAACTATGACTTCAAACTTGTTGGCGAGAAGAGGCTTTTTGACATTAGCTCACTTAATGAATGGAGAACCCAGGCTTATGAAAATGCCAAGCTGTTAAAGAAAAAGTTAAAAGATGGCATGATAAAAGGATACAAAAGCGTGAGTTCAATGTAGGTGATTATGTATTGCTATACAACTCTCATTTAAGATTTTTTGCAGGAAAACTTCTCTCTAAATGGGAAGGCCCTTACGTTATCGAGGAGGTATATCATTTCGATGCCATAAAAATCAACAACTTCGAAGGCACAAATCTGAAGGTGGTGAACGGTCAAAGAATTAAACATTATATCTCAGGTAATCCCATAAATGTTGAAACTAATGTTATTGAAACTGTAACCCCGGAGGAATTCATAAGGGACACTTTCTAGAATGTTTCAGACTCCGAAAAGGAATAGGTATGTGGTACGGTAAGTAAACTGACGCCAAAATAGTTCTAATGGCAATATTTCTTCGTTTTGGAATATTTAAGAAAATAGGAAAATAAGAAGCAGACCGGAAAGGACACGAGGCTTCCACGAGGGTGGGAGGCGCGCCCTACCCCCTGGGCGCGCCCCCTACCTCGTGGGTACCTCGTGTGCTCTCCGGACTCTGTTTTCTTGCACGATACTTCTTTTGGTCGGTAAAAATTCATTATATAATCTCCCGAAGGTTTTGACCACCGTATCACGCAAACACCTCTTGTCTTTGTTTCGAGCTGTTTTTCTGACAGATCTAGTTCACCATGTCATCTTCAAGTGCCCCCAAGGACAAGTTCTTCGAGAAGGTCATCAACCCCTACCCCGCGGAGATACTGCAACACCCTCAAACCATTGAGATGCATGAGGGGTTGTTGCACATCCGCGATGTTGAGGGACCAAGGAGAACTGGAAGCGTGGAGACAAGGCTCGAGGCAATGGAGAAGCAAGTTTTCAAGTGTCAGGAGATGGTGGAGCGTGGACTCGACTCCAATCACATAATGATCATAGAGCTCACCAACAACCACAAGCTGGACGCCGAGGACATTGGGGAGGCCATCTTCAAGCTTCATGAGAAAATCGAGCACCTCCAAGCCCAGATCTATGACCTGCAAAATCAAAACTGTGAGTATGAATATAGATTCAAGAGGATGAGTTTGGCTGCAGTTTTGAGGATTCCAGAGACTCTATCATCCTTCTATGATGGTGAGCCTCTGCCTTGGAAGAGGGACGACAAGCCTACATCATCAACAACTCCATCTTCTTCACCGGCAAAAGAGACATAATCACACGGGTATGGGCACTCCCCTTGGCAACTACCAAGCTTGGGGGAGTGCCCCGGTATCGTATCACCATCACTTCTATCTTTACCGTTTTCTTAGTTCGATCCATTTGATAATATCTTGATCTAGTAGAATAAAGGTTTAGTATGATCTAGTTGTGACTTTTGCTTTATGATCCTTCTATGTAATCGAGCCCGTGAGCTATATATATAATAAAGATTAGTGTTGAGTCAAGGGCTTGATTATTTTGCTATGATCTTGAGGGAATAAAATAAAAAAAGAAAGAATAAAAAGAAACAAAGAGATCATATGGATCTTATGGAGAGTAATGACTTCACATATAAGAGTATGATGAATAAAAGTTGTTGAGAGTTGACAAACATAGTTTTTGTCATCGTTGCAATTAATAAGAAGTAATAAAGAAAGAGAGGTTCACATATAAATATACTATCTTGGACATCTTTTATGATTGTGAGCACTCATTTAAGTATGACATGCTAAAAGTTGACGTTGGACAAGGAAGACAACATAATGGGTTATGTTTTCTTACATCTGAGATAAATTATATTTTCATGGATAATCCAACATGTTGAGCTTGACTCTCCCTCTCATGCTAGAAAATTTCTTTGCACCAAGTAGAGATACTACTTGTGCTTCCAAATATCCCTAAACCCAGTTCTGCCATGATAGTCCACCATATCTACCTATGGATTGAGTAAGATCCTTCAAGTAAGTTGTCATTGGTGCAAGCAATAAAAATTGCTCTCTAAATATGTATGACTTATTAGTGCGGAGAAAATAAGCTTTATACGATCTTGTGATATGGAAGAAATAAAACGACATACTGCATAATAAAGGTCTGTATCACAAGTGGCAATATAAAGTGACGTTCTTTTGCATTAAGATTTTGTGCATCCAACCAAAAAAAAAGCGCATGACAACCTCCGCTTCCCTCTGCGAAGGGCCTATCTTTTACTTTTATCTTCTACCTTATATAAGAGTCATGGTGATCTTCACCTTTCCTTTTACATTTTATCCTTTGGCAAGCACAATGTGTTGGAAAGATCCTGATATATATAGCTAATTGGATGTGAGTCTTCATGAACTATTATTGTTGACATTACCCTTGAGGTAAAACATTGGGAGGCAAAACCATAAGCCCCTATCTTTCTCTGTATCCGATTAAAACTTCATACCCATAAATATTGCGTGAGTGTTAGCAATTGTGAAAGACTCAAAGATGGTTGGGTATATGGACTTGCTGAAAAGCTCTTATACTGACTCTTTCCTATGTTATGATAAATTGCAATTGCCTCAATGACTGAGATTTATGATAAATTGCAATTGCCTCAATGACTGAGATTAGAGTTTGTTGGTTCTCAATGAAGTTTATGATTCATACTTGAAATTGTGATTGAATTGTTACTTTAGCATAAGAGATCATATGACAATATATATATATGCTGCTGTTCTAAGAATGATCATGATGCCCTCATGTCCGTATTTTATTTTTATCGACACCTCTATCTCTAAACATGTGGACATATTTTTCGATTTCGGCTTTCGCTTGAGGACAAGCGAGATCTAAGCTTGGGGGAGTTGATACGTCCATTTTGCATCATGCTTTTATATCAATATTTATTGTATTATGGGCTGTTATTACACATTATGTCACAATACTTATGCCTATTCTCTCTTATTTTACAAGGTTTACATGAAGAGGGAGAATGCCGGCAGTTGGGATTCTGGGCTGGAAAAGGAGCAAATAATAGAGACCTATTCTGCACAGCTCCAAAACTGCTGAAACTTCACGGAAGCTATTTCCAAAATATATAAAAAATACTAAGCGCAAGAAGTTCCAGAGGGGGGCACACCCTGGCCACGAGGGTGGGGGGCACGCCCCCTTCCTCGTGGGCCCCTGTGGCCTTCCGATGCCCATCTTTGGCTATATGGAGTCTTTCGTCGAGGAAAAAAATCATAAGCAAGCTTTCGGGACGAGACTCCGCCGCCACGAGGTGGAACCTTGGCGGAACCAATCTAGGGCTCCGGCGGAGCTGTTTTGCCAGGGAAACTTCCCTCCAGGAGGGGGAAATCATCACCATCGTCATCACCAACGATCCTCTCATCGGGAGGGAGTCAATCTCCATCAACATCTTCACCAGCACCATCTCATCTCAAACCCTAGTTCATCTCTTGTATCCAATCTTTGTATCCAAACCTCAGATTGGTACCTGTGGGTTGCTAGTCGTGTTGATTACTCCTTGTAGTTGATGCTAGTTGGTTTACTTGCTGGAAGATCATATGTTCAGATCCATTATGCATATTAATACCCCTCTGATTATGAACATGAATATGCTTTGTGAGTAGTTATGTTTGTTCTTGAGGACATGGGAGAAGTCTTGCTATTAGTAGTCATGTGAATTTGGATTCGTTCGGTATTTTGATAAGATGTATGTTGTCATCCCTCTAGTGGTGTCATGTGAACGTCGACAACATGACACTTCACCATTGTTTGGGCCTAGAGGGAGGCATTGGGAAGTAATAAGTAGATGATGGGTTTCTAGAGTGACAGAGGCTTAAACCCTAGTTTATGCGTTGCTTCATAAGGGGCTGATTTGGATCCATATGATTCATGCTATGGTTAGGTTTACCTTAATACTTCTGTTGTAGTTGCAGATGCTTGCAATGGGGGTTAATCATAAGTGGGATGCTTGTCCAAGTAAGGACATCACCCAAGCACCGGTCCACCCGCATATTAAATTATCAATGTACCGAATGCGAATCATATGATCGTGATGAAAACTAGCTTGACGATAATTCCCATGTGTCCTCGGGAGCGCTTTACTTCATATAAGAGTTTGTCCAGGCTTGTCCTTTGCTATAAAAAGGATTGGGCCATCTTGCTGCACCTTATTTACTTTTATTACTTGCTACTCGTTACAAATTACCTTATCACAAAACTATCTGTTACCGATAATTTCAGTGCTTGCAGAGAATACCTTACTGAAAACTGCTTATCATTTCCTTCTGCTCCTCGTTGGGTTCGACACTCTTACTTATCCAAAAGGCTACGATAGATCCCCTACACTTGTGGGTCATAAGGGGCCGGCCCCCCTTTCCTCCTTTCCTCCCTCTCCTTCCTTCGCCCCTTCCCCCTTCCTTTCCTCCTCCTAGTAGGAGTAGGAAAGGGGAGTCCTACTCCTACTAGGAGGAGGACTCCTCCTCCTGGCGCGCCCTAGGAGGGCCGGCCGGCCTCCCCCTTGCTCCTTTATATATGGGGGCAGGGGGCACCCTAGAACGCACAAGTTGATCATTGATCCCTTAGCCGTGTGCGGTGCCCCCTCCACCATAATCCACCTCGATCATATCGTAGCGGTGCTTAGGCGAAGCCCTGCGTTGGTAGCAACATCATCACCATCATCACACCGTCGTGCTGACGGAACTCTCCCATGAAGCTCTGCTGGATCGGAGTTCGTGGGCTGTCATCGAGCTGAACATGTGCTGAACTCGGAGGTGTCGTGTGTTCGGTACTTGGATCGGTCGGATCGTGAAGATGTTCGACTACATCAACTGCGTTCTCATAACGCTT
Source organism: Triticum dicoccoides (assembly GCF_002162155.2). Lineage (NCBI taxonomy): Eukaryota > Viridiplantae > Streptophyta > Magnoliopsida > Poales > Poaceae > Triticum > Triticum dicoccoides. The sequence goes on from NC_041382.1 coordinate 645,466,577, forward strand.
CCACTTACGGTCTACGAGGGTACATGGATGATACTCTTCCCTCTCGTTGTTATGCATCACCATGATCTTGCATGTGCGTATGATTTTTTTGAAATTACTACGTTCCCCAACAGTGGCATCTGAGCCAGGTTTATACATAGATGTTATATGCACGAGTAGAACACAAGTGAGTTGTGGGCGATACAAGTCATACTGCTTACCAGCATGTCATACTTTGGTTCGACAGTATTGTTGGATGAAGCGGCTCGGACCGACATTACACGTACGCTTACGCGAGACTGGTTCTACCGATGTGCTTTGCACACAGGTGGCTGGGGGGTGTCAGTTTCTCCAACTTTAGTTGAACTGAGTGTGACTACGCCCGGTTCTTGTTGAAGGTTAAAACAACACCAACTTGACAAAATATCGTTGTGGTTTTGATGCGTAGGTAAGAACGGTTCTTGCTCAGCCCGTAGCAGCCACATAAAACTTGCAACAACAAAGTAGAGGATGTCTAACCTGTTTTTGCAGGGCATGTTGTGATGTGATATGGTTAAGACATGATGCTAAATTTTATTGTATGAGATGATCATGTTTTCTAACAAAGTTATCGGCAACTGGCAGGAGCCATATGGTTGTCGCTTTATTGTATGAAATTTAATCGCCATGTAATTGCTTTACTTTATCACTGAGTGGTAGCGATAGTCGTGGAGGCAATAATTGGCGTGACGACAATGATGCTTCGATGGAGATCAAGGTGTCAAGCCGGTGACGATGGTGATCATGACGGTGCTTTGGAGATGGAGATCATAGGCACAAGATGATGATGGCCATATCATATCACTTATATTGATTGCATGTGATGTTTATCCTTTATGCATCTTATTCCGCTTGATTGATGGTAGCATTATAAGATGATCTCTCTCACTAAATTTCAAGGTACAAGTGTTCTCCCGGAGTATGCAACATCGCCAAAGTTTGTCATGCCGAGACACCACGTGATGATCGGGTGTGATAAGCTCTACGTTCATATACAACAGGTGCAAGCCAGTTTTTGCACACGCATAAATAGTCGGGTTAAACTTGACGAGCCTAGCATATGCAGATATGGTCTCGGAACACTGAGACTGAAAGGTCGAGCGTGAATCATATAGTAGATATGATCAACATAGTGATGTTCACCATTGAAAACTACTCCATCTCACGTGATGATCGGACATGGTTTAGTTGATATGGATCACGTGATCACTTAGATGATTAGAGGGATGTCTATCTAAGTGGGATTTCTTAAATATGATTAATTGAACTTTAATTTATCATGAACTTAGTACCTGATAGTATTTTGCTTGTCTATGTTGTTGTAGATAGATGGACCGTGCTGTTGTTCCATTAAATTTTAATGCATTCCTTGAGAAAGCAAAGTTGAAAGATGATGGTAGCAATTACACGGACTGGGTATGTAACTTGAGGATTATCCTCATTGCCGCACAGAAGAATTACGTCCTGGAAGCACCGCTAGGTGTACCACCCGCGTCGGCAACTGTAGACATTGTCAATTCCTAGCAGTCGCGTGTTGATGACTACTCGATAGTTCAGTGTGCCATGCTTTACGGCTTAGAATCGGGACTTCAACGACGTTTTGAACATCATGGAGCATATGAGATGTTCCAGGAGTTGAAGTTAATATTTCAAGCAAATGCCCAGATTGAGAGATATGAAGTCTCCAATAAGTTCTACAGCTGCAAGATGGAGGAGAATAGTTCTGTCAGTGAACATATACTCAGAATGTCTGGGTACCATAACCACTTGACTCAACTGGGAGTTAATCTTCCTAATGATAGTGTCATTGACAGAGTTCTTCAATCACTGCCACCAAGCTACAAGAACTTCGTGATGAACTATAATATGCAAGGGACGGATAAGACAATTCTCGAGCTCTTCGCAATGCTAAAGGATGCGGAGGTAGAAATCAAGAAGGAGCATCAAGTGTTGATGGTCAATAAGACCACCAATTTCAAGAAAAAGGGTAAAGGGAAGAAGAAAGGGAACTTCAAGAAGAACGTCAAACAAGTTGCTGCTCAAGAGAAGAAACCCAAGTGTGGACCTAAGCCTGAGACTAAGTGCTTCTACTGCAAAGGGACTGGTCACTGGAAGCGGAACTGCCCCAAGTATTTGGCGGATAAGAAGGATGGCAAGGTGAACAAAGGTATATGTGATATACATGTTATTGATGTGTACCTTACTAAAGCTCGCAGTAGCACCTGGGTATTTGATACTGGTTCTGTTGCTAATATTTGCAACTCGAAACAGGGACTACTGATTAAGCGAAGATTGGCTAAGGACGAGGTAACGATGCACGTGGGAAATGGTTCCAAATTCGATGTGATCGCCGTCGGCACGCTACCTCTACATCTACCTTTGGTATTAGTTTTAGACCTGAATAATTGTTATTTGGTGCCAGCGTTGAGCATGAACATTATATCTGGATCTTGTTTGATGCGAGATGGTTATTCATTTAAATCAGACAATAATGGTTGTTCTATTTATATGAGTAATATCTTTTATGTCCATGCACCCTTGAAGATTGGTCTATTTTTGATGAATCTCGATAGTAGTGATACACATATTCATAATGTTGAAGCCAAAAGATGCAAAGTTGATAATGATAGTGCAACTTATTTGTGGCACTGCCGTTTAGGTCATATTGGTGTAAAGCTCATGAAGAAACTCCATTCTGATGGACTTTTGGAATCACTTGGTACTTGCAAACCATGCCTCATGGGCAAGATGACTAAAACGCCGTTCTCCGGAACTATGGAGCAAGCAACAGATTTGTTGGAAATCATACATACTGATGTATGTGGTCCGATGAATATTGAGGCTCACGGCGGGTATCGTTATTTTCTCACCTTCACAGATGATTTGAGCAGATATGGGTATATCTACTTGATGAAACATAAGTCTAAAACATTTGAAAAGTTCAAAGAATTTCAGAGTGAAGTGGAAAATCATCGTAGCAAGTAAATAAAGTTTCTACGATCTGATCGTGGAGGAGAATATTTGAGTTATGAGTTTGGTCTTCATTTGAAACAATGTGGAATAGTTTCGCAACTCACGCCACCCGGAACACCACAGCGTAATGGTGTGTCCAAACGTCGTAATTGTACTTTACTAGATATGGTGCGATCTATGATGTCTCTTACTGATTTACCGCTATCATTTTGGGGTTACGCTTTAGAGACAGCTGCATTCACGTTAAATAGGGCACCATCTAAATCCGTTGAGACGATGCCTTATGAACTATGGTTTGGCAAGAAACCAAAGCTGTCGTTTCTTAAAGTTTGGGGCTGCGATGCTTATGTGAAAAATCTTCAACCTGATTAGCTCGAACCCAAATCGGAGAAATGTGTCTTCATAGGATACCCAAAGGAGACTGTTGGGTACACCTTCTATCACAGATCCGAAGGCAAGACATTTGTTTCTAAGAATGGATCCTTTCTAGAGAGGGAGTTTCTCTCGAAAGAAGTGAGGTGGAGGAAAGTAGAACTTGATGAGGTAACTGTACCTGCTCCCTTATTGAAAAGTAGTCCATCACAGAAACCGGTTCCCGTGACACCTACACCGATTAGTGTGGAAGCCAATGATGATGATCATGAAACTTCAGATCAAGTTACTAACGAACCTCGTAGGTCAACCAGAGTATGATCCGCACTAGAGTGGTACGATAATCCTATTCTGGAGGTCATGTTACTTGACCATGACGAACCTACGAACTATGAGGAAGTGATGATGAGCCCAGATTCCGCAAAATGGCTTGAGATCATGAAATCTGAGATGGGATACATGTATGAGAACAAAGTGTGGACTTTGGTTGACTTGCCCGATGATCGGCAAGCCATCAAGAATAAATGGACCTTCAAGAAGAAGACTAACGCTGACGGTAACGTTACTATCTACAAAGCTCGACTTGTTGTGAAAGGTTTTTGACAAGTTCAAGGAGTTGACTACGATGAGACCTTCTCACTTGTAGCGATGCTTAAGTCCGTTCGAATCATGTTAGCAATTACCGCATTTTATGATTATAAAATTTGGCAAATGGATGTAAAGACTGCATTCCTGAATGGATTTCTGGAAGAAGAGTTGTATATGATGCAACCTGAAGGTTTTATCGATCCAAAGGGTACTAACAAAGTGTGCAAGCTCTAGTGATCCATTTACGGACTGGTGCAAGCCTCTCGGAGTTGGAATAAACATTTTGATAGTGTGATCAAAGCATATGGTTTTATACGACTTTTGGAGAAGCCTATATTTACAAGAAAGTGAGTGGGAGCTCTATAGCATTTCTAATATTATATGTGAATGACATATTGTTAATTGGAAATGATATAGAATTTCTGGATAGCATAAAAGGATACTTGAATAAAAGTTTTTCAATGAAAGACCTCGGTGAAGCTGCTTATATATTGGGCATCAAGATCTGTAGAGATAGATCAAGACACTTAATTGGACTTTCACAAAGCACATACCTTGATAAAGTTTTGAAGAAGTTCAAAATAGATCAAGCAAAGAAATGGTTCTTGCCTGTGTTACAAGGTGTGAAGTTGAGTAAGACTCAATGCCCGACCAATGCAGAAGATAGAGAGAAAATGAAAAATGTTCGCTATGCTTCAGCCATAGGCTCTATCATGTATGCAATGCTGTGTACCAGACCTGATGTGTGCCTTGCTATTAGTTTAGTAGGGAGGTGATGACCCACAAGTGTAGAGGATCTATCATAGCCTTTTCGATAAGTAAGAGTGTCGAACCCAACGAGGAGCAGAAGGAAATGATAAGCGGTTTTCAACAACGTATTCTCTGCAAGAACTGAAATTATCGGTAACAGATAGTTTTGTGATAATATAAATTGTAACGAGCAACAAGTAATAAAAGTAAATAAGGTGCAGCAAGATGGCCCAATCCTTTTTGCAGCAAAGGACAAGCCTAGGCAAACTCTTATATGAAGTAAAGCGCTCCTGAGGACACATGGGAATTACCGTCAAGCTAGTTTTCATCACGTTCATATGATTCGCATTCGGTACTTTGATAATTTGATATGTGGATGGACCGGTGCTTGGGTACTGCGCTTACTTGGACAAGCATCCCACTTATGATTAACCCCTATTGCAAGCATCCGCAACTACAACAAAAGTATTAAGGTAAACCTAACCATAGCATGAAACATATGGATCCAAATCAGCCCCTTACGAAGCAACGCATAAACTAGGGTTTACGCTTCTGTCACTCTAGCAACCCATCATCTACTTATTACTTCGCAATGCTTCCCTCTAGGCCCAAATAATGGTGAAGTGTCATGTAGTCGACATTCACATGACACCACTAGAGGGATGACAACATACATCTCATCAAATTATCGAACGAATACCAAATTCACATGACTACTTATAGCAAGACTTCTCCCATGTCCTCTGATACATCTCCAACATATCTATAATTTTTGATTGCTCCATGCTATATTATCTACTATTTTAGACTATATTGGGATTTATTTTCCACTTTTATATTATTTTTGAGACTAACCTATTAACCGGAGGCCCAACCCAGAATTGCTGTTTTTTTGCCTATTTCAGTGTTCCGGAGAAACAAAATATCAAACGAAGCACAAATGGAATAAAATCTTCGGGAACGTGATTTTCTCACCGAACGTGATCCAGGAGACTTGGACCCTACTGCAAGGGATCAAAGAGGAGGTCACGAGGGTGGGGGCGCGTCCCCCTGCCTCGTGGGCCCCTCGGTGCTCCACCGACGTACTCCTTCCTCCTATATATACCTACGTACCCCCAAACGATCAGAACATGAGCCAAAAACCTAATTCCACCGCCGCAACTTTCTGTATCCACGAGATCCCATCTTGGGTCCTGTTCCGGAGCTCCGCCGGAACAGGGCCGTCATCACGGAGGGCTTCTACATCATCCTAGCCTCTCCGATGAAGTGTGAGTAGTTTACCTCAGACCTTCGGGTCCATAGTTAGTAGCTAGATGGCTTCTTCTCTCTCTTTGAATCTCAATACAAAGTTCTCCCCCTCTCTCGTGGAGATATATTTGATGTAATCTTCTTTTTGCGGTGTGTTTGTTGAGATCGATGAATTGTGGGTTTATGATCAAGTCTATCTATGAATAATATTTGAATCTTCTGTGAATTCTTTTATGCATGATTGGTTATCTTTGGAAGTCTCTTCGAATTATCCGTTTGGTTTGGCCAACTAGATTGGTAGTTCTTGCGATGGGAGAAGTGCTTAGCTTTGGGATCGATCTTGCGGTGTCCTTTCCCAGTGACAGAAGGGGCAGCAAGGCACGTATTGCATCGTTGCCATCGAGGATAACAAGATGGGGTTTATTTCATATTGCATGAATTTATCTCTCTACATCATGTCATCTTGCTTAAAGCATTACTCTGTTTTTAAGTTAATACTCTAGATGCATGCTGGATAGCGGTCGATGAGTGGAGTAATAGTAGTAGATGCAGAATCGTTTCGGTCTACTTGTCACGGACATGATGCCTATATACATGATCATGCCTAGATATTCTCATAACTATGCTCAATTCTGTCAATTGCTCAACAGTAATTTGTTCACCCACCGTAGAATACTTATGCTCTTGAGAGAAGCCACTAGTGAAACCTATGCCGCCCTGGTCTATTCTCATCATATCAATCTCCATCACTTTAATCTTGCTTTGCCTTTTACTTTGCCTTTACTTTTCACTTTGCATCTTTATACCAAAAATACCAAAAATATTTATCTATCAGATCTCACTCTCGTAAGTGATCGTGAAGGGATTGACAACCCCTAATCGCGTTGGTTGCGAGTAGCTATCGTTTTGTGCAGGTAGGAGGGACTTGAGCGTGGCCTCCTACTGGAATGATACCTTGGTTCTCAAAAACCGAGGGAAATACTTACACTGCTCTACTGCATCATCCCTTCCTCTTCGGGGAAAACCAACGCAAGATCAAGACATAGCAAGAAGGATTCTGGCACCGTTGCCGGGGAGTCTACGCAAAAAGTCAAAATACCAAGTACCCATCGCAATCCTTATCTCTCGCATTACATTATTTGCCATTTGCCTCTCGTTTTCCTTTCCCCCCCAATTCACCCTTGCCGTTTTATTCGCCCTCTCTCTCTATCCTCCCTCTCCATTTGCCTCTTTTACCCGTTTGCCCTTGTTTGCTCATGTGCTAGTTTGTTTGCTTGTTTGTCGCGATGGCTCAAGATACTACCAAATTGTGTGACTTCACCAATACCAATAATAATGATTTCCTTAGCACTCCGATTGCTCCTCTTGCCAATACTGAATCTTGTGAAATCAATGCTGCTTTGTTGAATCTTGTTATGAAAGATCAATTCGCCGGCCTTCCTAGTGAAGATGCCGCTACTCATCTGAATAGCTTTGTTGATTTATGTGATATGCAAAAGAAAAAAGATGTCGATAATGATGTCGTTAAATTGAAGCTATTTCCTTTTTTTCTTAGAGATCGTGCTAAAGCTTGGTTTTCATCTTTGCCTAAGAATAGTATTGATTCATGGAACAAGTGCAAAGATGCTTTTATCTCTAAGATTTTCCTCCCGCTAAGATTATCTCTCTTAGAAACGATATTATGAACTTTAAACAACTTGATCATGAACATGTTTCACAAGATTGGGAGAGAATGAAATTAATGATACGTAATTGCCCTACTCATGGTTTGAATTTGTGGATGATTATACAAAATTTTTATGCCGGATTGAATTTTGCTTCTAGAAATCTTTTAGATTCGGCCGTGGGAGGCACTTTTATGGAAATCACTTTAGGAGATGCTACTAAACTCCTAGATAATATTATGGTTAATTATTCTCAATGGCACACTGAAAGATCATCTAATAAAAAAGTGCATGCGATAGAAGAAATTCATGTGTTGAGTGGAAAGATGGATGAACTTATGAAATTATTTGCTACTAAGAGTGTTTCTTCTGATCCTAATGATATGCCTTTGTCTACTTTGATTGAGAATAACAATGAATCTATGGATGTGAATTTTGTTGGTAGGAATAATTTTGGTAACAACACTTATAGAGGGAATTTTAATCCTAGGCCATATCCTAGTAATCCTTCTAATAATTATGGGAATTCCTACAACAACTCTTATGGAAATTATAATAAGATGCCCTCTGATTTTGAATATAATATTAAAGAATTCATTTCTTTGCAAAAGAATTTTAATGCTATGATTGAAGAAAAATTGCTTAAGATTGATGATTTGGCTAGGAACGTTGATAGAATTGCTCTTGATGTTGATTCTTTGAAACTTATATCTATTCCACAAAAGCATGATATCAATGAGTCTCTAAAAGCCATGAGAATTTCGATTGATGAGTGTAAGGAAAGAACCGCTAGGATGTGTGCTTCCAAAGATGCCTTTATTAAAGCGTGTTCTTCCAATTCCTATGAAAATCAAGATGAAGATCTAAAAGTTATTGATGTGTCCCCTATTAAATATTTGTTTTGCAATATGAATCTTGATGAAACTGAATATGATCTTCCTTTACCTAGAAGGCGTTCTAAAAATTCGGAGTATTTAGATCTTAATGATGAAATTGATGAAAGTGGGATTGAAAGAAATAAAAATCTAGATATTGCTAAACCCACTATATTGGATTTCAAGGAATTTAATTATGAAAGTTTCTCTTTAATTGATTGTATTTCCTTGTTGCAATCCGTGCTAAATTCTCCACATGCTTATAGTCGAAATAAAGCCTTTACCGAACATATTGTTGATGCCTTGATGCAATCTTATGAAGAAAAACTTGAGTTGAAAGTTTCTATCACTAGAAAACTCTATGATGAGTGGGAACCAACTATTAAAATTAAAATTAAAGATCATGCGTTTTATGCTTTGTGTGATTTGGGTGCTAGTGTCTCTACTATTCCCAAGACTTCGTGTGATTTACTAGATTTCCGCGATTTTGATGATTGCTCTCTAAACTTGCATCTTGCGGATTCCACTATTAAGAAACCTATGGGAAGAATTAATGATGTTATTATTGTTGCAAATAGGAACTATGTGCCCGTAGATTTCATTGTTCTTGATATAGATTGCAATCCATCTTGCCCTATTATTCTTGGTAGACCTTTCCTTAGAACGGTTGGTGCGATTATTGATATGAAGGAAGGGAATATTAGATTTCAATTTCCATTAAAAAGGGCATGGAACACTTTCCAAGAAATAAAATAAAATTACCATATGAAACTATCATGACAGCCACTTATGGATTGCCTACCAAAGATGGCAATACCTAGATCTATCCTCGCTTTTATGCCTAGCTAGGGGCGTTAAACGATAGCGCTTGTTGGGAGGCAACCCAATTTTATTTTTATTCCTTGATTTTTGCTCCTGTTTAGTAATAAATAAATTATCTATCCTCTGTTTTGGTTGTGTTTTTTGTGTTTAATTAGTGTTTGTGCCAAGTAGAACTATTGGGAAGACTTGGGGAAAGTCTTGTTGAACTTGCTGTAAAAAACAGAAACTTTAGCGCTCACGAGAACTGCTGTCCTTTTTATTTAAAGAGTTCTATTTAGTTAATTATTTTTGCAGATGATTAATAGATAAATTCCTCACATCAAGCAATTTATTTTAGAATTTTTGGGGTTCCAGATCTTGCGCTAGCTACAGATTACTACAGACTGTTCTGTTTTTTTACAGATTCTGTTTTTCGTGTGTTGTTTGCTTATTTTGATGAATCTATGGCTAGTAAAATAGTTTATAATCCATAGAGAAGTTGGAATACAGTAGGTTTAACACCAATATAAATAAATAATGAGTTCATTACAGTACCTTGAAGTGGTCTTTTGTTTTCTTTTGCTAACGGAGCTCACGAGTTTTCTATTTTGAGTTTTGTGTTGTGAAGTTTTCAAGTTTTGGGTGAATTCTTGTGATGGATTATGGAACAAGGAATGGCAAGAGCCTAAGCTTGGGGATGTCCATGGCACCCCCAAGATAATCCAAGGACACCAAAAAGTCAAAGCTTGGGGATGCCCCAGAAGGCATCCCCTCTTTTCGTCCACTTCCATCGGTAATTTACTTGGAGCTATATTTTTATTCACCAACATGATATGTGTTTTGCTTGGAGCGTCTTGTATTATTTGTGTATTTGTTTGTTAGTATGCCACAATCATCCTTGCTGTACACACCTTTTTGAGAGAGCCATACATGAATTAAAATTTGATAGAATACTCTATGTGCTTCACTTATATCTTTTGAGCTAAGTAGTTTTGCTCTATGTGCTTCACTTATATCTTTTGAGCTAAGTAGTTTTGCTCTATGTGCTTCACTTATATCTTTTGAGCTTTATAATTTTGCTCTATGTGCTTCAGTTAGATCTTTTAGAGCACGGTGGTGGATTTGTTTTAAAGAAACTATTGATCTCTCATGCTTCACTTAAATTATTTTGAGAGTCTCTTAATAGCATGGTAATTTGCTTAATAATAATATGCTTGGTATTCAAGATTTGTGAAACTTTCTTTTGAGTGTGTTGAATACTAAGAAAAGATTGAAGCATGATAATTGTTTTGAGATATGGAGGTGATAATATTAAAGTCATGCTAGTTGAGTAGTTGTGAATTTAAAGAATACTTGTGTTGAAGTTTGTGATTCCCGTAGCATGCACGTATGGTGAGCCGTTATGTGATGAAGTCGGAGCATGATTTATTTATTGATTGTCTTCCTTATGAGTGGCGGTTGGGGGCGAGCGATGGTCTTTTCCTACCAATCTATCCCCCTAGGAGCATGCGCATAGTACTTTGCTTTGATAACTTCTAGATTTTTGCAATAAGTATATGAGTTCTTTATGACTAACGTTGAGTCCATGGATCATACGCACTATCACCCTTCCACCTTTGCTAGCCTCTCTAATACCACGCACCTTTCGCCGGTATCATACACCTACCATATACCTTCCTCAAATCAGCCACCATACCTACCTATTATGGCATTTCCATAGCCATTCCGAGATATATTGCCATGCAACTTTCCACCATCTAGTTCATCATGACACATTCATCATTGTCATATTGCTTAGCATGATCATGTAGTTGACATAGTATTTGTGGCAAAGCCACCGTTCATAATTTTTCATACTTGTTACTCTTGATTCATTGCATATCCCGGTACACCGCCGGAGGCATCCATATAGAGTCATACTTTGTTTTAGTATCGAGTTGTAATCATTGAGTTGTAAATAAATAGAAGTGTGATGATTATCATTTAATAGAGCATTGTCCCAAATAAAAAAGGGGAAAGGCCAAAGAAAAAAAGAAGGCCCAAAAAAGAAAATAAATAAAAAGGGGCAATGCTACTATCCTTTTTCCACACTTGTGCTTCAAAGTAGCACCATGATATAGCGAGTCTCATATATTGTGCTTCAAAGTAGCACCATGTTCTTCATATAGAGAGTCTCATATGTTGTCACTTTCATATACTAGTGGGAATTTTACATTATAGAACTTGGCTTGTATATTCCAATGATGGGCTTCCTCAAATTGCCCTAGGTCTTCGTGAGCAAGCAAGTTGGATGCACACCCACTAGTTTCTTTTGTTGAGCTTTCATACATTTATAGCTCTAGTGCATCCGTTGCATGGCAATCCCTACTCACTCACATTGATATCTATTGATGGGCATCTCCATAGCCCATTGATACGCCTAGTTGATGTGAGACTATCTTCTCCTTTTTGTCTTCTCCACAACCACCATTCTATTCCACCTATAGTGCTATATCCATGGCTCACGCTCATGTATTGCGTGAAGGTTGAAAATGCTGAAGCACGTTAAAAAGTATGAACCAATTGCTCGGCTTGTCATCGGGGTTGTGCAGGATGTGAGTATTTTGTGTGGTGAAGATGGAGCATGGCCAGACTATATGATTTTGTAGGGATAACTTTCTTCGGCCATGTTATTTTGAGAAGACATAATTGCTTTGTTAGTATGATTGAAGTATTATTATTTTTATGTCAATATAAACTTTTGTCTTGAATCTTTCTAATCTGAATGTTCATACCACAATTAAGAAGATTTGCATTGAAATTATGCCAAGTAGCACTCCGCATCAAAAATTCTCTTTTTATCATTTACCTACTCGAGGACGAGCAGGAATTAAGCTTGGGGATGCCTGATACGTCTCCAACGTATCTATAATGTTTGATTGCTCCATGCTATATTATCTACTGTCTTGGACTATATTGGGCTTTATTTTCCACTTTTATAATATTTTTGGGACTAACCTATTAACTGGAGGCCCAACCCAGAATTGCTGTTTTTTTGCCTATTTCAGTGTTTCGGAGAAACAGAATATCAAACGGAGTCCAAACGGAATAAAATCTTCGGGAACGTGATTTTCTCACCGAACGTGATCCAGGAGACTTGGACCCTACTACAAGGGATCAAAGAGGAGGTCACGAGGGTGGCGGCGCACCCCCCTGCCTCATGGGCCCCTCGGTGCTCCACCGACGTACTCCTTCCTCCTATATATACCTACGTACCCCCAAACAATCAGAACAGGAGCCAAAAACCTAATTCCACCGCCGCAACTTTCTGTATCCACGAGATCCCATCTTGGGGCCTGTTCCGGAGCTCCGCCGGAAGAGGGCCGTCATCACGGAGGGCTTCTACATCATCCTAGCCCCTCCGATGAAGTGTGAGTAGTTTACCTCAGACCTTCGGGTCCATAGTTAGTAGCTAGATGGCTTCTTCTCTCTCTTTGAATCTCAATACAAAGTTCTCCCCCTCTCTCGTGGAGATCTATTCGATGTAATCGTATTTTTGCGGTGTGTTTGTTGAGATCGATGAATTGTGGGTTTATGATCAAGTCTATCTATGAATAATATTTGAATCTTCTCTGAATTCTTTTATGCATGATTGGTTATCTTTGCAAGTCTCTTCAAATTATCTGTTTGGTTTGGCCAACTAGATTGGTAGTTCTTGCCATGGGAGAAGTGCTTAGCTTTGGGTTCGATCTTGCGGTGTCCTTTCCCAGTGACAGAAGGGGCAGCAAGGCATGTATTGCATCGTTGCCATCGAGGATAACAAGATGGGGTTTATTTCATATTGCATGAATTTATCTCTCTACATCATGTCATCTTGCTTAAAGCGTTACTCTGTTTTTAACTTAATACTCTAGATGCATGCTGGATAGCGGTCGATGAGTGGAGTAATAGTAGTAGATGCAGAATCGTTTCGGTCTACTTGTCACGGACGTGATGCCTATATACATGATCATGCCTAGATATTCTCATAACTATGCTCAATTCTATCAATTGCTCAACAGTAATTTGTTCACCCACCGTAGAGTACTTATGCTCTTGAGAGAAGCCACTAGTGAAACCTATGGCCCCCGGGTCTATTCTCATCATATCAATCTCCATCACTTTAATCTTGCTTTGCCTTTTTACTTTGCCTTTACTTTTTACTTTGCATCTTTATACCAAAAATACCAAAAATATTATATCTATTAGATCTCACTCTCGTAAGTGACCGTGAAGGGATTGACAACCCCTAATCGCGTTGGTTGCGAGTAGCTATCGTTTTGTGCAGGTACAAGGGACTTGAGCGTGGCCTCCTACTGGATTGATACCTTGGTTCTCAAAAACTGAGGGAAATACTTATGCTACTCTGCTGCATCATCCCTTCCTCTTCGGGGAAAACCTACGCAAGCTCAAGACGTAGCATCCTCAGGAAAAAAACGTAATTACTCACAAAGCATATTCATGTTCATAATCAGAGGGGTATTGATATACATAATGGATCTGAACATATGATCTTCCACCAAGTAAACCAACTAGCATCAACTACAAGGAGTAATCAACACTACTAGCAACCCACATGTACCAATCTGAGGTTTGGATACAAAGATTGGATACAAGCGATGAAGTAGGGTTTGAGATGAGATGGTGCTGGTGAAGATATTGATGGAGATTGACCCCCTCCCGATGAGAGGATCGCTGGTGATACGATGGTGATGATTTCCCCCTCCCGAAGGGAAGTTTCCCTGGTAGAATAGCTCCGCTGGAGCCCTAGATTGGTTCCGCCTCATGGCGGCAGAGTTTCGTCCCGTGAGCTTGCTTATGATTTTTTCCTCGACGGAAGACTCCATATAGCCAAATATGGGCATCGGAGGGCCACTAGGGGGCCCACGAGGCAGGGGCGCGCCCAGGGGGTAGGGCCCGCCCCCACCCTCGTGGACAGTGAGTGGCCCCAGTCCAGTACTTCTTTCGCCCAATATTTTTTATATATTCTGAAACGTGCTCCCATGAAGTTTCATGACTTTTGGAGATGTGTAGAATAGTTCTCTAATATTTGCTCCTTCTCCAGCCCAGAATTCTAGCTGCCGGCATTCCCCCTCTTCATGTAAACCTTGTAAAATAATAGAGAATAGGCATAAGATTTGTGGCATAATGTGTAATAACAGCCCATAATGCAATAAATATCGATATAAAAGCATGATGCAAAATGGACGTATCAACTCCCCCAAGCTTAGACCTCGCTTGTCCTCAAGCGCAAGCCGAAATCGAAAAATATGTCCACATGTTTAGAGATAGTGGTGTCGATAAAATAAAATACAGACATGAGGGCATCATGATCATTCTTAGAACAACAACATATATATATATATATATTGTCATATGATCTCTTATGCTAAAGTAACAATTCATTTACATACTCAAGTATGAATCAGAAACTTCATTCAAAACTAACAAACTGTAATCTCAGTCATTGAAGTAATTGCAATTTATCATAACATAGGAAAGAGTCAATATAAGAGCTTCTCAGCAAGTCCACATACTCAACCATCATTTAGTCTTACACAATTGCTAACACTCACGTGATATTTATGGTTATGAAGTTTTAATCGGACACACAGAAAGATAGGGGCTTATAGTTTTGCCCCCCAACCTTTTACCTCAAGGGTAATGTCAACAATAATAGTTCATTAAAACCCACATCCAATTAGCCATATATATCAGGATCTTTCCAACACATTGTGCTTGCCAAAGGATAAAATGTAAAAAGGAAAGGTGAGTATCACCATGACTCTTTGCATGAAGTATAAGACAAGAATAAAAGATAGGCCCTTCGTAGAGGGAAGCAGAGGTTGTCATGTGCTTTTATGGTTGGATGCATGAAATCTTAATGCAAAAGAACATCACTTTATATTGCCAATTGTGGTATGGAACTTTATTATGCAGTCCATCGCTTTTATTTCTTCCACATCACAAGATCGTATAAAGCTTATTTTCTCAACACTAATAAGTCATACATATTTAGCAATTCTTATTGCTTGCAATGATGACAACTTACTTGAGGGATCTTACTCAATCCATAGGTAGATATGGTGGGCTATCATGGCAAAACTGGGTTTAGGGATATTTGGAAGCACAAGTAGTATCTCTACTTTTAGCATGTCATACTTTAATGAGTGCTCACAATCATAAAAAATGTCGAAGATAGTATATTTATATGTGAAAACCTCTCTTTCTTTATTACTTCCTATTAATTGCAATGATGACCAAATCTATGTTTGTCAACTCTCAACAATTTTTATTCATCATACTCTTTATATGTGAGCTCATTACTCTCCATAAGACCCATATGATCTCTTTATTTGTTTTTATTCTATTCCCTCAAGATCATAGCAAAATTATCAAGCCCTTGACTCAACACTAAACTTTATTATATATAGCTCATGGTCTTGATTACATAGAAGGGTCATAAAGCAAAACTAAAACTAGATCATACTAAAACTTTATTCTACTAGATCAAGATATTACCAAAAGGATCGAACTAAGAAAAACGGTAAAGATAAAAGTGATGGTGATATGATACTGGGGCACTCCCCCAAGCTTGGCAGTTGCCAAGGGGAGTGCCAATACCCGATGCTCAGTTCTTCTTTGTTGGTGAAGATGGTGTTGGTGATGATGGGTAGTCGCACATCGAGCGTAAGAGATCCTCCAATTTGGGAATAATGCCCTTGAGTGCGACAATATGCTCCTTCAACAAAATATTTTCACTTGTGAGATACTTGTTTTGAATGCGAGCTAACTCAATCATCTTGAAAGCTTCAATCTCCATTGGGGTAAAGAGAATGTGGTGACGTTGAAGGATGTCTTCTTCTGCTACTACCGGAACTTGATCCCCCATGGCCTTCTCGATCCCATCATCCTTGTTGATCTCTCCGGGTACTTCTCTCTTCAGCTCTATCTTCATTAGCCAAGCATCGTTGCCCTCATTGTTGGAGGAGGAGGGAGACTACATGATGCTTGGCCTTGACAACCCTGGCAGAAAATGGCTCGAAACAAGAACAGGAGATTTTTGCGTGATACGGTGGTCAAAACCTTCGGGAGATTATATAATGAATTTTTACCGACCAAAAGAAGTATCGTGCAAGAAAACGGAGTCCGGAGAGCGCGCAAGGTGCCCACAAGGCAGGGGCGCGCCTAGGGGGGGTAGAGCGCGCCCTCCACCATCGTGGAAGCCTCGTGTCCTTTCCAGTCTGCTTCTTATTTTCCTATTTTCTTAAATATTCCAAAACGGAGAAAAAATGCCGTTAGAACTGTTTTGGAGTCGGTTTACTTACCGTACCACGTACCTATTCCTTTTCGGAGTCTGAAACATTCTGGAAAGTGTCCCTTATGTATTCCTTCGGGGTTACGGTTTCAATAACATTAGTTTCAACATTTATATGATTACCTAAGATATAATGTTTGATTCTTTGACCGTTCACCATCCTCGAATTTGTGCCTTCGAAGTTGTTGATTTTTATGGCACCGGAACGATAGACCTCCTCGATGATGTAAGGACCTTCCCATTTAGAGAGGAGTTTGCCTGCAAAAAATCTTAAACGAGAGTTGTATAACAATACATAATCACCTACATTAAACTCACATTTTTGTATCCTTTTGTCATGCCATCTTTTAACTTTTTCTTTAAATAGTTTGGCATTCTCATAAGCCTGGGGGCTCCATTGATCAAGTGAGCTAATGTCAAAAAGTCTCTTCTCACCGGCAAGTTTGAAGTCATAGTCGAGCTCTTTAATATCCCAATATGCCTTATGTCCTAATTCAAGAGGTAAGTGACATGCTTTACCATAAACCATTTTATATGGAGACATACCCATAGGATTTTTGTTTGCAGTTCTATAAGCCCATAATGCATCATCAAGTTTCTTGGACCAATTCTTTCTAGATCTATTGACAGTCTTCTGCAAAATTAATTTAAGCTCTCTATTGCTAAGTTCTACTTGACCACTAGACTGTGGATGATATGGAGATGCAATTCTATGATTAACATCATACTTAGCAAGCATTTTAAGAAAAGCACCATGAATAAAATGTGAACCACCATCAGTCATTAAATATCTAGGGACTCCAAACCTTGGAAAAATAACTTCTTTAAGCATTTTAATAGAGGTGTTATGATCAACACTACTAGTTGGAATAGCCTCTACCCACTTATTAATGTAATAAACAACAACTATAATATGTGTATACCCATTAGAGGAAGGAAAAGGTCCCATATAATCAAAGTCCCAGACATCAAATGGTTCAATAACAAGTGAATAATTCATAGGCATTTCTTGACGTCTACTAATATTACTAATTCTTTGACATTCATCACAAGACAAGACAAACTTACAGTCATCCTTAAAGAGAGTAGGCCAATAAAAACCGGATTGCAATACCTTATGTGCAGTTCTATCTCCAGCATGGTGTCCTCCACAAGCCTCGGAGTGACACTTGCGTAGGATCTGTTCCTGTTCATGCTCAGGTACACAACGTCTAATAACACCATCTACTCCTTCTTTATAAAGATGTGGGTCATCCCAGAAGTAATGTCTTAAATCATAGAAGAACCTTTTCTTTTGCTGGTATGTGAAACTAGGTGGTATAAATTTAGCAACAATATAATTAGCATAATCAGCATACCATGGAGCAGTACGAGAAGCATTTATGACAGCTAGTTGTTCATCAGGAAAGCTATCATCAATAGGTAGTGGGTCATCAAGAACATTCTCTAACCTAGACAAGTTGTCTGCAACGGGGTTCTCAGCTCCCTTTCTATCAATAATATGCAAATCAAATTCTTGAAGCAAGAGGACCCATCTAATAAGTCTAGGCTTCACATCTTTCTTTTCCATAAGATATTTAATAGCAGCATGATCAGTGTGAATAGTTACTTTAGAATCAACAATATAAGGTCTGAACTTATCACAAGCAAATACAACTGCTAAAAATTCTTTTTCATAGTAGCATAATTTCTTTGGGCAATGTCTAGAGTTTTACTAGCATATTGGATAACATTTAATTTCTTATCAACTCTTTGTCCTAGAACAACCCCTACAGCATAATCACTAGCATCACACATAATTTCGAATGGTAAATTCCAATCAATAGGTTGAACAATAGGTGCAAAAACCAAAGCTTTCTTAAGTATTTCAAATGCTTCTACACAGTCATCATCAAAGACAAAAGGAACATCTTTTTGTAAGAGATTAGTCAGAGGCCGAGAAATTCTAGAGAAGTCCTTAATGAACCTCCTATAAAAACCGGCATGACCAAGGAAACTTCTTATACCTTTAATGTCCTTGGGACATGGCATCTTTTCAATAGAATCAACTTTAGCTTTATCAACTTCAATACCTCTTTCAGAAATTTTATGCCCCAAGACAATACATTCATTAACCATAAAGTGGCACTTCTCCCAATTCAAGACAAGATTAGTTTCTTCACATCTCTACAAAACTCGATCAAGGTTGCTTAAGCAATCATCAAAAGAAGTCCCATAAACAGAGAAATCATCCATGAATACCTCAACAATCTTTTCACATAAGTCAGAGAATATAGCAGTCATACATCTTTGAAAGGTAGCAGGTGCATTACATAAACCCAAAGGCATACGTCAATAAGCAAAGGTATCGAAACGACAAGTAAAAGTTGTATTTTCTTGTTCCACTTTTGACACAGGTATTTGAGAGAAATCGGAATAACCATCTAGAAAGCAAAATGTGTATGTTTGGATAATCTTTCTAGCATTTGATAAATAAAAGGTAAAGGGTAATGATCCTTTTTAGTAGCTTTATTTAATTTACGGAAATCAGTTACCATTCTATAACCTGTAACAATTCTTTATGGGATCAATTCATCTTTATCATTAGGAACAACAATAATACCTCCCTTCTTAGGGATACAATGGACATGACTTACCCACTGACTATCAGCAATGGGATAAATTATACCTGCCTCCAAAAGCTTTAGTATTTCCTTTCTTACCACTTATTTCGTCTTAGGATTTAACCATCATTGGTGATCAACAACCGGTTTAGCATCCTTCTCCAATTTTATTTTGTGCTGGCAGAGAGTGGGACTAATGCCCTTAAGATCATCAAGAGTATATCCAATAGCAGCACGGTGCTTCTTCAGAGTTTTCACTAATTTCTTTTCTTCATGCTCTGACAGGTTAGCACTAACAATAACAGGATATATCTCTTTCTCATCAAGATAAGCATATTCAAGAGTATCAGGTAAAGATTTAAGTTCAAACACGGGATCACCATTCGGTGGAGGGGGATCCCCTAGAATTTCAACAGGCAAGTTGTGTTTCAAAATAGGTCCCTGTTTAAAGAATACTTCATCTATCTCCCTTCTTTCATTCATAAACATATCATTTTCATGGTCTAGCAAATACTGTTCTAAAGGATCAGTAGGAGGCACGGCAATAGAAGCAAGACCAATAATTTCATCTTTACTAGGCAATTATTTATCATGGGGTTGTCTACGAAATTTAGCAAGTTTAAACTCATGAGACATATCCCCTAAACCAACAGAAACAATATCCTTATTGCAGTCTATCTTAGCATTAACAGTATTCAAGAAGGGTCTACCAAATATGATGGGACAAAAGTCATCTTGTGGGGAACTAAGAACAAGAAAATCAGCAGGGTATTTAACTTTCCCACACAAGACTTCAACATATCTCTATTGGAAAGCTTAATTGTAACATCTATCTCTTCTATCTTAGCAGGTGCAATATCATGCATAATTTATTTGTATAAGTAATGAGGTATTGCACTTGCACTAGCACCCATATCACATAAGCCATGATAGTAATGATCTCCTATTTTCACAGAAATAATAGGCATGCCTACAACAGGTCTATGTTTATTTTTAGTATCTGGTCTAGCAATTCTAGCAAATTCATTGCAGAAGTACATAACATGCCCATCAATATTATCGGCCGAGAGATCTTTAACCATAGAAACACTAGGTTCAACCTTAATTTTCTCAGGCGGTTTAGGTGTCTTAATATTACTTTTGTTGACCACAGTTGAAGCTTTAGCATGGTCCTTTATTCTAACAGGGAAAGGTGGTTTCTCAATATAAGCAGTAGGAACAACAGGATCATTATAAGTGATGGTCTTTTCTTCAACTTTAATAGGTGCAACTACTTTTACTTCAATGGGATATATTTAAACCACTTCTCCTTAGGGAGATCAACATGAGTAGCAAAGGTTTCACAGAAAGAAGCTACTATCTCAGAGTCAAGTCCATATTTAGTGCTAAATTCATGGAAAGCATCGGTATCCATAAAATATTTAACACAATCAAACTTAGGTGTTGTACCTGACTCCTTACGAGGTCCCAATCTTCAGAGTTGCGTTTAATTCTTTCCAGTAAATCCCATTTGAATTCAGTAGTCTTCATCATAAAAGATCCAGTACAAGAAGTGTTGAGCATGGAGCGATTACTGAGAGAAAGCCGAGCATAATTTTTTTGAATAATCATTTCTTTTGAGAGCTCATGATTGGGGCATGAATATAACATTGACTTAAGCCTTCCCCAAGCTTGAGCGATGCTTTCTCCTTCGTGAGGCCAAAAATTATATATATAATTACGATCACGATGAACAAGATGCATAGGATAAAACTTGTGATGAAATTTCAATTTCAATCGTTGGTAGTTCCATGATCCAATATCATCACATAGCCTCAACCATGTCAATGCATCTACCTTCAAATATAAAGGGAAGACCTTCTTCTAGATAACATCCTCGGGCATACCTGCAAGCTTAAATAATCCACAAACTTCATCCACATAGATTAGGTGCAAATCGGGATGTAATGTTCCGTCACCTGTGAAAGGATTAGCTAGCAGTTCCTCTATCATACCCGAAGGAATTTCAAAGTAAAAATTTTCAGTAGGTTGAGTAGGTTGAGGAGCAACTCTTTCCTCTACTGGTCGGGGTGAAGATACCCCGAACAAGCCCCTCAAAGGATTATGTTCCATAGTAACAAGTGACAGTAAATTTCAGCACACTATATAAATTTTTCCTTACCAAATTCCACCCACCAAAGGCGCTTCACTCCTCGGCAATGACCCCAGAAAAGAGTCTTGATAACCCACAAGTGTAGGGGATCTATCGTAGCCTTTTCGATAAGTAAGAGTGTCGAACCCAACGAGGAGCAGAAGGAAATGATAAGCGGTTTTCAGCAAAGTATTCTCTGCAAGCACTGAAATTATCGGTAACAGATAGTTTTGTGATAAGATAAATTGTAATGAGCAACAAGTAATAAAAGTAAATAAGGTGTAGCAAGATGGCCCAATCCTTTTTGTAGAAAAGGACAAGCCTGGACAAACTCTTATATAAAGTAAAGCGCTCCCGAGGACACATGAGAATTACCGTCAAGCTAGTTTTCATCACGTTCATATGATTCGCGTTTGGTACTTTGATAATTTGATATGTGGGTGGACCGGTGCTTGGGTACTGCCCTTACTTTGACAAGCATCCCACTTATGGTTAACCCCTATTGCAAGCATCCGCAGCTACAACAGAAGTATTAAGGTAAACCCAACCATAGCATGAAACATATGGATCCAAATCAGCCCCTTACGAAGCAACGCATAAACTAGGGTTTAAGCTTCTGTCACTCTAGCAACCCATCATATACTTATTACTTCCCAATGCCTCCCTCTAGGAGCAAATAATGGTGAATTGCCATGTAGTCAATATTCACATGACACCACTAGAGGGATGACAACATACATCTCATCGAAATATCGAACAAATACTAAATTCACATGACTACTTATAGCAAGACTTCTCCCATGTCCCCAGGAACAAATGTAATTACTCACAAAGCATATTCATGTTTATAATCAGAGGGTTATTGATATGCATAATGGATCTGAACATATGATCTTCCACCAAGTAAACCAATTAGCATCAACTACAAGGAGTAATCAACACTACTAGCAACCCACAGTTACCAATCTGAGGTTTGGATACAAAGATTGGATACAAGAGATGAACTAGGGTTTGAGATGAGATGGTGCTGGTGAAGATGTTGATGGAGATTAACCCCCTCCCGATGAGAGGATCGTTGGTGATGACGATGGTGATGATTTCCCCTTCCCAAAGGGAAGTTTCCCCGGCAGAACAGCTCCGTTGGAGCCCTAGATTGGTTCCGCCACGTGGCGGCGGAGTTTCGTCCCGTGATCTTGCTTATGATTTTTTCCTCGACGAAAGACTCCATATAGCCAAAGATGGGCATCGGAGGGCCACCAGGGGTCCCATAAGGCAGGGGGCGCGCCCTACCCCCTGGGCGCCCCCACCCTCATGGACGGTGAGTGGCCCCCCTCCGGTACTATCGGCGTTCTGGGAACGGGGGTCCCCAGACTTGCCTGCCTGCGGCCCGCGGCGTGGCTCAAAAGGGGGCCCAGCGCGGCCCATCTTCATCAACACAGACCCAAGACCCTCGCGAGGGGCCAAGCCTCGCGGGGTGGATGACACGGAGCTTCCTCAGGCACGGCCTCATCAGGCTGGCTCACGAGGAGGCGGAGAGATCAAGGCGGGGTACCTCACGAGGTGCCCGTGACGCAAGCCATGATGACCAAAGGCGCTAGGCGGGCGCCAGCCGCGCAGTGTCCTCTTTTCCTCTTTGGTGCAAAGGGAGCAAGCGCAGGCGAGAGCATCAAGCAAAGGCACCCGTTTCGGTGCAACGAGACCAAGACCAGTCCAACGGCAGGGAGGAAGTCATTGTGGAGCCCAAGCCAGCGTCACCACCAGAGCCTTTGGCAGGCGAGGACCAACTTTAGTCAGGATAAGTGTACCAGATGTTCCCCTTCAAAATGGCCAATTGTTGGCGCCCTTCCCGCTCGATATTTGGGAAGAGGCCCAGGGCCTTTGCCTATAAATAGAACTAGCCACCCACAGGGTAGAGGGGAGATCGGATCGAAATCAGAGAGAGAATCGAGAAGAGAGAGAGAGAGAGAAGGGTGACTGAACTCCTCCTATCAGTTCATCCCCCTAGCCAATAATAGACCCTCGCAAGGCTGTTCTTCCTTGTATTGCTCATCATCATCAGCCCAAGAGGCAATCCACCACACCACACACTGGAGTAGGGTATTACACCACAACGGTGGCCCGAACCAGTATAAACCCTGTGTCTCTTGTGCTGTTCCTTCCATAGCTTAGATCTTAGCAAGGCGGAGGGGTGCAGGTAGGTAGAAGGCAAAATCTCCGCGCGCACCCCAATGTTCGAACCTCAAGGGTCTGCCGGAACCCGCAATCCGACATTTGGCGCGCCAGGTAGGGGTGCACCGGAGTTTTCCCTTCCGTCACCGCCACGACTTGCCTCGCGATGAGTAGCGCGTCGCCCGCTCCGGCCGCCGGCGCCAGCACGGGGGCCAGGGGGCTCCGAGCCCTGGCCCCAGCCCTGCAACGGGTATGGTGGCCGGACAAGTTCAAGCCAACGACGTTGCTGCGCTACGACGGCGTGACTGATCTGCTGGCCTTCTTGCTGGCGTACGAGGAGGCCATCCTCGAAGCTAGAGGTGACGATAGGGTCATGGCCAACTGGCTCCCCATGGCCCTCACCGGCGCTCCGCGCGCATGGCTGCTCCACCTGCCGGCAGCCTCCGTGGCCTCTTGGGAAGAGCTCCGCAGCCTCTTCCCCGCCCACCACGCTACACCAACACCCCCGGTCGTCGCGGCCCTCCTGGGCGGCTCGCAGGCGCCGCCTACAAGTCACCACGTCAAGCCGTTCATCCACCGGGTCAGTGCCGCTTCCACGCGGCAGGGGGCTCTCCCGGACCGGGCGGCGCCCAAGGCCGGCCTGACCTTCAGCTTGGAGGACCACCCCTCCAACTCGGCCTGCTCGGGTGCGCTCCCCATGCTGTGCACCCCCACCATCTGCCAGGTGGCCGTCACCAGAACTCTCATCGATGGCGGTGCGGGCCTCAGCGTGCTCTCGGTTGAGGCCTTCAACCTCCTCTGCATACCCCTGGAACGGCTGCAACCCAGCCGGCCCTTCTCAGGCGTTGGGGGCGGATCATCCAGCTCCTTGGGACAGATCCGGCTCCGAGTAACCTTCGGCACCTACAACAACTTCCGCACGGAGCTGGTCGACTTCGACATCGCCCCCATCGGCCTCCCCTACAACTCCATCCTCGGCTACCCAGCGCTGGCCCAGTTCATGGCCGCGACGCACCCGACGTACAACCTCATGAAAATGCCCGGGAGCAGCGGTGTCCTCACCGTGCACGGGGACACAGGAGACGCGCTGCGAGTGCTCAAGCTCGCCTCCAAGACGGCGGCGTCGGCACAGCCCGCCGACTCGGAGACCCTCGAGCCCAAGGGGGCTGTACCCGCCAAGAAGAAACAGTTGTTCACCCAAGACAAGGCAGAAACCAAGCAGATACCTATCGATGAGGACGGGTCCACCAACGCCACTTTCACCGTAGGCGCCAACCTCGAGCCCGAGCAAGAGGAGGCCCTGGTCAGGTTCCTGTGCGTAAACAAGAAGGTATTCGCTTGGGAGCCTGACCAGTTGGCGGGGATCCCTAGGAGCATAATCGAGCATTACCTCAACGTGTGCCCCAACGTGCGCCCTGTGAAGCAGAAGGCAAGGCGGCAGTCCACAGAAAAGCAGGCCTTCATCGTCCAAGAGACCCACAAACTAGAAGCCACTGGGGTCATTCGCGAGGTCCGATACCCGGATTGGTTGGCCAACCCTGTCATTGTGCCAAAGAAGGGAGGGAAGGAGCGCATGTGTCTTGTAGGATCTAGAAGTAGATGTGTCTAGAGGGGGGGTGATTAGACAATTAGTGCTAAAGTTGCAATTTTTAGGCCTTTTTGGTTTGAGTGGAGTTTTAGGCACAATTTCAACATACACAATACATATCAAGCAAGCATGCAAAGAGTATATGAGCAGCGGAATGTAAAGCATGCAACTTGCAAGAATGTAAGGGGAAGGGTTTGGAGAATTCAAACGCAATTGGAGACACGGATGTTTTTCCCGTGGTTCGGATAGGTGGTGCTATCCTACATCCACGTTGATGGAGACTTCAACCCACGAAGGGTAACGGTTGCGCGAGTCCACGGAGGGCTCCACCCACGAAGGGTAATGGTTGCGCGAGTCCACGGAGGGCTCCACCCACGAAGGGTCCACGAAGAAGCAACCACCCACGAAGGGTCCACAAAGAAGCAACCTTGTCTATCCCACCATGGCCATCGCCCACGAAGGACTTGCCTCACTAGCGGTAGATCTTCACGAAGTAGGCAATCTCCTTGCCCTTACAAACTCCTTGGTTCAACTCCACAATCTTGTCGGAGGCTCCCAAGTAACACCTAGCCAATCTAGGAGACACCACTCTCCAAGAAGTAACAAATGGTGTGTAGGTAATGAACTCCTTGCTCTTGTGCTTCAAATGATAGTCTCCCCAACACTCAACTCTCTCTCATAGGATTTGGATCTGGTGGAAAGAAGGTTTGAGTGGAAAGCAACTTGGGGAAAGCTAGAGATCAAGATTCATATGGTAGGAATGGAATATCTTGTCCTCAACACATGAGTAGGTAGTTCTCTCTCAGAAATAGGATGCTGGAAGTGTAGGCTTAGTCTGATGGCTCTCTCCACGAACGAAGAGGAGGTGGAGGGGTATATATAGCTTCCACACAAAATCCAACCGTTACACACGATTTACCAATCTCGGTGGGACCGAATCAACAAACTCGGTCAGACCGAAATAGGAAACCTAGTGACCGTTAGAGGTTTTCGGTGGGACCGACTGGATCAACTCGGTGGGACTGATGTGCTAGGGTTAGGGTAAATCCAAAACTCGGTTTGACCGATTACTCAAACTCAGTGGGACCGATTTGGGTAATAAGTGAATCAGAGAGTTGGCCAAGCAAACTCGGTGGGGCCGATTGCATATCTCCGTGGGACCGAAAATATTGCAATAGGTAACAGAGAGTTTGCAAGCCCATCTCGGTGAGACCGAGATCCCATCGGTGAGATCGAACTGATTAGGGTTTCTGGCAGTGGCTATGACAGGTGAAACTCAGTGGCGCCGGATAGGAATAATCGGTAGGTCCGAGTTTGGCTTTGGGTTTAGGTCATATGTGGAAGTGGGAAAGTAGCTGAGGATTTTGGAGCATATCATTAAGCACATGAAGCAAGATGCTCATTAAGCAACACCTCATCCCTCCTTGATAGTATTGGCTTTTCCTATGGACTCAATGTGATCTTGGATCACTAAAATGTAAAATGAAGAGTCTTGAGCTTGAAGCTTTAGCCAATCCTTTTTCCTTAGCATCTTGAAGGAGTTCCCACAACCTTTAGTCCATGCCACTCCATTGTTGAACTTATCTGAAACATGCTAGATAGAAATGTTAGTCCAACAAGAGATATGTTGTCATCAATTATCAAAACCACCTAGGGAGCACTTGTGCTTTCAATCTCCCCCTTTTTGGTAATTGATGGCAACATACATCAAAGCTTTAGATAAAGATATAAAGAACAGCAAGTAAAGCTTTGGAAGGACATGTAACAAGCATAGGCTCCCCCTACATGTATGCACTCATGTAAATATGAAATATAGAGGCATGTGAGAGCATAACCATGATAGAGTAGGCAATGTGTTACATGTATCTTGGCCATATGCATTAGAGCAAAAGATTATCAAGGAAAATACCTTCATGCTCATGAGTCCTTCTTGCAAACAGTATGTACATAAGCAAGAACTCCTCATACTCATGATTTTGATGCATATACTTACCTTGTGGTCTTGAGTTGGCTTAGGATGGAATGAACCTGCACAAACAAAGTTAGATAACACAGGTAAATCCACTAGCCAGAGCAAACAAAAGAAACCACAAGAATACCAAGACTGGGATGACATGTAGAGAGTGAGTACAAGGTACCACATTGGATTCAACATGTCCCCAAGAATAAAGATATGCAATGAATTTGACTGATTTCTTTCCCTTAGGTGTCTTGCTCCCCCTGAATCTTACATGGGATATTGGAAGAAGATAGGGAACAGAAAATCAGAGCTGAAAGATACAAATGGATAGAACTTAATGCAAATACATGTCTTTCCCCCCAAAAGGCATGTGACATCTCTCCTCTTGAACATCAAGCATCTGGGATCCTTGAGTATTCTCTCCCCCTAGAAATCTCTTTCTCCCCCTTAATACTTTCTCTCTTGTAGGTTTGGTCCTTGAGACTTTTTCTCTCCCTTGATGTGATCTCTCTCTCCTACAAGCTTTGATGTGATCTCTCTCTCCCCCTTTGACATCAATTTCCAAGAAGGGCTTTCTGGAATCCGTCATATAGGTTTGGTCCTTGAGACTCAGCACAAAGCAATGGATAAAACTGTGATGCTTGTAGAGGACAAGATTCATTGAGTAGAGCTAGATCAGAAGAAATATAGAACAAATGGCAAACTATTTTTCCTATTGCGAAGTCGGTGGCACCGAGTGGTATGTTTCGGTGGCACCGAAAAGATTCGGTTGGACCGAAAATTACAAGTCGGTGAAACCGAGTTCACACAGAGAAAAACACTTGTCACCTCAGCTCACTAGACATGTAGGATATCACAAAGATTTGCAATGAATTACCTGAAGGATTTGCAAGGAATTAAATGCAGAAAATGCAGAACATAAACAGAAAGAAAAGAGAAGAGACTAAAAAATCTAGATGGAGTTTTTTTTGTTTTTGAAAAAGAGAAATAAACTAAACATGCATGAGATACACACAAAAAGAACACAAGAGAACTTCATCTAGAGTTGGGCGGTGACATAGTCACCTATGTTAGAGTATATTGACTTAGGAGTCAAGTGAGAACACTTGATCATAGGTCATACTCATCGTTTAAGCTCAAAATGGGGTTACCATTTTTCATTTAAGCATCTTGATGTATTCACATCTTGTTGAGTTGCTTTGACTCATGTCTTGGAGTAAAGCTTCTCTAAGATGGAATAACATACCTTGGGTGGTGGTGTGGTTGTTGCTCATGTAGTTGAACTTGTGTGGGTGCTCAAGGTTGATGTAGCTCATCAAGAGTTGGGAGCACCACTTGGAGTTTGAGTTCATCTACCTACATGGGTTAGTTCTTGCAAGGAAGAGCACTTGTGTATCCAAAAATGACAATCATGAAGCTCAACATAGAATTTGTCAAAGGATATGTTTGAATGGTTTTGTGCTTCCTTGTCTTCAACTACCATTGTGTAGAGTCCTGGTGATGTAGAGATTGCTCAAGATGTGAGTGAGTCGCAATCTCATGGAATTAGATTCAACCAAGCACCTACATGGGTTAGACAACATGCAAGGTGCAAATATATCCAAGACATAAGATAGTTATCATAAGAGATATATCATGGATTAGTCATAAGCTCATGTCTTGCATGTATCTAATGGAGTTTCTACTCCAGGTTCGAAGCATCAATGATGTTCAATTCTCCTCTCAACCTGCAAAACACTTTCTCATCAAGAGGTTTAGTAAATATATCCGCTAATTGCTTATCGGTGCGAACATGCTTAAGATCAATGTCACCCTTAGCAACATGATCTCGAATGAAATGATGACGAACTTCAATATGCTTAGTTCGAGAATGTTGTACAGGATTATGACCAATTTTGATAGCACTTTCATTGTCACAAAGCAGTGGAACATGTTTCACATAAATCCCATAATCTTTAAGAGTTTGGGTCATCCAAAGTACTTGAGCACAACATGAACCAGCGGCAATGTATTCCGCTTCGGCAGTGGATAAGGATACCGAGTTTTGTTTCTTGGAGGACCAAGACACAAGAGATCTACCAAGAAATTGACAAGTACCCGAAGTGGACTTTCTATCAACCTTGTCTCCGGCATAATCCGAGTCGGAATAGCCAACAAGATCAAAAGAAGACCTCTTAGGATACCAAATGCCAAAATTTGGTGTATGGATTAAATATCTCATTATCCTTTTCACAGCCTTAAGATGACATTCTTTAGGAGCAGCTTGATATCGTGCACACATGCACACACTTAGCATAATATCGGGACGTGAAGCACATAGGTATAACAATGAACCAATCATAGAGCGATAAACCTTTTGATCAACTGGTTCACCATCTTTGGTCAAATCATTATGTCCACTAGTAGGCATGGGTGTAGACATACCTTTGCATTCTTGCATATTGAACTTCTTGAATAAGTCCTTGGTGTACTTCGTTTGAGAGACAAATGTACCTTCCTTAGTTTGCTTGATTTGCAAACCGAGAAAGAATTTGAGTTCAATCATCATAGACATCTCAAACTTCTCTGACATTAGCTTTCCAAACTTTTCACTAAAGAGAGGGTTAGTTGAACCAAATATGATATCAACAACATAAATTTGGCATACAAATAGTTCTCCATTAACCCTTTTAGTAAAAAGAGTAGAATCAATTTTACCAATTTCAAAACCACTTGTAATAAGGAACTTGGTCAAGCATTTATACCATGCTCTAGGAGCTTGTTTAAGACCATAAAGAGCTTTGTGAAGTTTGTAAACATGATTTGGTTTCTTAGGATTGATAAAGCCGGGAGGTTGTTTGACATAAACTTCCTCCTCTATTTCACCATTTAGAAAAGCACTTTTAATGTCCATTTGGTACAAGGTGATATTATGGTGATTAACATAGGCAAGTAAGATGCGAATGGACTCAAGTCTAGCAACGGGAGCATATGTCTCACCATAGTCCATACCTTCGACTTGTGTGTACCCTTGGGCGACGAGACGTGCTTTGTTGCGAACCACTTGTCCATCTTCATCTTGCTTGTTGCGAAACACCCATTTGGTACCAATGATGTTGTGATTGTTGTCGGGCTTCTCAACCAATGTCCAAACTTGGTTTCTCTCAAAAATTGTGTAGCTCTTCATGCATAGCGTTTATCCAATCCGGATCTTCCAATGCTTCTTCAACCTTCATAGGTTCAATGCTAGAGATGAATGAATAGTTTTCACAAAAGTTAGCTAAACGAGTTTTTGAGCGAGTGATTCTCCCGGTTTGTATATCATTGAGGATTTGCTCGACGGGATGATCTTTGGCAATTCTTGCTCGAACTCGTGAGAGCTTTTGCTTGGGTCTTCGTTGAACATCTTCTTCATCTTGTTCTTCTTCTTGGCCTTCTTCATTGTTGACGTCGTCGTTCTCTTGTCGTGGTGGAGAAAGAGGTTGTTGATGTTCGTCTTGATGCATTTCCTTGTCTTCTTCATCTTGGTGTGTCCCACTTGTGGATGCTTCCGTGTCAATTCTTGGTTCACCTTGTCGTGAAGTAGAAGCTTCCACTTGGACGGATGAAGTACTCTCCTTCACCTCCGTTGGACGAATTTTGCCAATGGACAAGTCTTGGATTGCTTCTGAAGGGTCTTTGTCTCCTACATCAATTGGCAATTGCTCTACTTGCGAGCCATTAGATTCATCAAACTTCACATCTACTGTCTCTTCAACCTTTCGGGTGAAATTGTTGTAGATACGGTAAGTGTGAGAGTTTGAGCCATAACCAAGTAGAAAACCTTCAAGAGATTTAGGAGCAAACTTTGAACGACGATGCTTATCAAGAATGTAGCACTTTGAGCCGAATACTTGAAAGTATCCAACTTGGGGTTTGTTACCGGTGAGAAGCTCATATGCCGTCTTGCCGAGTAGCTTGTGAAGATATAAGCAATTTGTTGCGTGACAAGCTGTCTGAACCGCTTCTGCCTAAAAGTGCTTCGGCGTCTTGTATTCATCAAGCATCGTTCTTGCCATTTCGATGAGCGTCCGGTTCTTCCTCTCAACAACTCCATTTTGTTGAGGTGTGTACATAGCCGAGAACTCGTGTGAAATCCCTTCTTCATCAAGAAAGGTGTCCACATTTGCTTTCTTGAACTCCGTTCCGTTGTCACTCCGAACCTTCTTGATCTTCACGTCAAACTGATTTTGGGCCTTCCTAGCGAAGTTTCTGAAGATCTTCTGGACCTGCGACTTGTCATTAAGAAAGAACACCCACGTAAATCTTGAAAAATCATCAACTATAACTAGACCAAAGGAATTTCCACTGAGACTCTTGTAGGCGTTGGGACCAAAAAGATCCATATGAAGTAGCTCGAGTGGCCTTCTTGTGGTCATGATGTTCTTCACGGGATGCCTTCCTCCAACCTGTTTACCTGCTTGACAAGCACTGCAAAGTCTATCCTTATCAAATGTGACATCATTAACTCCAAGGATATGATTTCCTTTAATAAGCTTGTCAAGGTTTCTCATGCCAACGTGACCTAGTCGTCTATGCCACAACCAACCTTTTGAGGATTTAGCAACAAAGCAAGTTTTAGGTTGTGCCTTTTTAGAGAAATCGACAATGTAAAGATCACCTCTACGCATACCTGTAAAGACCATTTTATGATTGTCTCGACGAAATACTTGTCAATCTACCTCAGTAAATAGGAAATTCAAACCGAAATCAGCAAGTCTAGATACTGAAAGTAAGTTGTAGCCGAGAGATTCAACGAGCATGGCATTTTGAATGGAACTATCATGTGAGATGGCCACCTTACCAAGGCCAACCACTTTACCCTTTGAATTATCACGAAACGTGACATATTTTCGAGGGCCGTCATTTTCAGCAAGCTCACAAAACATCTCTTCATCTCCGGTCATATGATCAGTACATCCACTATCAAGAACCCATTCCTTTCCTCCTGATTCATATCCCCGAAGATTTGCCATAAGACCAAAATGTCTCATTGCATCATCAAGATTGAAGTCACTATCATCATCATCATCATAGTATCCATGTTCATCATGATCTTGTGACTCATCATTTCCTAGAGAGGGTAATTCATTAGATAAATGATCATCAAGGTGGTCACTTTTATGAATTCTTATAGCTTCGAATATGATATCACTAATGATTCCAACATCTCCTTTAGCATGCTTAAGATTGGTAAGTTCAAATAGACAATTACCAAAACTAGGATCACTAGAGTTCATCTTACTCAAGGCAATAGATTTATGGAGAATTTCATCCAAAGTTTTCAAGGAATGATCGAGAAATCGTTCCTCAAGAAATTTCCATATAGTATAGGCACAATTAAGAGTAGGCAAACTAGCAATCAAATTTTTGGGCAATCCTCTAATGATGAGCTCAATAGTTCTAAGATTGTGAATCTTGTCAATATCTTCATCTAGGGTAGGATGCAAAGGATCAATATGAGGTGCACAAGGGCTAGCAATATACTTGTTCAAATGATATTGATTGAAAATTACAAGCATCTCATTTTTCCACTCATGAAAATACTCTCCATCAAGAATAGGCACTCTATGTCTAAGACTCCCTAAGGTAGACACATCCATCTTCCTCAAATGGTGATTAAACCAAGGCAATGGAGACCAAAGCTCTGATACCACTTGTAGGATCTAGAAGTAGATGTGTCTAGAGGGGGGTGATTAGACACTTAGTGCTAACGTTGCAATTTTTAGGCCTTTTTGGTTTGAGTGGAGTTTTAGGCACAATTTCAACATACACAATACATATCAAGCAAGCATGCAAAGAGTATATGAGCAGCGGAATGTAAAGCATGCAACTTGCAAGAATGTAAGGGGAAGGGTTTGGAGAATTCAAACGCAATTGGAGACACGGATGTTTTTCCCGTGGTTCGGATAGGTGGTGCTATCCTACATCCACGTTGATGGAGACTTCAACCCACGAAGGGTAACAGTTGCGTGAGTCCACGGAGGGCTCCACCCACGAAGGGTAATGGTTGCGCGAGTCCACGGAGGGCTCCACCCACAAAGGGTCCACGAAGAAGCAACCACCCACGAAGGTTCCACGAAGAAGCAACCTTGTCTATCCCACCATGGCCATCGCCCATGAAGGACTTGCCTCACTAGCGGTAGATCTTCACGAAGTAGGCGATCTCCTTGCCCTTACAAACTCCTTGGTTCAACTCCACAATCTTGTCGGAGGCTCCCAAGTAACACCTAGCCAATCTAGGAGACACCACTCTCCAAGAAGTAACAAATGGTGTCTAGGTAATGAACTCCTTGCTCTTGTGCTTCAAATGATAGTCTCCCCAACACTCAACTCTCTCTCATAGGATTTGGATCTGGTGGAAAGAAGGTTTGAGTGGAAAGCAACTTGGGGAAAGCTAGAGATCAAGATTCATATGGTAGGAATGGAATATCTTGGCCTCAACACATGAGTAGGTAGTTCTCTCTCAGAAATAGGATGCTGGAAGTGTAGGCTTAGTCTGATGGCTCTCTCCACGAATGAAGAGGAGGTGGAGGGGTATATATAGCTTCCACACAAAATCCAACCGTTACACACGATTTACCAATCTCGGTGGGACCGAATCAACAAACTCGGTCAGACCGAAATAGGAAACCTAGTGACCGTTAGAGGTTTTCGGTGGGACCGACTGGATCAACTCGGTGGGACCGATGTGCTAGGGTTAGGGTAAATCCAAAACTCGGTTTGACCGATTACTCAAATTCGATGGGACCGATTTGGGTAATAAGTGAAACAGAGAGTTGGCCAAGCAAACTCGGTGGGGCCGATTGCATATCTCGGTGGGACCAAAAATATTGCAATAGGTAACAAAGAGTTTGCAAGCCCATCTCGGTGAGACCGAGATCCCATCGGTGAGACCGAACTGATTAGGGTTTCTGGCAGTGGCTATGACAGGTGAAACTCGGTGGCGCCGGATAGGAATAATCGGTAGGTCCGAGTTTGGCTTTGGGTTTAGGTCATATGTGGAAGTGGGAAAGTAGTTGAGGATTTTGGAGCATATCATTAAGCACATGAAGCAAGAGGCTCATTAAGCAACACCTCATCCCTCCTTGATAGTATTGGCTTTTCCTATGGACTCAATGTGATCTTGGATCACTAAAATGTAAAATGAAGAGTCTTGAGCTTGAAGCTTTAGCCAATCCTTTGTCCTTAGCATCTTGAAGGAGTTCCCACAACCTTTAGTCCATGCCACTCCATTGTTGAACTTATCTGAATCATGCTAGATAGAAATGTTAGTCCAACAAGAGATATGTTGTCATCAATTATCAAAACCACCTAGGGAGCACTTGTGCTTTCATGTGTCGACTTCACCAACCTCAACAAGGCATGCCCGCAAGATCCGTTCCCGTTCCCCCACATCGACCAGATCGTCGATTCCGCCAGAGAATGCGACCTGCTATGCTTCTTGGATGCCTTCTCTGGGTATCACCAGATCAAGATGGTGGTAGAAGACGTCGAAAAGACAGCTTTCCTAACCCCGTGTGGGGTGTACTGCTACACATGCATGCCATTCGGGCTGCGTAACGCAGGGGCGACCTTTCAGCGGCTGATGCACATCACCTTGGGCCCGCAGCTCGGGAAGAATGTTGAGGCTTACGTCGATGACATTGTGGTGAAGTCTCGGGAGGCCAGGACCCTGATACAAAACCTGGAGGAAACCTTCGCAAGCCTCAACGCAGTGAACCTGCGGCTCAACCTAGAGAAGTGTGTGTTCGGAGTCCCCTCGGGCAAGCTCTTGGGTTTCCTCGTGTCCCACCGAGGCATCGAGGTTAACCCGGAAAAGGTCAAGGCGGTCGAGGACATGAGCCCGCCAAAGACCCTCAGAGAAATGCAGAAGCTCACTGGGCGCGTGACCGCGCTAGGGCACTTCATCTCCAAGTTGGGGGAGCGAGCGCTGCCCTTCTTCCAGCTAATGAAGAAAAAGGGGCCCTTTGAATGGACTGAAGAGGCCAACAAGGCGTTCCAGGATCTCAAGAGATACCTGACCAGCCCTCCGGTCATGGTGGCTCCGCGCCCTCAAGAGCCCCTGGTGCTTTACCTCGCCGCCACTCCCTACTCCGCCAGCGCAGCCCTGGTGGCAGTTAGGGAGGAGCGTCGAATCAAAACCACAACAGCAGCTCGGGACAAGGCAAAACAGGAACAAGGAAGGCCCACAAAAACCCCCACCACGGCTGAGGAGGATCAGCCGCCGCAGAGGAGTGCACCGGAGGCGGAAGAGGCCCCTCTCTCGGATGGCCAGCCTCAGGAGGCCTCATCACCTCAGGAGGCGCGATGGTCTCCGGAGGGCGCCACCAGTACTGACGCACCCAACCTCGTTGAGCACCCAGTGTACTTCATCAGCACGGTGTTGCGGGACGTGAGGGCACGGTACCCCATGCCTCAGAAGCTCCTCCTCGTGCTACTGGTGGCCTCGCGCAAGCTGCGACACTATTTTTAGGGTCACCCCATCAAGGTCGTCTCGTCATACCCCGTGGAGAGAGTGCTCAGGAGCCCTAACTCAGCTAGAAGGGTCGCTGAGTGGAACATAGAACTGCAAGCATTTCAGCTCAAATTCAGCACGACCAGAGTCATCAAGGGAGCAGCATTAGCGGATTTTGTGTCAGAATGGACGGAGGCACCAGACCTCAAGGCCGACGAGGATCGGTCCCTCTCGCCGGGAAGCGAGGCGCCAGAAGGCTGGGTCATGTACTTCGATGGGGCGTTCTCCAGGCATGGCGCTAGGGCTGGGGCAGTGCTTATATCGCCCACTCAGGACAAGCTCTACTACGCTGTACAGCTCTGTTTCCAGCAAGGTGAAAAGGTCTCCAACAACATAGCGGAGTATGAAGGTTTAATAGCGGGCTTGAAGGCTGCAGCTGCCCTGGGGGTGAAACGCCTCACCATCAAGGGCGATTTGTAGCTCCTTGTCAATTTCTCCAACAAGGTGTACGAGCCGAAAGATGAGCACATGGAAGCCTACCTTGTGGAGGTCCGCAGGATGGAGAAGCAGTTCTGGGGGTTGGAGTTGCAGCATGTGCCCCGTGGCACCAATCAGGAGGCCGACGACATCGCCAAACGGGCGTCCAGGCGGTTACCTCAGGACCCTGGCGTCTTCGAGGAGCAGCTCTTCAAGCTCTCGGCCCTGCCGTCATTGTCAAACACGGCTCAGCCTCGGGAGGAGCTCCCCCAGCCACCTGCCTCAGGAGCCCTGGTCTGTGGCCCGGCCTCAGGAGCACGCCTGCTCCTGACAATGGAACCTCAGGAGGGGTGCTGGATCACGGAGCTCCGGAGTTACTTAACACAAGGGACCCTGCCGGAGAAGGAGGAGGAAGCAGAGCGTGTGGCACGGCAGGCCACGACATACTGCATCAAGGATGGAGAGCTCTACCGAAAGCGACCAAACGATGTATCCCTGCGCTGCATCTCCAGGGAGCAAGGAAAGGAACTGCTGGAAGATATACACGGCGGAGACTGTGGACATCATTCATCATCACGGACCCTCGTCGGCAAGGCGTTCTATAGTGGGTTTTATTGGCCCACCGCACTCAATGACGCCATCGAACTGGTGAAAGATTGTGAGGCCTGCCAGTTCCACGCCAAGTAGATCCATCAGCCGGCAGGAGGCCTGCAGACTATACCCCTTTCGTGGCCATTCGCAGTCTGGGGGCTGGACATCCTGGGCCCGTTTCCTCGGGCGCCAGGGGGCTACCGCTACCTCTACGTCGCCGTGGACAAGTTCACCAAGTGGGCTGAAGTAGAGGCCGTCCGCACCATCCCCGCGGGTTCCGCGGTCAAGTTCATCAGGGGCATCATGAGCCGGTTCGGGGTGCCGAACCGCATCATCACAAACAACGGTTCGTAGTTCATCAGTAACCTCTTCAAAACATACTGTGCTAACCTTGGAACGCAGATATGCTACGCTTCGGTGGCGCACCCCCGAAGCAACGGCCAGGCCGAGCGAGCCAACGCAGAGGTCCTGAGGGGCCTCAAGACCAGGACGTTCAAGAAGAAGCTGGAGGCCTACGGCAGAGGTTGGTACGATGAGCTTCAGTCCGTGTTGTGGTCCATCCGCACAACTGCGACCAAGCCGACTGGAGAGACCCCGTTCTTCCTGGTCACGGAGCCGAAGCGGTCCTCCCTCACGAGGTCAGATGTCGCTCCGCGCGGGTCCTGGTGTGCGACGAGGCGCAGCAGGACGCCATGCGGGGGATGGACCTCGTGCTGGGGGAGGAACGTCGCCGAGAAGCCGCGCTGCGAGCGGCGAGGTACCAACAAGCGCTGTGACGATATCACTGCCGCAACATCCGCCCCAGAACTCTCGAGGTAGGAGACCTCGTGCTCAGTTGGGTTCTCTCCAGGGAGGGACTGCACAAGCTCTCTCCCATGTGGGAGGGCCCGTTCAAGGTTGTTCATGTTTCCAGGCCCGGCTCCGCGCGCTTGGAGACTCAGGAGGGGGTGCCGGTCCAGAACGCATGGAACATCCAGCACCTCCGGAGGTTCTACCCCTAAAAAGGCCCAGAGCCTGTGAAGAAGGCGAATGCCTGTGAAGCTGTCGCGTTTTGGAAAAGGCCCAGAGCCTGTGAAGAAGGCGAATGCCTGTGAAGCTGTCGCGTTTTGGAAAAGGCCCAGAGCCTGTGAAGAAGGCGAATGCCTGTGAAGCTGTCGCGTTTTGGAAAAGGCCCAGAGCCTGTGAAGAAGGCGAATGCCTGTGAAGCTGTCGCGTTTTGGAAAAGGCCCATAGCCTGTGAGGAAGGCGAATGCCTGTGAAGCTGTCGCGTTTTGGAAAAGGCCCAGAGCCTGTGAAGTGGGCAAATGCCCGTGAAGCCTGCTTCCCCCAAGAAAGGCCCGGAGCCTGTGAAGAAGGCCAATGCCTGTGAAGCTCGCCGCCCGTGACACTCTCACATAATAATGAGTTGGGGCTGTACACGCCCCGGAGTCTCAGGAGCGCCGGCCTTAGGCCCTGGGGCTCCCTGCCACGCCCAGTGGCAGCACTTAGCTCCGCGCTGGTGAGAAGACGTCGAAGACTAGATTAGGTGCCGGACGCGGCTTTTTCATTTGCTTTCCGCAGTTGGCTTGTTCATTCTCATTCGAAGTTTTATTGAAGCTGTTGCCATCTTTGGCTTGTGGTTCTTCGACTTTTCACTCTCCTGCCTCGATTTCTCTTATGCAAGGCCTCGCGAGGGGGGCAGCCGAGCGCCCTCGCGAGTGTTCCTGTCCTAGTCGTTCAAAGGTTTCGCGACCTGGGTCCATTACAGGAGCACCCCTCCAGTCCGTGCCCCACGGGCACCGCGACACAAACACAGGGCCTGGGTCGGTCGCCCCCCCACGGCTGGGGCCGGGTACTATCCACGCGCGGGCACGTATCCGGAAGGCACGATAACGGAAGCAAAGCAATGATTAACAGCAATAACCCAAACACGCCCCCGCGGGTCTCCATGCTACTGTCTTTTTATGCAGGAAAAAGGAAAAGAAAGAGCAAATTGGGCGCAGCTCGCCTCACACCGGCCTGCAGGGAAGACTCGAGCTGCCTCCGGGGCTCAGGCAGACTCCCTCTCGCGCTTCACCAAGGCGCAATGGCAGGCAGACACGCTACCACCTCCCAAGCAGGTACGACGGCGTGGAGGCTGACCGCGGCCACCGCTAGAAGAGTCGCCGCCTGAAGAAGAACCGGTGAAGCTTGGGGAACCCTGAGCGCCGCCAATCACGTGAGCGCTGTCCTCTCCATCATCGTCGGGGCTGGGTTCCCGGCTGGGGTCGTCGTCCTCAGGGAAGCACCCTGCGCGGCAACCATCTTCGCCAAACACCCTCACGTAGAGGGTGGCATCGCCGTCAAACTTGAAGTGCATGGTGCACCAACGGCTCAGGCCACGCGTGTGGGCAAACGTCTACCAACCGCGGGTCAAGGCCAGGCTCCCGGCTGCGGAGACCTCCAGTGAAGCCCATGAGGCCCGGCTGCAGCAGCCATCTGCCTGAAGCCAGAGGCCGCCCGGGGCGCCGGCCGGGAGCTCGCCGAGGAGGAAGCGAGGAAGTTGAAGCCGGGTGCTAGTCGGCTCCGCCGACCACACAATGAACTCCGGCAGCACCTCTGCAGCGCGAAAGCGTGGCCTAGGGGAACGCGCGACTGAAGCGCGCCCCCGGCCGCAGCAGTCCGCCCATCACCGTGCTGGAAATCGTCTCCACGGCCGCGGGGAGCTGCCGTGGTGGCCACAGGATGTTTGCGAGGGCGCCCTCGGCCGCGCTTGGGCGGGGGAGAGGCAGGCTCAACCTGGCGAGCCTTCCCCTTCTCTGCGGCCGAGAACCTCCTCGACGGGGCCATGAAGAAGAAGGAGAAGCGAGGGGGGATGAACTGGAAGGGCGCGCGTCGTTCCGTACTTATGGCCGGCGAAGGCCAACCGCCGACCTCCATGATCGCAGGTAATCATGACTCGCTTTGCATGCAGGGAATTGTCCAGTCCGTGCAGTTGCCGAGGCGCCGTGGGAAGTGGAGACGCCCACGTCCAATCAACCGCCATGCGGCGCCCACCGCCGCAGGCTGTTAGGGCCCGCGGCGCTTCGCTCTTGCCCTTTCGCCTCCCTGCACGGCCAAGTCCGGACGTGCCTTGGGCCCGGGGGCTACTGTCGGCATTCTGGGAACGGGGGTCCCCAGACTTGCGTGCCTGCGGCCCGCGGCGTGGCTCAAAAGGGGCCCAGTGCGGCCCATCTTCATCAACACAGACCCAAGACCCT
Organism: Triticum dicoccoides; assembly: GCF_002162155.2. Taxonomy (NCBI): domain Eukaryota; kingdom Viridiplantae; phylum Streptophyta; class Magnoliopsida; order Poales; family Poaceae; genus Triticum; species Triticum dicoccoides. Next base: position 645,506,415 of record NC_041382.1, read on the forward strand.
TGCGAGGGGCCAAGCCTCGTGGGGCGGACGAGACGGAGCTTCCTCAGGCACGGCCTCATCAGGCTGGCTCGCGAGGAGGCGGAGAGATCAAGGCGGGGTACCTCACGAGGTGCCCGTGACGCAAGCCATGACGACCAAAGGCGCCAGGCGGGCGCCAGCCACGCAGTGTCCTCCTTTCCTCTTTGGTGCAAAGGGAGCAAGCACATGCGAGAGCATCAAGCAAAGGCACCCGTTTCGATGCAATGAGACCAAGACCAGTCCAACGGCAGGGAGGAAGTCATTGTGGAGCCCAAGCCAACGTCACCACCAGAGCCTTTGGCAGGCGAGGACCAACTTTAGTCAGGATAAGTGTACCAGATGTTCCCTTTCAAAATGGCCAATTGTTGGCGCCCTTCCCGCTCGATATTTGGGAAGAGGCCCAGGGCCTTTGCCTATAAATAGAACTAGCCACCCATAGGGTAGAGGGGAGATCGGATCGAAATCAGAGAGAGAATCGAGAAGAGAGAGAGAGAAGGGTGACTGAACTCCTCCTATCAGTTCATCCCCCAGCCAAGAACAGACCCTCGCAAGGCTGTTCTTCCTTGTATTGCTCATCATCATCAGCCCAAGAGGCAATCCACCACACCACACACTAGAGTAGGGTATTACACCACAACGGTGGCCGAACCAGTATAAACCCTGAGTCTCTTGTGCTGTTCCTTCCATAGCTTAGATCTTAGCGAGGTGGAGGGGTGCAGGTAGGTAGAAGGCGAAATCTCCGCGCGCACCCCAGTGTTCAAACCTCAAGGGTCTACCAGAACCCGCAATCCGATAGGTACTTCGTCTGCCCAATATTTTTTATATTTTTTGAAATGTGCTCCCGTGAAGTTTTAGGACTTTTGAAGATGTGCAGAATAGGTCTCTAATATTTGCTCCTTCTCCAGCCCGGAATTCCAGCTGCCGACATTCCTCCTCTTCATGTAAACCTTGTAAAATAATAGATAATAGGCATAAGTTTTGTGACATAATGTGTAATAACAGCCCATGGTGCAATAAATATCGATATAAAAGCATGATGCAAAATGGACGTATCAGGAGGTACCAAAGTAATCTAGGAGTGGATCACTGGACAACAGTCAAAAACATCCTAAAATACCTGAAAAGGACTAAGGATATGTTTCTTGTTTATGGAGGTGACAAAGAGCTCGTCATAAATGGTTACGTTGATGCAAGCTTTGACACTGATTCGGACGATTCTAAATTGCAAACTGGATACGTGTTTATATTGAACGGTGGAGCTGTTAGTTGGAGCAGTTCTAAACAAAGCTTCATGGCAGGATCTACGTGTGAAGCGGAGGACATAGCTGCTTCGGAAGCAGTAAATGAAGGAGTCTGGATGAAGGAGTTCATATCTGATCTAGGTGTCATACCTAGTGCATCGGGTCCAATGAAAATCTTTTGTGACAATACTGGTGCAATTGCCTTGGCAAAGGAATCCAGATTTCACAAGAGAACCAAACACATCAAGAGATGCTTCAATTCCATCCGCGATCAAGTCCAGGTGGGAGACATAGAGATTTGCAAGATACATACGGATCTGAATATTGCAGACCCGTTGACTAACCTTCTCTCACGAGCAAAACATGATCAGCACCAAGGCTCCATGGGTGTTAGAATCATTACTGTGTAATCTAGATTATTGACTCTAGTGCAAGTGGGAGACTGAAGGAAATATGCCCTAGAGGCAATAATAAAGTTATTATTTATTTCCTTATTTCATGATAAATGTTTATTATTCATGCTAGAATTGTATTAACCGGAAACATAATACATGTGTGAATACATAGACAACCATAGTGTCACTAGTATGCCTCTACTTGACTAGCTCGTTAATCAAAGATGGTTATGTTTCCTAACCATAGACATGAGATGTCATTTGATAATCGGGGTCACATCATTAGGAGAATGATGTGATTGACTTGACCCATTCCGTTAGCTTAGCACTTGATCGTTTTAGTTTACTGCTATTGCTTTCTTCATAACTTATACATGTTCCTATGACTATGAGATTACGCAACTCCCGATTACCGGAGGAACACTCTGTGTGCTACGAAACGTCACAACATAACTGGGTGATTATAAAGGTGCTCTACAGGTGTCTCCAATGGTACTTTATGATTTGGCATAGATCGAGATTAGGATTTGTCACTCCGATTATCGAAGAGGTATCTCTGGGCCCTCTTGGTAATGCACATCACTATAAGCCTTGCAAGCAATGCAACTAATGAGTTAGTTGCGGGATAGTGCATTACGGAACGAGTAAAGAGACTTGCCGGTAACGAGATTGAACTAGGTATTGAGATACCGACGATCGAATCTCGGGCAAGTAACATACCGATGACAAAGGGAACAACGTATGTTGTTATGCGGTTTGACCGATAAAGATCTTCGTAGAATATGTAGGAGCCAATATGAACATCCAGGTTCCACTATTGGTTATTGACCAGAGACGTGTCTCGGTCATGTCTACATAGTTCTCGAACCCGTAGGGTCCGCACGCTTAACGTTCGGTGACGATCGGTATTATGAGTTTATGTGATTTGATGTACCGAAGGTAGTTAGGAGTCCCGGATGAGATCGGGGACATGACGAGGTATCTCGAAATGGTCGAGACATAAAGATTGATATATTGGACGACTATATTCGGACATCAGAAAGGTTCCGAGTGATTCAGGTATTTTTCGGAGTACCGGGGAGTTACGGGAATACCGGGAAGAAGTATTGGGCCTCATGGGCCAAGTGGTGGAAGAGAGGAGGCAGGGCGCGCGGCCCCCCTAGCCCAAACTGAATTGGACTAGGGGGCCGACCCCCCTTTCCTCCTTTCCTGCCTCTCCTTCCTTCTCCCCTTCCCCCTTCCTTTCCTCCTCCTAGTAGGAGTAGGAAAGGGGAGTCCTACTCCTAGTAGGAGGAGGACTCCTCCTCCTGGCGCGCCCTAGGAGGGTCGGCCGGCCTCCCCCTTGCTCCCTTATATACGGGGGCAGGGGGTACCCCGGAACACACAAGTTGATCATTGAACCCTTAGCTGTGTGCGGTGCCCCCCGCCACCATAATCCACCTCGATCATATCGTAGCAGTGCTTAGGCAAAGCCCTGCGTCGGTAGCAACATCATCACCGTCATCACGCTGTCGTGCTGACGGAACTCTCCCATGATGCTCTACTGGATCGGAGTTCGTGGGACGTCATCGAGCTGAACGTGTGTTGAACTCGGAGGTGCCGTGCGTTCGGTACTTGGATTGGTCGGATCATGAAGACGTTCGACTACATCAATCGCGTTCTCATAACGCTTCCGCTTACGGTCTACGAGGATACGTGGACGATACTCTTCCCTCTCATTACTATGAATCACCATGATCTTGCATGTGCGTAGGAATTGTTTTGAAATTACTACGTTCCCCAACGGATGATGATGGAGACTGCCCCCCCCACCCCCCAAGATGGGAGAGTTGTTGGTGATGATGATGACGATGATTTCCCCCTCCGGGAGGGAAGTTCCCCCGGCAGAATTGCTTCACCGGAGGGCAAAAGTGCTCCTTCCCAAGTTCCGCCTCGAGGCGGCGGCGCTCCATCCCGAAATTCTCCTTTTTTTCTAGGTCAAAATCACTTATATACCAGAAGATGGGCACCGGAGGTGGGCCGAGGAGGCCACAACCCACCAGGGCGCGCCTGGGGGGCCTGGTGCGCCCAGGTGGGTTGTGCCCACCTGGTGGCCACCCTATGGTGGTTATTGGCTCTAGTATTTCTTAAATATTCCATAAAAAATCTCTGTGAAGTTTCAGCTTATTTGGAGTTGTGGAGAGTAGGTAGCATGACGTAGCTTTTTCAGGTCCAGATTTCCAGCTGCCAGAATTCTCCCTCTTGGTGTGTTCCTTGCAAATTATGAGAGAAAATGCATTAGAATTACTCCAAAAAGCATTATTATGGATAATAACATTATAAATAACAGTAAGAAAACATGATGCAAAATGGACGTATCAACTCCCCCAAGCTTAGACCTCGCTTTTCCTCAAGCGAAAACCGGAATCGAAAAACATGTCCACATGCTTGGAGAGTGAAAGTGCAACTATCCCTAGGTGGTTTTGGTAATTCATAACAACATATAGCTCATTGAGCTAATGTTATTCCAAGATGACTATTTCAGGAAAGCTTAATGATCAGCATGGCATGGATGTGAAAGTGGAACCCTCAAAATGCTAAGAACAAAGGATTGGCTCAAGCTCAAAAGCTCAAGACTCTTCATTTTATATTTTAGTGATCCAAGATCACATTGAGTCTTTAGGAAAAGCCAATACTATCAAGGAGGGATGAGGTGTTGCTTAATGAGCCTCTTGCTTCATGTGCTTAGTGATATGCTCCAAAACCCTCAACTACTTTCCCATATCCACAAATGACCTAAACCCTAAGCCAAACTCGGTCATACCGATTCTTTCTATCCGACGCCACCGAGTTTCACTTGTCATAAGCCACTGCCAAACCCTAGCAATTCGGTTCTACCGATAGGGATCTCGGTCTCACCGAGATGGGATTGCAAACTCTTTGTTTCCCTTTCGTAACTTTTCGGTCTCACCGAAAGAGCGAATCGGTCCCACCGAGATTGCAATGTAAATTCAGTGTTTCCTTTTTGTAACTTTTCGGTCTCACCGAAAGAGCAAATCGGTCCCACCGAGTTTGCCTGACCAACTCTCTGGTTAGCTAATTACCAAAATCGGTCTCAGCGAGTTTGTGTAATCGGTCTCACCGAGATTATGTTATGCCCAAACGCTAACCATATCGGTCCTACCGAGTTGCATGTCAGTCCCACCGAAAATCTCTAACGGTCACTAGGTTTACCTTTTCGGTCCGACCGAGTTTGTTGATCCGGTCCCACCAAGATTGGAAAACTGTGTGTAACGGTTGGATTTTGTGTGGAGGCTATATATACCCCTCCACCTCCTCTTCATTCGTTGAGAGAGCCATCAGAACACATACACAATTCCAACTCATATGTTCTGAGAGAGAACCACCTACTCATGTGTTGAGATCAAGACATTCCATTCCTACCATATGAATCTTGATCTCTAGCCTTCCCAAGTTGCTTTCCACTCAAATCTTCTTTCCACAAAATCCAAATCCTATGAGAGAGAGTTGAGTGTTGGGGAGACTATCATTTGAAGCACAAGAGCAAGGAGTTCATTACCTACACACCATTTGTTACTTCTTGGAGAGTGGTGTCTCCTAGATTGGCTAGGTGTCACTTGGGAGCCGCCTACAAGATTGTGGAGTTGAACCAAGGAGTTTGTAAGGGCAAGGAGATCGCCTACTTCGTGAAGATCTACCGCTAGTGAGGCAAATCCTTCGTGGGCGATGGCCATGGTGGGATAGACAAGGTTGCTACTTCGTGGACCCTTTGTGGGTGGTTGCTTCCTTGTGGACCCTTCATGGGTGGAGCCCTTCTTGGACTCGCGCAACCGTTACCCTTCATGGGTGGAGCCCTCCGTGGACTCGCGCAACCGTTACCCTTTGTGGGTTGAAGTCTCCATCAACGTGGATGTAGGATAGCACCACCTATCCGAACCACGAGAAAAACATCCGTGTCTCCAATTGAATTTGAATCCTCCAAACCCTTCCCTTTACATTCTTGCAAGTTGCATGCTTTACTTTCCGCTGCCAATATACTCTTTGCATGCTTACTTGAATTGTGTGATGATTGCTTGACTTGTCCTACAATAGCTAAAATCTGCCAAGAACTAAAATTGGGAAAAGGCTAAGTTTTTATTTGGTCAAGTAGTCTAATCACCCCCCTCTAGACATACTTTCGATCCTACAAGTGGTATCAGAGCTTTGTTCTCCACTTGCTTTGATCTCCATAGCTTTTGGTGGTCATAGCCTTGGTTTCACAACCTAGGAGAGTATGGCGTCTAGCGAGGGAAATTATCACCATAGAGGTCCTTTACTTTGATGGTACTAATTTTGCTAGTTGGAAGAATAAACTGAAAATGCATATTCTTGGACATAACCCCGCCGTTTGGGCTATTGTGTGTGTTGGTTTGCAAGGTGACTTCTTTGATGGGAAAGAACCAAACCGTGAAGCTACCGCGGATGAGTTGAAGATGTTGCAATACAATGCTCAAGCTTGTGATATTCTCTTCAACGGATTGTGCCACGAAGAATTCAACAAAATCAGCCGTCCTAAGAATGCAAAGGAAATTTGGGACACTTTGGTTGATATGCACGAAGGTACTGACTCCGTCAAGGAATCCAAGTTGGATGTGCTTCAAAGTCAACTTGACAAGTTCAAAATGAAGGATGGTGAAGGTGTCTCTGAAATGTACTCTAGGCTTGCTCTCATCACAAATGAGATTACCGGCTTAGGAAGTGAAGAGATGACCGATAGATTCATCATCAAGAAGATTCTAAGAGCCTTGGATGGAAAATATGATACCGTGTGCACATTGATCCAAATGATGCCCAATTACAAAGATCTCAAGCCAACGGAGGTGATTGGAAGAATTGTTGCTCATGAGATATCACTTAAGGATAAAGAGGAACTTCACAACAAATCAAGTGTGCCTACAAAGCCTTATGTGAAGCCCCTACATCATCAAGTGAGAAACAAAACTTCAATGAAGAATTGAGCTTAATGGTGAAGAACTTCAACAAGTTCTACAAGAGTAGAAGCAAAGATAGAAGCTTCAAGTCAAGGTCCTACAATGACAAAAGATCTTCTAGTCGAGAGCGAAACTGCTACAGTTGTGGAAGACCCGGACACTATTCCAATGAGTGTATGGCTCCCTACAAGAGAAGAGAAGATTCTCCAAAAAGAAGAAGCAAAGAATCACCACCAAGAGAGAGAAGGAGTAGAGATGATCGTTATGAACGAAGATACTCACAGAGAAGCAAGGATTCGGAAAAGAAGGAAAAATCATCAAGGAGCTACACAAAACGAAGACATCAAGCTCATGTTGGTGAATGGGTATCCGGCTCCGACTCCCACAGCCACTCCGAGAGAAGTTATTACTCCGACTCCGAAGATACTCAAGAAGAAGGTGTTGCCGGTCTAGCACTTGTGTCAACCAACTCCTACGACATATTTGACTCACCAAATGAAGGAATTGGAAGATGCTTCATGACCAAAGGTCCTAAGGTAACACACCCCGAGTATGTTGATTTCAATAGTGATGAAGATGACTTGTTAGGTGATGATTTGCTTGTTGACAACTCTAGTGATGAATACTATGATGAAACGTCAATTAATCATGCTAATCAAGATAAAACGAATGACAATGATAAAAAGAAGATTGAGGCTCTAACTAAAGAACTAAACACTCTTAAGTTAGCTCATGAAACTATCTTCGAGGATCATCAAGAACTTTTAAGAGCTCATGAGAAATTACACCTTGAAAAGCTCAATCTTGAGCAAGAGCATGAGTTCTTAAAAGCAATCAATGATGATCTCCGCAAGAAAAGTTCTTCTTACATTGCCAAGCGTTTACTCTTATCCACTTACATGCCTCAAGTCAAGTCTAGTAACAAGAACAAGAAAGATTCTTCCTCTAGCAGTAACAATGATCATGCTAAATCCAATATTGTTGCTTCTAGTAGTTCTCTTGATTCCACTAATGATTCTCTTAGCCAAGTTACACTTGAGTAAGAAAATAGCTTATTGAAGGGAATTATAGAGAAAGGAGTGTACAAAAGCCTTGCCGGGAGTAAGCAATTCGAGGAAATTGTGCGCAAGAAAGGAATGCACCGGAAGAATCAAGGTGTTGGTTTTGAACGAATGTTCAATGCCAATGGAGTTGAGTGGGAAGAAGATCAATACCCCAAGACAAAGTTTGTTCCTCAACAAGAGAAGTATGATACTTCTTTCAAGGGGACACAAGCTCAAGATGATCTTCCACCACAAGACTACAAGCAAAAAGGCAAGGATAAGCTTCAAGAGGAAATTGATGCATTTGAAGAAGCTCCTAAGACCTTAGTCAAGTGGATTCCCAAGACTACTTCAAGTTCCACTTCATCAAGTACGACTACAACTCCAAGGATTCCCATCAAGATGGTGTTGATCCAAAAGAAGAAGAACTAGAGAGTTCTTGAGGGTGACTCCACCAACATACTTTCACTCTTATCATTTTGGCAAGAACAAGTGCAATCAACTTCCACATCTTGCACTAGTTCAAGGAGTCACAAACCCTCTTGTTGGTAAGACAAGGGACAAGGTAACCTAAAAGTTTTCATGCACATCATCTTGTGTGTGCATCACTCAATGTCTATGGATATCCTTGTTTGTTCCTTGTGGGACTAACCCATGTAGGTATTGAAAGTGCAATTCACTCAAATGGATAGCTCCAAGTGATCTACATCAACATTGAGCATCCACATATTCAACATCTACATGAAGTCATCATCGACAAAACCCGAGGTTAGTTCATCCCTCTAAGGGGGGATATCACATCTAGGGGGAGCTTTACTCTAAGACTTGAGCTAAAGCAACTCTAAAGATGTGAACACAACAATGCTTTATGTAAAGTGGTAACCCCACTTGAGCTTAAACGATGAGTATGACCTATGATCAAGTGTTCTCACTTGACTCCTAAGTCAATATACTCATATATAGATGACCTTGTCATCGCAAATTGCTTGATAGATGCTAGAATTGGTTGTGCATGCTTTGTCACATATTTCATTTGCCATCTTATTGTGTGAGCATGCTGGTTGCATATTTTACTCATTCGAGGACATCCACTTGTTGTTTTGATTGTTTGGTTTTATTTCCTTTTGCCAAGTGGATGGACAAGAATGCCTAAGAACCTCCTCTAGCTATCTATGCTTTTCTCATCTCAAACTCTATTCATGCTACATCACAAAACTTGATCAAGTCAGATTCGAACCACTCTGTGTGAGGAGCGCTCGGAGTCCCCGATTCGTCATAGACTTAAACTTCCAAAACCTCTTTATGATTCTCGGTCTGACCGATACCCTACTTTCGGTCCTACCGAGATCATTAAGTTGATCTAGGTTTTCGATCTCGGTGCAACCGATTTGAACCTTTCGGTCACACCGAGTTTCAGTAACTGCTTGCAGTTATGAATCTCGGTGCCACCGAGTCGTTCCACTCGGTCACACCGACAAGGTCGGGCTATATATAGTCATGGGCAAAAATTTGGAAATTTCTCCGAACCCCTTCGCCCGCGCGATAGCCTGCTCTGCCAACTTGGTCTCCGGATCGTCTCCTCGCCGCCAGCCGCCTCCAGTCGCTGGTCTCCATCGCCGTCAACGGAATTCTACCCCGCCGTTGCCGCCGTAGCGAGTCTCCGCCGAACTAGGGTATGGACTCGATCTTTGTGCTATTCTCCAATCCGATTCTTAGCACATTGTGATCATCATGATTCTTGCCACGATTGAAACACTCCTATCCAGTCAATGCGCTCGTAGATTAGGTTTGATTCGAAAATTTTAGGGTTAGGTTTCCGCCGAAACCATCTCGGACCCACCGAGTTGAAAAACTCGGTCCCACCGATTTGGCTCATGCCATTGCACAAGTGAGACTCGGTCTGACCGAGAATTACTTATCGGTGTGACCGATTTTGGAACTTTGTGAAACCCTAGTAGTCTCGGTGCCACCGAACTGTGACTCGGTCTGACCGAGTTCACTAGTTTAGGTTCCAAAAACTGCTTCGGTATCACCAAGTTTGAAAATCGGTAGATCCGAGATGATTTCAGTGGGAAACTAAAACTAAGTTTTTGGATCATTCTTTTGCAAAAATCTCTGCATTTTGTGATGCTCATCTATTCTACCTCATCTATAAACTATTCACAGGGTCAGCAGTCAGAGTTTGCATCATGTCAGACCAAAGTGATAGCCAGAACATGTCAGAACAGCAAGTGCAGATGAGTGAGGGCACTAGTCCCTCAAGTTCTTCAGATGATGGCAGTAGAAGTACTCCTAGCAATCTGCCTAAAGCTACCACCAGACAGAGGAAGAAGAGAACTTCAGATTCTGAGGATGAAGATTATGTGGCAGAGGAAGAGGAAGCCACATCAAAGAGAGTTGAGCCAGCACAGGGCACAAAGCCAGGGTTAAAGATCAAAAGGCCAGCAGGTAGGCAGCCTATGCCAAAGGCCATAGTTTCAACTCAGATTCCTGAAAATCCCACTCCCATAGAGCCAATTGCTGCTGAAGTCAAGAAAAGGAAGGAAAGGGTCAAGAAGACCGTAGCCAAAGTTCTTGGAAAGGCTTCCATCATGGAAGATGAAGAGGAAGAAGAAGAGGTTGCTGCACCATCACCTAAGGCACCCAAGCTGATGGGTGATGCCATAAGATCAGGGTCAACTGCTTCTAAGGCCAAGCCAGCTCGAAAGCCAAAGCCAAAGAGGAATACAAGGAGCATACCTGCAGCTGAAAAGAACAAGGCCCCAGTGCCTGAAGCTGCTGAAGAAGATGATGAAGAGCACGTTCTCAGAAAACTCAAGCCCAAGATCCCAGACCACAATGATGCTCATCCTGTGGCTGAGGATATGAAGCTCAGGAGAGACTCAGGGCTGAGGAAGTGGAGAGAAGCAGATCCGTATGCTTCAAGGAGGAGGACTGCTGTTGACTACAGATTTCACACCAAGGAACAGCAGGACTTTTATGAGACAGTGCTGCTTGATAAGAAGCCCATAGTTTGTGATATGAGATGGGTCGACTGGGAATACATCAAGGAAAATGAGGAACACTACCCTGGAGTGCAGGACAGCTTCAAGGCATGTGGAGTAGAGGACTTTGTTGGGAAGAAGCTCACAAAGTGGAACGAGGAGCTTATCATGCAGTTCTACTCCACAACACATTTCTACCCAGATGGAAAGATCACATGGATGTCTGAAGGTACGAGGTACCAATCTACTGTTGCTGAGTGGGCACAGCTCATCAATGCCCCTAAAGAGCATGATGATGACTTGGACATATATGCCAAGAAGAAGATGGACCATAACTCAATGTCAAACATGTACAAGGAGATTCCAAATGAAGCTCTTGAAACTTTCAAATTTGGCTTAGTGCATTATCTTCTGTCAAGGCTGCCAACTAGTAATTGGATTTTGAGGCACACCTTGTTGCCCAAGTCAGGTGATCACAAGATGATCAGAGGCCATGCAATCAACTTACTACATATCTTTGATGTGCCACAGAAGTTCAAGGTGATGAGCCTCATGGTAGAGACAATCAAGAGGACAGCAGCAGACCAGAAGAGGAGCTGTGGATATGCCCCACAGATTCAGGAGCTCATCAACTCCAAGATGGGCACGGGCATATACTTATTGGACAAGGAACACCTGCCCATCCGTCCAGATTTTGAAGATAATCAAGTTGTTATGACTGAGAATGAACCATCGTCTGCCCAAGCACAAGCAAAGAAGGAGAAGGCAAGGAAGGAGAAAGCTGCCAAGATGCCAACTCAAGAGGAGGCATCTGAGTATTTCTTGAAAACCAAACAAGAGCAGCTTGGTTACTTGATTGCATCCACACTGAGGATTGAGCAAGGACTGGCCACCCTCACTCAGAATCAGCAGAGCTTAGAAAGAATCATGGAACAGAAGTTCTATGACTTGGATGTCAAAGTAACAGAGATTCAGTGTATAGTGGAACAACTTCAGGATGATATGCACGAGAGGAAGGGCAAGACTACAACTGATGCATTTGCCAGAGTGCCAAGAGCTCAGAGATCATATGCAGTGCCAGTTGCTGACACTAGAGCCACCACTTCTACACCAGCTATAGCTTCAGTTCCACCAGCTCCAGCATCTACTTCAGCCTCGACTCCGACCACGTCTACAGAAGGCTTCGTCCTTGGAGTGCTCCGGACTCCACCACCACCTGAAGATCAAGCCTGAGCGTCGATCTAGCACTATGCATTTTCTAGGAACTTTTTGGTAACTTGTTGCCAAAGGGGGAGAAAAATGTATAGATCATAGGCTTCAAGAGAGAGAGAGTGTTTTTTTTTCTCTCTTGCTTTATTTGGTGATTTCGAACTTTGTTTGCTTTTGAGTGCTTGAGATACTACGTCATTATCTGTGAGACATTGATGATCATGTGTTTGATCATAAGCTACACTTAATGTTTGCTTAATATTATCATCTTATCTATCTTATGTGATCATTCACTATTCTTGGTGATGAGTGCATGTATTTCATTCTTATCAATTTAAGAGCTCCACCAAGATGTATGTGACATGGAAGAGTAACCCATGACTCTAACTCCTTGTGCATTTGCAGTCCAAAGCAAATTTTAAATATGCACAAATTTAGGGGGAGCTCTTACTTGTCACATACTTCTCAAAGCGACGATATATTTCATGCTTATTATCATTTGTCGAAGCTTTGATCTATATGTTGTCATCAATTACCAAAAAGGGGGAGATTGAAAGTGCAACTATCCCTAGGTGGTTTTGGTAATTCATAACAACATATAGCTCATTGAGCTAATGCTATTCCAAGATGACTATTTCAGGAAAGCTCAATGATTGGCATGGCATGGAAGTGAAAGTGGAACCCTCAAAATGCTAAGAACAAAGGATTGGCTCAAGCTCAAAAGCTCAAGACTCTTCATTTTTATATTTTAGTGATCCAAGATCACATTGAGTGTTTAGGAAAAGCCAATACTATCAAGGAGGGATGAGGTGTTGCTTAATGAGCCTCTTGCTTCATGTGCTTAGTGATATGCTCCAAAACCCTCAACTACTTTCCCATATCCACAAATGACCTAAACCCTAAGCCAAACTCGGTCATACCGATTCTTTCTATCCGACGCCACCGAGTTTCACTTGTCATAAGCCACTGCCAAACCCTAGCAATTCGGTTCTACCGATAGGGGTCTCGGTCTCACCGAGATGGGATTGCAAACTCTCTGTTTCCCTTTCGTAACTTTTCGGTCTCACCGAAAGAGCGAATCGGTCCCACCGAGATTGCAATGTAAATTCAGTGTTTCCTTTTTGTAACTTTTCGGTCTCACCGAAAGAGCAAATCGGTCCCACCGAGTTTGCCTGACCAACTCTCTGGTTAGCTAATTACCAAAATCGGTCTCACCGAGTTTGTGTAATCGGTCTCACTGAGATTACGTTATGCCCAAACCCTAACCATATCGGTCCTACCGAGTTGCATGTCAGTCCCACCGAAAATCTCTAACGGTCACTAGGTTTACCTTTTCGGTCCGACCGAGTTTGTTGATTCGGTTCCACCGAGATTGGAAAACTATGTGTAACGGTTGGATTTTGTGTGGAGGCTATATATACCCCTCCACCTCCTCTTCATTCGTTGAGAGAGCCATCAGAACACATACATAATTCCAACTCATATGTTCTGAGAGAGAACCACCTACTCATGTGTTGAGATCAAGACATTCCATTCCTACCATATGAATCTTGATCTCTAGCCTTCCCAAGTTGCTTTCCACTCAAATCTTCTTTCCACAAAATCCAAATCCTATGAGAGAGAGTTGAGTGTTGGGGAGACTATCATTTGAAGCACAAGAGCAAGGAGTTCATTACCTACACACCATTTGTTACTTCTTGGAGAGTGGTGTCTCCTAGATTGGCTAGGTGTCACTTGGGAGCCTCCGACAAGATTGTGGAGTTGAACCAAGAAGTTTGTAAGGGCAAGGAGATCGCCTACTTCGTGAAGATCTACCGCTAGTGAGGCAAGTCCTTCGTGGGCGATGGCCATGGTGGGATAGACAAGGTTGCTACTTCGTGGACCCTTTGTGGGTGGTTGCTTCTTCGTGGACCCTTCGTGGGTGGAGCCCTTCGTGGACTCGCGCAACCGTTACCCTTCATGGGTGGAGTCCTCCGTGGACTTGCGCAACCGTTACCCTTTGTGGGTTGAAGTCTCCATCAACGTGGATGTAGGATAGCACCACCTATCCGAACCACGGGAAAAACATCCGTGTCTCCAATTGCATTTGAATCCTCCAAACCCTTCCCTTTACATTCTTGCAAGTTGCATGCTTTACTTTCCGCTGCCAATATACTCTTTGCATGCTTGCTTGAATTGTGTGATGATTGCTTGACTTGTCCTACAATAGCTAAAATCTGCCAAGAACTAAAATTGGGAAAAGGCTAAGTTTTTATTTGGTCAAGTAGTCTAATCACCCCCCCTCTCGACATACTTTCGATCTTACAGAGAGAGAGGTGTCGATAAAAACAAAATATAGACATAGAAGCATCTTGTTGATTATTATAGCAACAACAAGGTTAAACATAGTACTTTTATCATATACTTCTCATGAATAAGTAATAGTTCATCACACAATCAAAGTATAAAGCAAAAACTCTATTAGAAACCAACAAACTATGTTCTCAGTCAACTTTGCAACTACAATTCATCATCTTTTCAGGAAGAGTCACGTGTCGGAGCCTTCAGGCAAGTCCACATACTCAACCATCATATAGTCTTCTATGATTGCTAACACTCACCTCGTACCCATGAGCAAAACGTTTCAACCGGACGCATAGAAAGATAGGGGCTTATAGTTTCGCCTCCCAACATACTCACCTCAAGGGTGATTTTAACAATAATAACTCATGCTATCTATATTCAACTGGACATATGTGCCTAGATCTTTCCTTACCACATGATGCTTGCCAAAAGAGAAAAATAAAAGGAATAGAGAGAAAATCTTTGACTCTTTGCATAAAAGTAAAAGATAGGACCTTCGCAGAGGGAAGAAGAGGTGGCCATGCGCTTATTTGTTTGTATGCTCAATCCCTTAGTGCAAGAGAATGTCATGTTGTATTGCCCCTTAAGATGACAACCTTTATTATGCATTTTGTCGCTTTTTGTTCTTTGTCATCCACGTTTGTACAATGCTTAATTTTCTCTTACACTAAATGATCTCAGAATTTTAGAAGCAATTTTTATTGCCTTTTTGCACCGATGACAACTTACTTGAGGGATCTTGCTCAATCCCTAGGTAGGTATGGTGGACACTTGAAAAATATTTGGATTTAAGGGTTTTTGGATGCACAAGTAGTATCTCTACTTAGTGCGGAATTTTGGCTAAAAAAGATAGGGGGCAAGCATCACATGTTAAAGGATCTATGACAATATGACTTCTATGTGAATATACAAACATAAATCATTAAGTTGTCTTCCTTGTCCAATGTCATCAATTTTGGCATATAATATTTTGATGAGGGCTCACAATCACAAAAGGTTTCTAGGATAGTATATCTATATGTGAATCTTCTCTTCCCTTATTAATTCTTTCATGAGTTGCATCATTGACTAATGATATGTTTGTCAATCTCTAATAAAATTTTCTACTTATACTTTTCCTTATGTGGTCCTATCACCTACCATAGGATTAGTATATAATCTTATTGCTTTATTTCCTTTATTATATTTATTTCCTTCCTCTTTTTCTTTCTCATCTCTTCTCTTTATTTGCAACATGAAAGTAAAGAAAGCAAAACTCATACTAAACTTTATTATATAACTTGCACACGATTATGAGGATAGATCACTAAGAAAACTCTCAAATAAGAAAGGATTTAACTAAAATTTATTTCATCTAAAAGCAAAAGATCGAACTAAGATAAGTAAAAGAAAAAAGATAGTGGGATGATACAATACTGGGGCACCTCCCCCATGCTTGGCGGAAGCCAAGGGGAGTGCCCATACCCGGTACTCAATTCTCCTTTGGTGGTGAAGAAGATGATGGTGGTGGAGAAGAAGAGATCTTGTCCTCGGATTTCCATGGCAATGGTGGTGGTGAGAAAGTGCGGGCTTTCCCTTTGGCTTCCTCCATCTTTTGATGGAGAAAATTTTCCATCATCAACTCACAATTATCTATCTCGAGCTTTTGTTATCCTCTTGCATAACACCTCCATGCTCTCATCCTTGAACAGGGAAGAACCGACTCATCTTCTTATTCTTTGGAGGTCCAGCTATAATGCCCCTCATCCCCATAGGACTTGGGGTTTGCGATGAGATCGGCAACATAGCTCTCACCTCGGAGTCTTGGGAGGACATATTTTCAGATCTACATAGGAAACAACAAGAAAAGAGGACAGAGGATTTCGCCGTGATGCGGTGGTTAGCAGGTTCAGGAAGTATATATAGATTTGTATCTTGGAGGACAAGTATATGGTAGAAAAATGGAGTACGGGAGGTGTCCCAGGTGGGCACAACCCACCTGGGCGTGCCAGGCAAGCCTGGCGCGCCCTGGTCTCTTGTGCCCACCAGGGGACGCTTCCTAGGAGTTTCTTTATTTCCAAAATTCTAAAATATTCCAAAACTGATAAAAAATATTTTTGCGGATTTTTCGGATTCCGCTTACTTATCGTATCAAGTACCTCCTTATTTTCACGGTTCTGGAGTGTTTCGGAAGGACTCTTTTATGTGTTCTTCCGGTGTCATGGTTTGGATAATATTACTTTCAACATTAATAGGAGTACCTAATATATAATGCTTTATTCGTTGCCCATTGACAACCTTTGGGTTAGTACCTTTGGACTTATTTATTTTGATGGCTCTAGACTGGTAAACCTCCTCGATGACATATGGGCCTTCCCATTTTGAGAGGAGCTTTCCTGCAAAAAATCTAAAACAAGAATTGTACAAAAGAACATATTCTCCGACTTTAAAGTCACGCTTTTGGATTCTTTTGTCATGCCATCTTTTAACTTTTTCTTTGAATAACTTTGCATTTTCATAAGCTTGGGTTCTCCATTCATCTAAAGAGCTAATATCAAATAACCTCTTGTCACCAGCAAGTTTGAAATCATAATTGAGTTCTTTGATTGCCTAATATGCTTTATGTTCTAACTCAAGAGGCAAATGACAAGCTTTTTCATAAACCATTTTATAAGGAGACATACCTATAGGATTTTTATAAGCTGTTCTATAAGCCCAAAGTGCATCATTTAATTTCTTAGACCAGTTCTTCCTGGACCTATTGACAGTCTTTTGCAAAATTAATTTTATTTCCCTATCGCTAATTTCAACTTGACCACTAGACTGGGGATGATAGGGTGATGCTATTATATGGTTAACATCATACTTGGCAAGCATTTTACGGAAAGCACCATGAATAAAGTGTGAACCACCATCAGTCATTAAATATCTAGGGACTCCAAACCTTTGGAAAATAACTTCCTTAAGCATTTTAATAGAGGTGTTGTGATCAACACTACTGGTTGGAATGGCTTCTACCCATTTAGTAACATAATCAACAACAACCAAAATATGTGTATACCAATTAGAGGAAGGAAAAGGTCCCATGTAATCAAATCCCCAAACATCAAATGGTTCAACAGCAAGTGAATAATTCATAGGCATTTCTTGACACTTACCGATATTACCTATTCTTTGACATACATCACAAGAAGAGACAAACTTACAGGCATCCTTGAAGAGAGTAGGCCAATAAAATCCATATTGCAATACCTTGTGAGCAGTTCTACCTCCAACATGATGCCCTCCATAAGCCTCAGAGTGACATTTCCGTAGGATTTGTCCCTATTCATGCTTAGGTACACAATGTCTAATAATACCATCTACTCCTTCTTTATAAAGATGTGGGTCATCCCAAAAGTAATGTCTTAAATCATAGAAGAATTTTTTCTTTTGCTGGTATGTAAAGCTAGGTGGTAAATATTTAGCAACAATGTAATTAGCATAGTCTGCATACCAAGGAGTACTATTAGCAACATTTATTGCAGCTAACTGCTCATCAGGAAAACTATCATCAATAGGTAGTGGGTCATCAAGCACATTTTCAAGCCTAGACAAGTTATTAGCTACTGGGTTCTCAACTCCTTTTCTATCAATGATATGTAAGTCAAATTCTTGCAATAAGAGAACCCAACAAATGAGTCTAGGTTTACCATCTTTATTTTCCATAATATATTTAATAGCAACATGGTCTGTGTGAACAGGTACTTTGGAATCAACAATATAAGGTCTAAATTTATCACAAGCAAACACCACTGCTAAGAATTCTTTTTCAGTAGTAGCACAATTTCTTTGAGGTCTGTCTAGAGTTTTACTAGCATAATGAATAACAATAAGTTTCTTATCAACTCTTTGTCCTAGAACGACACCATCAGCATAATCGCTAGCATCACACATAATTTCAAAAGGCAAGTTCCAATCAGGTGGTTGAACAATAGGTGCAAATATTAAGGCTTTCTTGAGTGTTTCAAAGGCTTCAAGATAATCATCATCAAAAACAAAAGGAATATCCTTTTGCAAAAGATTAGTTAGAGGCCTAGAAATTTTAGAAAAGTCTTTGATAAATCTCCTATAGAAACCATCATGACCTAGGAAACTATGAATACCTTTGATATCCTTAGGACATGGCATTTTCTCAACGGCATCAACCTTAGGTTGGTCCACTTCAATACCTCTTTTAGAAATTTTATGACCCAACAGAATGCCTTCATTAACTCTAAAGTGGCACTTCTCCCAATTCAAGACAAGATTTTTTTGTTTAGATCTCTACAAAACTCGCTCAAGATTGCTTAAACAATCATCAAAAGACTTCCCATAAATAGAAAAGTCATGCATGAAAACCTCAACAATATTTTCACAAAAATCAGAGAATATAGCAGTCATACATCTTTGAAAGGTAGCAGGTGCATTACATAAACAAAAAGGCTTACATCTATAAGCATAAGTTCCAAAGGGACAAGTAAAAGTAGTCTTTTCTTGATCAGGTTGAGAAATAGGTATTTGTGAAAAGCCAGAATATCCATCAAGGAAGCAAAAGTGTGGGTGCTTAGATAATCTTTCAAGCATTTGATCAATAAAAGGCAAAGGGTAATGATATTTTCTAGTTTATTTATTTAATTTTCTATAATCAATTAACATTCTATAGCCTGTAACAATTCTTTATGGAATAAGCTCATTCTTATCATTAGGAACAACAGTTATACCTCCTTTCTTAGGGACACAAAGAACAAGACTTACCCATTTACTATCAGCTATGGGATAGATTATACCTTCTTCCAGAAGTTTTAATATTTTCGTTCTTACCACTTCTTTCATCTTCGGATTTAACCGACGTTGGTGATAAACAACGGGTTTAGCATCAGGCTCCATATTAATCTTGTGCTGACATAGAGTGGGACTAATGCCCTTTAAATCATCAAGAGTATATCCAGTAGCAGCTCGGTGCTTCCTTAGAACTTTCAATAATCTCTCTTATTCACGTTCTGAAAGGTTAGCACTAATAGTAACATGATATATTTTCTTTTCATCAAAATAAGCATATTTCAAAGTGTTTGTAAATTGTTTTAATTCAAACACAGGATCACCTTTGGGTGGAGGAGCACCTCCTAGAGTTTCAATAGGCAAACTATGTTTAAGTAGAGGATGTTGTTCAAAGAAAATATTATCTATTTCATTTCTTTCATGCATATGTGAATCATTTTCATGGTCTAGAAAATATTGTTCTAAAGGATCAGTAGGTGGAACAAAAAGAGAAGCAAGACCAATTAATTCATCCTTACTAGGCAATTCTTTTTCATGATGATTTCTACTAAACTTGGAAAAATTAAACTCATGAGACTCATCATCAAAGCTGACACCAACAGTTTGTTTCTTACAATCTATCTTAGCATTAACTGTGTTCAAGAAAGGTCTACCAAAGATAATGGGACAAAAGTCATCTTGTGGGGAACCAAGAACAATAAAATCAATAAGGTATTTAATTTTCCCACACAAGACTTCAACATCTCTAATAATCCCAATTGGTGATATGGTGTCTCTATTGACAAGTTTAATAGTAACATCGATTTCTTCTATCTCAGTAGGTGCTATGTCTTTCATGATTTATTCATATAAGGTGTAAGGAATAGTGAAAGATCGTGGATGTCGCCTAGAGGGGGGGGGGGGTGAATAGGCGCTTTAAAATAATTACGGTTTAGGCTTGAACAAATGCGGAATAAACCTAGCGGTTAATTTGTCAAACACAAAACCTACAACAACTAGGCTCACCTATGTGCACCAACAACTTATAGTAAGCAAAATAAACAACTATGTGATAGCAAGATATATGACAAGAAACAATATGGCTATCACAAAGTAAAGTGCATAAGTAAAGGGCTCGGGTAAGAGATAACCGAGGCACGCGGAGACGACGATGTATCCCGAAGTTCACACCCTTGCGGATGCTAATCTCCGTTTGGAGCGGTGTGGAGGCACAATGCTCCCCAAGAAGCCACTAGGGCCACCGTAATCTCCTCACGCCCTCGCACAATGCAAGATGTCGTGATTCCACTAAGGGAACCTTGAGGGCGGTCACCGAACCCATACAAATGGCAACCCTTGGGGATGGTCACTGAACCCGTACACTTTGGCAACCCTTGGGGGCGGTCACCGGTACCCGTCAAATTTCTCGGGGCGATCTCCACAACCTAATTGGAGACCCCGACGCTTGCCCGGAGCTTTACACCACAATGATTGAGCTCCGAACATTACCAACCATCTAGGGCGCCCAAGCACCCAAGAGGAACAAGCTCAAAGGTACCAAGCACCCAAGAGTAATAAGCTTCTCAACTTGTAACTTCCACGTATCACCGTGGAGAACTCAAACCGATGCACCAAATGCAATGGCAAGGGCACACAGAGTGCCCAAGTCCTTCTCTCGCAAATCCCACCGAAGCAACTAATGATAGGGAGGAAAATGAGAGGAAGAACAAGAAAGAGAACACAAAGAACTCCAAGATCTAGATCCAAGGGGTTCCCCTCACATAGAGGAGAAAATGATTGGTGGAAATGTTGATCTAGATCTCCTCTCTCTTTTCCCTCAAAAACTAGCAAGAATCCATGGAGGGATTGAGAGTTAGCAAGCTCGAAGAAGGTCAACAATGGGGGAAGAACACGAGCTCAAAGGATAAGGCTCATTGGGGAAGAAGACCCCCTTTTATAGGTGGGGAAAAATCCAACAGTTATGCTCACAGCCCGCACAGAGCGGTACTACCGCTCCAAGGAGCGGTACTACCGCCAGGGCGGAAGTACCCCTTTGAAAAACAACAGCGAGGAGGCAAAAGGCCAGAAGAACCGCCGGAGCGGTACTACCGCTCGTCCTCACGGTACTACCGCTCGACCTCACGGTACTACCGCAAATGGTAGCGGTACTACTGCTTGCGAGCGGTACTAAGAAAATACATCCAGGCCTACCACCGCAAGACTTGGGACGAGTTTTTGGACTGGAGCGGTACTACCGCTGTAAGAGCCGCGGTAGTACTGCTCTGGAGCGGTAGTAAAAAATTACATCCGCTCCAATTCGCGGTAGTACCGCTGCAGCCTTTTCAGAACACCAAAACTGCCACAACTTTTGCAAATGGACTCCGAATTCGATGAAACCAAGTTTGTTGGAAAGCTAGCGACAAGGGCTAACACAATCTTCAAAGAAATATCAATAAGAAGCAAATGAGAAAAGGCCCATAAGAAAATGGTGAGAACCCTTCCTCGGAAAAGACCGGTAAAACCTCCAACACCGAAAACATCATAGAAGATGCATGCGAACTCCGTTTTCGATGAACTCAAGCTTTTCATCAAGATGACCATAAGCTCTAAGACTCACAAAGAGAACCAAACAAGAACCAAGAAAGATGATGCAAGGATTCAATGGTTTGATCTCTCTACTAACGATACGATCAAGCTACCAACTTGAGAGCCCCCCTTGATAGTATGACAAACGATCCTATAACCCGGTCTCCAAACTAACACCATGAGACCGGTAAAATAGAAAACCTATCAAGGGCAAACCTTTGCCTTGCACATGGTCCACTTGAGCTAGATGATGACGATCTTGACTCCCTCAAGTTGGACCACCTTTCTTGATTGCGTTGGCTCGATGAAGACTAGATGATTGCTCCCCCATAGTCCACTATGGGTGAGCCACTCTTCGGCACATCTTCACAAGTCCATTGTCATCACAATGGACGACAAGCTTCAAGCACTTGATCTCTTCGTGATGATCCACTTGAACTTGCACACGGCAATCTTGATGACGATCACCACTTGATGTCATCCTCTCCATGGGTTGAGTGATATCTTCCTCTTGACACAAGCCCATGAACACGTACCTATCCCCACGTAGAACTCTCACATAGACCATGGGTTAGTACACAAAGCACAATGGACAATGCTTACCAAACCATGGGATCACTTGATCCCTCTCGGTACATCTTCTACGCTTTGTGAGTTGATCAACTTGATTCACTCTTGACTTAGTCTTGATCAACCTTGAATCTTTCCAACTCTCTTCATTTGGATGATGTCTTGAAGGTAAACATGAATGATCACACAATCTTCTTCTTCAAGACATGCTTGCAATAAGCTCAACTCTCACATGACCAAGCTTTGGATAATTCCTTAATAGCACCTTGGTCAACACAAACTCTCCTTGAAACCAACACATGTACTCTGATCACACAATCTTCTTCTTCAAGACATGCTTGCAATAAGCTCAACTCTCACATGACCAAGCTTTGGATAATTCCTTAATAGCACCTTGGTCAACACAAACTCTCCTTGAAACCAACACATGTACTCCAAGAAAAGCCTATGGACAAAACCTTCAAATATAACTCAAGGCAACCATTAGTCCATAGAGATTGTCATCAATTACCAAAGCCAAACATGGGGGCACCGCATGTTCTTTCAATCTCCCCCATTTTGGTAATTGATGACAGTCACTTTCAAGAGAGTTTATACAAGGAATTATGCATCACCATGCACTGCAACAACCAATAATGCATGCGAATGAGATGCAAAAGCTAAGGAAACATAAACCAAAGCTTCTCCATAAAACTCTCTCAAACTTCTCCCACATTGGCATCGATTGCCAAAATGGGTGAAAAGCTTAGAGGGACAATATAGATTGTGGTCCTCCATAAATTGTGTATTTCTCAACAAGAGAGTGGAATGCAATACACATATCTAGCGGTAAATACTTGGAGGAAGACAAACTATATTGAGGCCCAAAGATTGCAAAAGGAAGATATGCCACAAAGACATAACAAAGAGAGAAACAAGCAATCAAGCAATCAAAAGATATCTATTGAAGCAAGCTATCAAAAGATACCAATTGAACCAACTAGGCCAATGATCCTACGAGCCACAAGAATAAAAGATATTATGATATGAGTAAAGGAGTGTTCTAAAGAAACTAGAGAGGCTCCCCATGATTTGTGCACACATAAGAATATTTGAATTTGGAAACAAAGTGCACAAAATAGGATCATAGCTCCCCCAAAATCAATAGAAACTTACAACAAGTGCAAGTGAGCATATAGGAAACTAAGCCTAGTACATGTAACAAACACATGGTTGAGCAATAAGTGAAAGAGGCAACTTAAGAATGGGCTCAACCAAAATGATGTGTGTGAGTCAAGGCAATGCACTTGAGAAGACTAATGTACGGATGAGCATTAAGCATCAATAAAATCTTGAAAGATTGAGGCAACACGGTGCAAGGCCTATCATTCCCACACACAACAAGCAAATGGGTTCACAAGCTTACTAATAAGCATATAGAGAACCTATGCTTGTGACAACCCGCGGTGAAGATATAAGATGAAAGGCGCATCAAGACGAGGGATGCCAATTAAGATGGCAAAAACCTCGTAAAGATAAGCATGAGGAAAATAATCTTCACCACACAAGAGTGCATCAAGATGCAACGATAGAAGACACACACTCAAGGAAAAAGCTTTCACGGAGCCACGAAAGAAATAGCATAATAAAGACAAGGTGGACGTGAAAGAAAGGATATCATCTAGATATGCAACTTCTCTCAAGTGTATAAGATTCTAGGTAGACGAAATCATGATGATATATATATCTACAAAGAAGGATGTACACCCGAAATAGTTACAACACGAAGGAACAAGATATCCAAAAGGAAGTCATACATATACCAATAAGATATTTGCTTGAGAGCATAGCACATGGCTAGATATGGTCTTATTGTATATAAATGAATTCCAACCACACGAACATCAAAGACATCACAACTAGCAACAAGACATCATTGTTGGGATGCTTTGAGAAAGGAAACAAGTATCACAAGAAAGAATGGATAACATGCCATGATACAACCTACACAAGGTTGATGCAAGAAATGTGTGCATGAAGTATATGAAGATACTTGTTACCGAGATAACATTGGAAGGATGTAGTAGATACCAATTGAAGGTACAAAGTAGTTCATTCATCATCCTAGCTTGACTCCAATAAGCACATGGTGACAACACGTTCCTTGTGAGTGAGACGAGCATCCAATGCATCTCCACTTGTTCCTAGAAGAACACCACAAACAAAATGGTACCCAAACTCATTGGGACCAAAGAGTTAGAGAACCAACAACACATAGGACAAACTCCACATAAATATGTGCATACAGATATGAAAATGAATTTCATGCACATCTCATCCAATTTGAGACTTGGTGGAGTTCCCTATATATTGGGTAAAAGAAAGAAAGCATGCCAAAGAAACTACATGAAGTTAATATGCATGCTCAAGACTTTCAAGAACCGATACCAAATGACAAAGAAAAAACAAGTGAAGAAAAGATACCAAACGAATAACTCATCACTTGGAGGATATCCATAATAGATACATCGAGGAATGAGATATCCGATGATACACACTAAATATAAGATATCAAACCCCCAAAAGAGAGGATGGTTCCAAACAAACCAAGCTCTCTACAAAGTTTCATAATAGCACAAAGTACCCAAAAGAAATGACTTGCCTTCCATCGACACACACTTGATAAGGATCACAAGATGAGTGTTTTATAGAAAATAGGATAGCTCCCCCAAGACTAGTGCATTATAGAGAAATTGCATTTGAATACAAAATGCATGAGGTGGGACCACCACTTTCACTATATCTAGAAAACGCTAGACAAGATCAAGAAATAAACAAGATCCACAAGTGGTATGGAAGACAAAGGGAGTTGATACAATCCTTGGCAATAGAAAAGGCAAATAAAAAGCAAAAGCCAATGTAAATATGATCAATAAATTCTACCACAAAAGTGAGTACCAATTGTCAAAAGACAAGAAGTAAATGGAAATAATTCCCGGTGGTAGATAGCAAGGATATCCGACATCATCTTCACACCAACCAAAAAGCAAATTGCAACTTGTAGAGCTAACATGCCACCTAGGAACAAGATAATTTACAATATCAACTCTAGATGACAATATCTCAAATGTACACATTTTCTAGGCTAGTAATATACACATAGCATATTACTCCCCAATAATGTGATACCAATTAAAGATAGACAAGAGGCAATTAAAGGATCCAACAAGAGATAATTAATGGACTATTTAGCATTTGAATTTCACATGAGAAGACATACCACATAGCGACTAGATAATCTTGTAATATCAATACTAGATGGTATTCCTCATGTACACACATTTATAGGATTGTGAGGTGCACAAAGCACATCACTCCCCCACAATGGGATATTCCATTAATCTCTCACAAGAGCCAACTAAGATATGGCCAAGATGCACAAAGGCTCAACGAACGACACACATGTACATGATGTGCAAACCAACACACACATACTTGATTGCTCAAGATAATCAAGTTGGAAGCACAACATATACAAACACATGCAAGGAACGAAACCAAACATGCAAAGGGGCAAGTAACTATCAATGTAGACACTTTAAGCACGAGTTACCGCAAGGAGGAATATTGGATATAAGATAGAAACTTGATAATCCGAATGACTTGGCTAGAGACAATAAGAATGATGAAGTCCCCTTAATTCTTCATAATGTAGCCAAGTCTCCAATGACCTCCAACATCACCTATTGATCAAGTTTGAGCTTGTTGGTCCCCAACCAAGTTGGGTCCTAAGAGGTTAGTCACAATAAGCTTGGCTACCCAAATGGTTCTTTGCTTCAAACCACTTTGAGTACCAACAAACTTGGCAACCACATTGCCAACCTTATCCTTCCCAAGAGAATAGACATCATCAATAATAATTGGGTTGGATAAGTTACCACTAGTGCATGAAGAAGCGAGGTGACCTTTCTCGCGACATAGGTAGCAACGTCTACTCTTCACTTTCTTCTCACTTGATTTCTCAACTTGAGAAGCATTAGCTTGAGTCTTCTTGGGAAGAGGCCTTTCTTCAACTTGAGGTTGAGCATGAGAATGTACTTGTAGCCGCTTCCCTTGTTGCTTGTCACTAATGGCCTTCTTCTTCAACGGGCAAGATCTAACATGATGCCCTTCAATTTTGCACTTGAAGCAAATAATCTTGGCCGAACTCTTGACTTATTTTTGGCCCTTCTTGTTGTTCACCTTGGACTTATTCTTATTGTTGTTGGAGTTGAATCCAAGTCCACCTTTGTCATTGGGGGATTTTTGCATGCTCAAGATGTTGTTGAGAGTAACTTTCCCTTCATGACTCGTTTCCAAGTCTTTCTTCAAAGAAGTGACTTGGGCCTTGAGCTCTTTGATTTCCTCTACATGGTTAGTCTCAACACAAGTACTAGAGGAAGTATAAGCTTCATCGTTAGAGCAACAAGGCAAGGAAAGTAATTCATCACAAGCTGTACCAATGTTATGCATGGATGAATTGCGAGGACTAGCACAAGGCAATATAGCATTTTGAATAAAAGTAGTGCTAGTATCCACATGAGGCTCACTAGATGTTACCTTAGCAAGCATGGCCTTATGAGCTAACTTTAGCACATTATGGGATACTAGAAGATCATCATGAGAGCTTGTGAGCTTTACATGATTTTCTTGCAACATCCCATAATTGCTAGATAGCAACTCAAGTTGAGCCCTTAGCTCAACATTCTGTTGGAAATATGCCCTAGAGGCAATAATAAAAGTATTATTATTATATTTCCTTGTTCATGATAATTGTCTTTTATTCATGCTATAACTGTATTATCCGGAAATCGTAATACACGTGTGAATACATAGACCACAATATGTCCCTAGTGAGCCTCTAGTTGACTAGCTCGTTGTGATCAACAGATAGTCATGGTTTCCTGGCTATGGACATTGGATGTTGTTGGTAACGGGATCACATCATTAGGAGAATGATGTGATGGACAAGACCCAATCCTAAGACTAGCACAAAAGATCGTGTAGTTCATTTGCTAGAGCTTTGCCTATGTCAAGTATCTCTTCCTTTGACCATGAGATCGTGTAACTCCTGGATACCGTAGGAGTGCTTTGAGTGTATCAAACGTCACAACGTAACTGGGTGACTATAAAGGTGCACTACAGGTATCTCCGAAAGTATCTATTGTTTTATGCGGATCGAGACTGGGATTTGTCACTCCGTGTAAACGGAGAGGTATCTCTGGGCCCACTCGGTAGCACATCATCATATGCGCAATGTGACCAAGGAGTTGATCACGGGATGATGTGTTACGGAACGAGTAAAGAGACTTGCCGGTAACGAGATTGAACAAGGTATTGGTATACCGACGATCGAATCTCGGGCAAGTAAAATACCGCTAGACAAAGGGAATTGTATACGGGATCGATTGAGTCCTTGACATCGTGGTTCATCCGATGAGATCATCGTGGAACATGTGGGAGCCATCATGGGTATCCAGATCCCGCTGTTGGTTATTGACCGGAGAACGTCACGGTCATGTCTGCATGTCTCCCGAACCCGTAGGGTCTACACACTTAAGGTTCGATGACGCTAGGGTTATAAAGGAAGCTTGTATGTGGTTACCGAATGTTGTTCGGAGTCCCGGATGAGATCCCGGACGTCACGAGGAGCTCCGGAATGGTCCGGAGGTAAAGATTTATATATAGGAAGTCCTGTTTCGGCCATCGGGACAAGTTTCGGGGTCATCGGTATTGTACCGGGACCACCGGAAGGGTCCCGGGGGCCCACCGGGTGGGGCCACCTGCCCCGGGGGGCCACATGGGCTGTAGGGGGTGCGCCTTGGCCTACATGGGCCAAGGGCACCAGCCCCAAGAGGCCCATGCGCAAGGAAACTTGGAGAGGGAAGAGTCCTAAAGGGGGAAGGCACCTCCGAGGTGCCTTGGGGAGGATGGACTCCTCCCCATCCTTAGCCGCACCCCTTCCTTGGAGGAGGGGGCAAGGCTGCGCCCTCCCCCTCTCCCTTGGCCCTATATATAGTGGGGAAAAGGAGGAGCAAATATACCTAAGGCCTTTGGTTGCCTCCCTCTCCCTCCCGTGACACATCTCCTCTCCCGTAGGTGCTTGGCGAAGCCCTGCAGGATTGCCACGCTCCTCCATCACCACCACGCCGTTGTGCTGCTGTTGGATGGAGTCTTCCTCAACCTCTCCCTCTCTCCTTGCTGGATCAAGGCGTGGGAGACGTCACCGGGCTGTACGTGTGTTGAACGCGGAGGTGCCGTCCGTTCGGCACTTGATCATCGGTGATCTGAATCACGACGAGTACGACTCCATCAACCCCGTTCACTTGAACGCTTCCGCTTAGCGATCTACAAGGGTATGTAGATCCACTCCCCTTTCTACTCGTTGCTGGTCTCTCCATAGATAGATCTTGGTGATACGTAGGAAAATTTTGAATTTATGCTACGTTCCCCAACAGTGGCATCATGAGCTAGGTCTATTGCGTAGATTCTTTGCACGAGTAGAACACAAAGTAGTTGTGGGCGTTGATGTTGTTCAATATGCTTACCATTACTAGTCCAATCTTGTTTCGACGGTATTGTGGGATGAAGCGGCCCGGACCGACCTTACACGTACTCTTACGTGAGACAGGTTCCACCGATTGACATGCACTTGGTGCATAAGGTGGCTAGCGGGTGCCAGTCTCTCCCACTTTAGTCGGAACGGATTCGATGAAAAGGGTCCTTATGAAGGGTAAATAGCAATTGGCATATCACGTTGTGGTCTTGCGTAGGTAAGAAACGTTCTTGCTAGAAACCCATAGCAGCCACGTAAAACATGCAAACAACAATTAGAGGACGTCTAACTTGTTTTTGCAGGGTATGCTATGTGATGTGATATGGCCAAGAAGAATGTGATGAATGATATGTGATGTATGAGATTGATCATGTTCTTGTAATAGGATTCACGACTTGCATGTCGATGAGTATGACAACCGGCAGGAGCCATAGGAGTTGTCTTTATTTTTTGTATGACCTGCGTGTCATTGAAGAACGCCATGTAAACTACTTTACTTTATTGCTAAACGCGTTAGTCATAGAAGTAGAAGTAGTTGTTGGCGTGACAACTTCATGAAGACACGATGATGGAGATCATGATGATGGAGATCATGGTGTCATGCCGGTGACAAGATGATCATGGAGCCCCGAAGATGGAGATC
This sequence comes from Triticum dicoccoides, assembly GCF_002162155.2. Lineage (NCBI taxonomy): Eukaryota > Viridiplantae > Streptophyta > Magnoliopsida > Poales > Poaceae > Triticum > Triticum dicoccoides. The sequence goes on from NC_041382.1 coordinate 645,535,749, forward strand.
AATGGAGCTATATGATATTGGCCATATCATGTCACAACCATATAATTGCATGTGATGTTTATTATGTTTATGCATCTTGTTTACTTAGGACGACGGTAGTAAATAAGATGATCCCTTACAAAATTTCAAGAAGTGTTCTCCCCTAACTGTGCACCGTTGCTACAGTTCGTCGCTTCTAAGCACCACGTGATGATCGGGTGTGATGGATTCTTACGTTCACATACAACGGGTGTAAGACAGTTTTACACAGCGAAAACACTTAGGGTTAACTTGACGAGCCTAGCATGTGCAGACATGGCCTCGGAACACGGAGACCGAAAGGTCGAGCATGAGTCGTATAGTAGATACGATCAACATGAAGATGTTCACCGACGTTAACTAGTCCGTCTCACGTGATGATCGGACACGGGCTAGTTGACTCGGATCATGTAATCACTTAGATGACTAGAGGGATGTCTATCTGAGTGGGAGTTCATAAGATGAACTTAATTATCCTGAACATAGTCAAAAGACCTTTTGCAAATTATGTCGTAAGCTCGCGCTTTAGTTCTACTGTTTAGATATGTTCCTAGAGAAAATTATAGTTGAAAGTTGATAGTAGCGATTATGCGATCAGTAGAAAGCTTATGTCCTTAGTGCACCGCTCAGTGTGCTGAACCCCAACGTCGTTTGTCGATGTTGCGAACATCGGACATACACGTTTTGATAACTACGTGATAGTTCAGTTAAATGGTTTAAGTAGAGGCACCAAAGACGTTTTCGAAACGTCGCGGAACATGTGAGATGTTTCGAGGGCTGAAATTAGGATTTCAGGCTCGTGCCCACATCAAGAGGTTTGAGACCTTCGACGATTTTCTTAGCCTGCAAACTAAGGAGAGAAGCTCAATTGTTGAGCTTGTGCTCAGATTGTCTGAGTACAACAATCACTTGAATCAAGTGGGAGTTGATCTTCCAGATGAAATAGTGATAGTTTCTCCGAAGTCATTACCACCAAGCTGCTAGAGCTTCGTGATGAACTATAACATATCAGGGATAGATATGATGATCCTTGAAATATTCGCGTTGTTTGACACTGCGAAAGTAGAAATCAAGAAGGAGCATCAATTGTTGATGGTTGGTGAAACCACTAGTTTCAAGAAGGGCAAGGGAACAAAGGGATACTTCATGAAACGGCAAATCAGCTGCTGCACCAATGAAGAAACCCGAGGTTGAACCCAAACCCGAGACTAAGTGCTTCTGTAATAAGGGGAACAACCATTGGAGCAAGATTACCCTAGATACTTGGTAGACGAGAAGGCTGGCAAGGTCGATAGAAGTATATTGGATATACATTATGTTAATGTGTACTTTACTAGTACTCCTAGTAGCACCAGGGTATTGGATACCGGTTCGGTTGCTAAGTGTTAGTAACTCGAAATAAAAGCTACGGAATAAAACGGAGACTAGCTAAAGGTGAGCTGACGATACGTGTTGGAAGTGTTTCCAAGTTTGATGTGATCTAACATCGCACGCTCCCTCTACCACCGAGTTTGGTGTTTGCGTTGAGCATAGACATGATTGGATTACGTCTATCGCAATACAGTTATTCATTTAAGGAGAATAATGGTTACTCTGTTTATTTGAATAATACCTTCAATGGTCTTACACCTAAAATGAATGGTTTATTAAATCTCGATCGTAGTGATACACATTTTCATGCCAAAAGATAGTAATGATAGTACCACTTACTGGTGGCACTGCCATGTAAGTCATATTGGTTTAAAACGCATGAAGAAGCTTCATGTTGATGGATCTTTGGACTCACTCGTTTTTGAAAAGTTTGAGACATGCGAACCATGTCTATTGGTGTATATGCATGAAGAAACTCCATGCAAATGGACCGTTCGGACTCACTTGATTTTGAATCACTTGAGATATGCAAATCATACCACATAGGCAAGATGACTGAAAAGCCTCGTTTTCAATAAGATGGAACAAGATAGCAACTTGTTGGAAGCAACACATTTTGATGTGTGCAGTCGAATGAGTGCTGAGGCATGCAGTGAATATCATTATGTTCTTACTTCACAGATGATTCGAGTAAATGTTGAGTATATTTACTTGATGAAACACAAGTCTGAATTATTGAATGGTTCAAGTAATTTCAGAGTGAAGTAGCAGATCATTGTAACAAGAGGATAAAATGTCTATGATATGATCATAGAGATGAATATCTGAGTTACGAGTTTTGGCACACAATTAAGACATTGTGGAAATTGTTTCGCAATTAATACCGCCTGGAACACCATAATGTGATGGTGTGTCCGAACATCATAGTTGCACCCTATTGGATATGGTGCGTACCATGATGTCTCTTATCGAATTACCACTATCGTTCATGGGTTAGGCATTAGAGACAACCACACTCACTTTAAATAGGGCACCACGTAATTCCGTTGAGATGACACCGTATGAATTATGGTTTAGAGAAACCTAAGTTGTCGTTTCTTAAAAGTTTGGGGCTGTGACGCTTATGTGAAAAAGTTTCAGGATTAAGCTCGAACCCAAAGCGGATAAAATGCATCTTCATAGGACACCCAAAACAGTTGGGTATACCTCCTAATTCAGATCCGAAAGCAATATGGATTGTTTCTAGAATCGGGTCCTTTCTCGAGGAAAAGTTTCTCTCGAAAGAGTTGAGTGGGAGGATGGTGGAAACTTGATGAGGTTATTGAATCGTCTCTTCAACCAGTGTGTGGCAGGGCACAGGAAGTTGTTCCTGTGGCACCTACACCAATTGAAGTTGAAGCTTATGATAGTGATCATGAAGCTTCGGATCAAGTCACTACCGAACCTCGTAGGACGACAAGGACACGTACTACTTCAGAGTGGTAAGGTGATCCTGTCTTGGAAGTCATGTTGCTGGACAACAATGAACCTACGAGCTATGGAGAAACAATGGTGGGCCCGGATTCCGATAAATGGCTCGAGGCCATAAAATCCGAGAACGGATCCATGGACTTTGGTGGACTTGCCCGATGATCGGCAAGCCATTAAGATAAATGGATCTTTAAGAAGAAGACGGACGTGGATGGTAATGTCACCGTCCATGAAGCTCGACTTGTGGCGAAAAGTTTTTCACAAGTTCAAGGAGTTGACTACGATGAGATTTTCTCATCCGTAGCGATGCTTAAAGTCCGTCGGATTCATGTTAGCATTAGCTGTATTTATGAAATCTGGCAGATGGATATCAAAACGAGTTTCCTTACCAGTTTTCGTGAGGAAAGGTTGTATGTAATACAATCAGAAAGTTTTTGTCGATCCTAAGGATGCTAAAAAGGTATGCTGGCTCCAGCAATCCTTCTAAGGACTGGAGTGAGCATCTCGGAGTTGGAATGTATGCTTTGATGATGATCAAAAATTTTGGGTTTGTACAAAGTTTATGAGAAACTTGTATTTCCAAAGAAGTGAGTGGGAGCACTATAGAATTTCTGATGAGTATATGTTGATCAGAAATGATGTAGAATTTCTAGAAAGCATATAGGGTTATTTGAAAGGTGTTTTTCAATAGAAAACCTGGATTAAGCTACTTGAACATTGAGCATCGAGATCTATAAGGATAGATCAAAATGCTTAATAATACTTTCAAAATGAGCATATACCTTGACATGATCTTGAAGGTGTTCAAGATGGATCAGTCAAAGAAGAAGTTCTTGCCTGAGTTGTAAGGTACGAAGTTAAGACTTAAAGCTCGACCATGGCAGAATAGAGAGAAAGGACGAAGGTCGTCCCCTATGCTTAAGACGTAGGCTCTTCAGTATGCTATGCTGTGTACCGCACCTGAAGTGTGCCTTGCCCTGAGACAGTCAAGGGGTACAAGAGTGATCCAAGAATGGCTCACAGGACAGCGGTCAAAGTTATCCTTAGTAACTAGTGGACTAAGGAATTTTCTCGATTATGGAGGTGGTAAAAGAGTTCGTCGTAAAGGTTACGACGATGCAAGCTTGACACCTATCCGGATAGCTCTGAGTAGAGAGACCGGATACATATAATGGAGCAATAATTTAGAATAGCTCCAAGTAGAATAGTTGTTTGGAATAGCTCCAAATAGAGCGTGGTAGCTGCATCTAGGAGATGACATAGAGATTTGTAAAGCACACACGGATCTGAAAGGTTCAGACCCGTTGACTAAAACCTCTCTCACAAGCAACATGATCAAACATAAAACTCATTGAGTGTTAATCACATAGTGATGTGAACTAGACTACTGACTCTAGTAAACTCTTGGGTATTAGTCACATGGCGATGTGACCTGTGAGTGTTAATCACATGGTGATGTGAACTAGATTATTGGCTCTAGTGCAAGTGGGAGACTGTTGGAAATATGCCCTAGAGGCAATAATAAAAGTATTATTATTATATTTCCTTGTTCATGATAATTGTCTTTTATTCATGCTATAACTGTATTATCCGGAAATCGTAATACACATGTGAATACATAGACCACAATATGTCCCTAGTGAGCCTCTAGTTGACTAGCTCGTTGTGATCAACAGATAGTCATGGTTTCCTGGCTATGGACATTGGATGTTGTTGGTAACGGGATCACATCATTAGGAGAATGATGTGATGGACAAGACCCAATCCTAAGACTAGCACAAAAGATCGTGTAGTTCATTTGCTAGAGCTTTGCCTATGTCAAGTATCTCTTCCTTTGACCATGAGATCGTGTAACTCCTGGATACCGTAGGAGTGCTTTGAGTGTATCAAACGTCACAACGTAACTGGGTGACTATAAAGGTGCACTACAGGTATCTCCGAAAGTATCTATTGTTTTATGCGGATCGAGACTGGGATTTGTCACTCCGTGTAAACGGAGAGGTATCTCTGGGCCCACTCGGTAGGACATCATCATATGCGCAATGTGACCAAGGAGTTGATCACGGGATGATGTGTTACGGAACGAGTAAAGAGACTTGCCGGTAACGAGATTGAACAAGGTATTGGTATACCGACGATCGAATCTCGGGCAAGTAAAATACCGCTAGACAAAGGGAATTGTATACGGGATCGATTGAGTCCTTGACATCGTGGTTCATCCGATGAGATCATCGTGGAACATGTGGGAGCCATCATGGGTATCCAGATCCCGCTGTTGGTTATTGACCGGAGAACGTCACGGTCATGTCTGCATGTCTCCCGAACCCGTAGGGTCTACACACTTAAGGTTCGATGACGCTAGGGTTATAAAGGAAGCTTGTATGTGGTTAACGAATGTTGTTCGGAGTCCCGGATGAGATCCCGGACGTCACGAGGAGCTCCGGAATGGTCCGGAGGTAAAGATTTATATATAGGAAGTCCTGTTTCGGCCATCGGGACAAGTTTCGGGGTCATCGGTATTGTACCGGGACCACCGGAAGGGTCCCGGGGGCCCACCGGGTGGGGCCACCTGCCCCGGGGGGCCACATGGGCTGTAGGGGGTGCGCCTTGGCCTACATGGGCCAAGGGCACCAGCCCCAAGAGGCCCATGCGCAAGGAAACTTGGAGAGGGAAGAGTCCTAAAGGGGGAAGGCACCTCCGAGGTGCCTTGGGGAGGATGGACTCCTCCCCATCCTTAGCCGCACCCCTTCCTTGGAGGAGGGGGCAAGGCTGCGCCCTCCCCCTCTCCCTTGGCCCTATATATAGTGGGTAAAAGGAGGAGCAAATATACCTAAGGCCTTTGGTTGCCTCCCTCTCCCTCCCGTGACACATCTCCTCTCCCGTAGGTGCTTGGCGAAGCCCTGCAGGATTGCCACGCTCCTCCATCACCACCACGCCGTTGTGCTGCTGTTGGATGGAGTCTTCCTCAACCTCTCCCTCTCTCCTTGCTGGATCAAGGCGTGGGAGACGTCACCGGGCTGTACGTGTGTTGAACGCGGAGGTGCCGTCCGTTCGGCACTTGATCATCGGTGATCTGAATCACGACGAGTACGACTCCATCAACCCCGTTCACTTGAACGCTTCCGCTTAGCGATCTACAAGGGTATGTAGATCCACTCCCCTTTCTACTCGTTGCTGGTCTCTCCATAGATAGATCTTGGTGATACGTAGGAAAATTTTGAATTTATGCTACGTTCCCCAACACATTCTCCTTCAATCTAGATGCTTCACAAGAGATAGAGTTAGTAGCACAAGCACCATCATTAGAAACAAGAGGAGAAGACAACTTGGCAAGCTCTTTTGAATATGAAGCTTTAAGTTGAGCATGAGACTCGGTGAGTTTGATGAGCTCACTCTTAATGACTCTTGAGCCATTTTCGAGGTGCTCAAATTCCTCAAGGAGTTTAGCATTCGCAACTTCAAGCTCCTCATTTTTAGTTTCAAAATCATTGGCCACCTCAAGAGCTCTATCACGAGATTCCCTCACTCTAGATAATTCTAGAGCAAAAGCCTCCTCAAGAGATTCCTTGGTGGTTTGTTCAAGTTCAAGAGCTTGAGAGAGGTCCGCAATCTCATTAGCATAATCATGCTCATGGCCTTCCATTTTCTCAATGGTGACCTCATGCTCCTCAAGACGAGATTCCAACTCATCAATATACTTCTTGCCCTCAATGGCAATGGACATGATTTCCATGAAGTTGGAATGAGCAATTTTATTTTTATGAAGAGCTTTGAAAACCATTTCCCCCTTAATTTTTAAGGAGGCAACATTATCATTCTCTTCATCATTATCCTCATCATAATTAGTATCAACATCATCATCAAGAGACATATTGGGTTTCAAAGTAGGAGATACCTTTGAAGCCTTAGCCATAAGGCAAAAACAAATAGATGATGATGTAGGATTCCTTGAAGCACCATTTAAAAACACATCTTGTTCCATGGAGTGTTGGGTTTCCTCTACATTGTTAGCGCCACAACTCGAGGAAATAATAGCATTTTTATCATGGCAACAAGATATAGCAAGCATATCATCATGAGATTTAGTCAAACAATTTCTACGAGATATGCACGGACTATCAACACAAGCATGTGATGAAGGAAATATGCCCTAGAGGCAATAATAAAGTTATTATTTATTTCCTTATATCATGATAAATGTTTATTATCCATGCTAGAATTGTATTAACCGGAAACATAATACATGTGTGAATACATAGACAAATAGAGTGTCACTAGTATGCCTCTACTTGACTAGCTCGTTGATCAAAGATGGTTATGTTTCCTAACCATAGACATAAGTTGTCATTTGATTAACGGGATCAAATCATTAGGATAATGATGTGATTGACTTGACCCATTCCGTTAGCAGAGCACTTGATCGTTTAGTTTGTTGCTATTGCTTTCTTCATGACTTATACATGTTCCTATGACTATGAGATTATGCAACTCCCGTTTACCGGAGGAACACTTTGTGTGCCATCAAACATCACAACGTAACTGGATGATTATAAAGGTGCTCTACAGGTGTCTCCGAAGGTACTTGTTGGGTTCGTGTATTCCGAGATTAGGATTTGTCACTCCGATTGTCGGAGAGGTATCTCTGGGCCCTCTCGGTAATGCACATCACTTAAGCCTTGAAAGCATTGCAACTAATGAGTAAGTTGTAGTATGATGTATTACGAAACGAGTAAAGAGACTTGCCGGTAACGAGATTGAACTAGGTATTGAGATACCGACGATCGAATCTCGGGCAAGTAACATACCGATGACAAAGGGAACAACGTATGTTGTTATGCGGTCTAACCGATAAAGATCTTCGTACAATATGTGGGAGCCAATATGAGCATCCAGGTTCCGCTATTGGTTATTGACCGGAGACGTGTCTCGGTCATGTCTACAAAGTTCTCGAACCCGTAGGGTCCGCACGCTTAAGGTTTCGATAACATTTATATTATGAGTTTATGAGTTTTGATGTACCGAAGGAGTTCGGAGTCCTTGATGAGATCAAGGACATGACGAGGAGTCTCGAAATGGTTGAGACGTAAAGATCGATATATTGGACGACTATATTCGGACATCGGAAAGGTTCTGAGTGATTCGGGTATTTTTCGGAGTACCGGAGAGTTACGGAAATACGTATTGGGCCTTATTGGGCCATACGGGAAAGAATGAAAAGGGCCTCAAGGGTGGCCGCACTCCTCCCCTTGGTCTGGTCCGAATTGGACTAGGGAAGGGGGGCGCCCCTTCCTTCCTTCTCCTTTTCCCTTCCTCTTTTCCTATTCCATATGGGAGGTGGAATCCTACTAGGACTGGGGAGTCCTAGTAGGACTCCACAATTGGCGCGCCCCCTCCTAGGGCCGGCCTCCTCCTCCCTTGCTCCTTTATATACGGGTGCAGGGGGCACCCCAAAGACACAACAATTGATCCCTTGGATCTCTTAGCCGTGTGCGGTGCCCTCCTCCACCATAATCTTCGATAATATTGTAGCGGTGCTTAGGCGAAGCCCTGCGACGGTAGAACATCAAGATCGTCACCACGCCGTCGTGCTGACGGAACTCTTCCCCGACATTCTGCTAGATCGGAGTCCGGGGATCGTCATCGAGCTGAACGTGTGCTAGAACTCGGAGGTGCCGTAGTTTCGGTGCTTGATCGGTCGGGCCGTGAAGATGTACAACTACATCAACCGCGTTGTGCTAACGCTTTCGCTTCCGGTCTACGAGGGTACGTAGACAACACTCTCCCCTCTTGTTGCTATGCATCACCATGATCTTGCGTGTGTGTAGGAATTTTTTTTGAAATTACTACGTTCCCCAACAGTGGTATTAGAGCCTAGGTTTTATGCGTTGATGTTGTGCACGAGTAGAACACAAGTGAGTTGTGGGCGATATAAGTCATACTGCTTACCAGCATGTCATACTTTGGTTCGGCGGTATTGTTGGATAAAGCGGCCCGGACCGACATTACACGTACGCTTACGCGAGACTGGTTCTACCGACGTGCTTTGCACACAGGTGGCTGGCGGGTGCCAGTTTCTCCAACTTTAGTTGGACCGAGTGTGGCTATGCCCGGTCCTTGCGAAGGTTAAAACAGCACCAACTTGACAAACTATCGTTGTGGTTTTGATGCGTAGGTAAGAACGGTTCTTGCTAAGCCCGTAGCAGCCACGTAAAACTTACAACAACAAAGTGGAGGACGTCTAAATTGCTTTTGCAGGGCATGTTGTGATGTGATATGGTCAAGACATGATGCTAAATTTTATTGTATGAGATGATCATGTTTTGTAACCGAGTTATCTGCAACTGGCAGGAGGCATATGGTTGTCGCTTTATTGTATGCAATGCAATCGCGCTGTAATGCTTTACTTTATCACAAGCAGTAGCGATAGTCGTGGAAGCATAAGATTGGCGAGACGACAACGATGCTACGATGGAGATCAAGGTGCCGCGCCAGTGACAATGGTGATCATGACGGTACTTCGGAGATGGAGATCACAAGTACAAGATGATGATGGCCATATCATATCACTTATATTAATTGCATGTGATGTTTATCTTTTATGCATCTTATCTTGCTTTGATTGACGGTAGCATTATAAGATGATCCCTCACTAAATTATCAAAGTATAAGTGTTCTCCCTGAGTATGCACCGTTGTGAAAGTTCTTCGTGCTGAGACACCACGTGATGATCGGGTGTGATAGGCTCTACGTTCAAATATAACGGGTGCAAAACAGTTGCACACATGGAATACTCAGGTTAAACTTGACGAGCCTAGCATATAACAGATATGGCCTCAGAACACGGAGACCGAAAGGTCGAGCGTGAATCATATAGTAGATATGATCAACATAGTGATGTTCACCATTGAAACTACTCCATCTCACGTGATGATCGGACATGGTTTAGTTGATTTGGATCACGTGATCACTTAGAGGATTAGAGGGATGTCTATCTAAGTGGGAGTTCTTAAGTAATATGATTAATTGAACTTTAATTTATCATGAACTTAGTCCTGGTAGTATTAGCATATCTATGTTGTAGATCAATAGCTCGCGTTTAGCTCCCCTGTTTTATTTTTGATTTGTTCCTAGAGAAAACTAAGTTGAAAGATGTTAGTAGCAATGATGCGGATTGGATTCGTGATCTGAGGTTTATCCTCATTGCTGCACATAAGAATTATGTCTTTGATGCACCGCTAGGTGACAAACCTATTGCAGGAGCAGATGCAGATGTTATGAACATTTGTCTAGCTCAATATGATGGCTACTTGATAGTTTAGTGCAGCATGCTTAAACGGCTTAGAATCGGGACTTCAAAGACGTTTTGAACGTCATGGACCATATGAGATGTTCTAGGAGTTGAAGTTAATATTTCAAGCAAATACCCGAGTTGAGAGATATGAAGTCTCCAACAAGTTCTATAGCTAAAAGATGGAGGAGAATAGCTCAAGTAGTGAGCATGTGCTCAGATTGTCTGGGTACTACAATTGCTTGAATCAAGTGGGAGTTAATCTTCCAGATAAAATAGTGATTGACAGAATTCTCTAGTCACCATCACCAAGTTAGTAGAACTTTGTGATGAACTATAATATGCAAGGGATAACAAAAACGATTCCAAGCTCTTCGTGATGCTGAAATCAACGAAGGTAGAAATCAAGAAAAGCATCAAGTATTGATGGTAAACAAAGCCACTAGTTTCAAGTAAAAAGGACAAAGGGAAGAAAGGGGAACTTCAAGAAGAACGGCAAGCAAGTTGCTACTCAAGTGAAAAACCCAAGTCTGGACCTAACCCTGAAACTGAGTGCTTCTACTGCAAAGGGACTGGTCACTGGAAGCGGAACTACCCCAAGTAATTGGCGGATAAGAAGGATGGCAAAGTGAACATAGGTATATTGGATATACATATTATTGATGTGTACTTTACTAGTGCTTATAGCAACCCCTCAATATTTGATACTAGTTCAGTTGCTAAGAGTAGTAACTCGAAACGGGAGTTGCAGAATGAACAGAGACTAGTTAAGGGTGAAGTGACGATGTGTGTTGGAAGTGGTTCCAAGATTGATATGATCATCATCGCACACTCCCTATACTTTCGGGATTAGTGTTGAACCTAAATAAGTGTTATTTGGTGTTTGCGTTGAGCATAAATATGATTGGATCATGTTTATTGCAATACGGTTATTCATGTAAGTTAGCGAATAATTGTTGTTCTATTTACATGAATAAAACTTTCTATGGTCATACACCCAATGAAAATGGTTTGTTGGATCTCGATCGTGGTGATACACATATTCATAATATTGAAGCCAAAAGATGGAAAGTTAATAATGATAGTGCAACTTATTTGTGGCACTGCCGTTTAGGTCATATTGGTGTAAAGCGCATGAAGAAAACCCATGCTGATGGGTTTTTGGAATCACTTGATTATGAATCAGTTGATGCTTGCGAACCATGCCTAATGGGCAAGATGACTAAGACTCCGTTCTCCGGAACAAGGGAGCGAGCAACAGATTTGTTGGAAATCATACATACTGATGTATGTGGTCCAATGAATATTGAGGCTCGTGGCAGGTATCATTATTTTCTGATCTTCACAGATGATTTGAGCAGATATGAGTATATCTACTTGATGAAACACAAGTCTGAAACATTTTAAAAATTCAAAGAATTTTAGAGTGAAGTGGAGAATCATCGTAACAAAAATGAAAGTTTCTATGATATGATCGCAGAAGTAAAATATTTGAGTTACGAGTTTGGCCTTCAGTTAAAAACAATATGAAATAGTTTCACTACTCACGCCACCTGGAACACCACAGCATAATGGTGTGTCCGAACGTCATAACCGTACTTTATTAGATATGGTGCGATCTATGATGTCTCTTACCGATCTACCACTATCGTTTTGGGGTTATGCATTAGAGACAGCTGCATTCACGTTAAATAGGGCACCATCTAAATCCGTTGAGACGACACCGTATGAACAATGGTTTGGCAAGAAACCTAAGCTGTCGTTTCTTGAAGTTTGAGGTTGCAATGCTTATGTGAAAAAGTTTCAACCTGATAAGCTCTAACCCAAATTGGAGAAGTGCGTCTTCATAGGATACCCAAAAGAAAATGTTGGGTACACCTTCTATCACAGATCCGAAGGCAATATATTCGTTGCTTTGAATGGATCCTTTCTAGAAAAGGAGTTTCTCTCGAAAGAAGTGAGTGGGAGGAAAGTAGAACTTGATGAGGTAACTATACCTGCTCCCTTATTGGAAAGTAGTTCATCACAGAAATATGTTCCTGTGACTACTACACCGATTAGTGAGGAAGCTAATGATGATGATCATGTAACTTCAGATCAAGTTACTACCGAACCTTGTAGGTAAACCAGAGTGAGATCCGCACCAGAGTGGTACGGTAATCCTATTCTGGAGGTCATGTTACTTGACCATGACGAGCCTACGATCTATGAGGAAGCGATGATGAGCCCAGATTCCGCGAAATGGCTTGAGGCCATGAAATCTGAGATGAGATCCATGTATGAGAACAAAGTATGGACTTTGATTGATTTGCCCAATGATCGACGAGCCATTGAGATTAAATGGATCTTCAAGAGGAAGACGGACGCTGATAGTAGTGTTACTATCTACAAAGCTAGAATTGTCGCAAAAAGGTTTTCGACAAGTTCAAGGTGTTGACTACGATGAGAGTTTCTCACTCGTATCTATGCTTAAGTCTGTCCGAATCATGTTAGCAATTGCCGCATTTTATGAAATCTGGTAAATGGATAAACAAAACTGCATTCCTTAATGGATTTATTAAAGAAGAGTTGTATATGATGCAACTGGAAGGTTTTGTCAATCCTAAAGGTACTAACAAAATATGCAAGCTCCAGCGATCCATCTATGGACTGGTGCAAGCATCTCGGAGTTGGAATATACGCTTTGATAAGTTGATCAAAGCATATAGTTTTATACAGACTTGCGGTTAAACCTATATTTACAAGAAAGTGAGTGGGAGCACTACAACATTTCTGATAAGTATATGTGAAAGACATATTGTTGATCGGAGATAATGTAGAATTATTCTGCAAAGCATAAAGGAATGTTTGAAAGGAGTTTTTCAAAGAAAGACCTCGGTGAAGCTGCTTACATATTGAGCATCAAGATTTATAGAGATAGATCAAGACGCTTGATAAGTTTTTCAATGAGTACATACCTTGACAAGATTTTGAAGTAGTTCAAAATGGAACAGTAAAAGAAGGAGTTCTTGCCTGTGGTACAAAGGTGTGAAGTTGAGTAAGACTCAAAACCCGACCATGACAGAAGATAGAGAGAGAATGAAAGTCATTCCCTATGCCTCAGCCATAGGTTCTATAAAGTATGCCATGCTGTGTACTAGACCTATTGTATACCCTGCCCTGAGTTTGGCAAGGGAGTACAATAGTGATCTAGGAGTAGATCACTGGACATTGGTCAAAATTATCCTTAGTGGAATAAGGATATGTTTCTCAATTATGGAGGTGACAAAAGGTTCGTCGTAAAGGGTTACGTCGATGCAAGTTTTGACACTGATCCATATGACTCTAAGTCTCAATCTGGATACATATTGAAAGTGGGAGCAATTAGCTAGAGTAGCTCCATGCAGAGCATTGTTGACATAGAAATTTGCAAAATACTTACGGATCTGAATGTGGCAGACCCGTTGACTAAACTTCTATCACAAGCAAAACATGATCACACCTCAGTACTCTTTGGGTGTTAATCACATAGCGATGTGAACTAGATTATTGACTCTAGTAAACCCTTTGGGTGTTGGTCACATGTCGATGTGAACTATGGGTGTTAATCACTTGGTGATGTGAACTATTGATGTTATATTACATGGCAATGTGAACTAGATTATTGACTCTAGTGCAAGTGGGAGACTGAAGGAAATATGCCCTAGAGGCAATAATAAAGTTATTATTTATTTCCTTATATCATGATAAATGTTTATTATTCATGCTAGAATTGTATTAACCGGAAACATAATACATCTGTGAATACATAGACAAACAGAGTGTCACTAGTATGCCTCTACTTGACTAGCTCGTTGATCAAAGATGGTTATGTTTCCTAATCATAGACATAAGTTGTCATTTGATTAACGGGATCACATCATTAGGAGAATGATGTGATTGACTTGACCCATTCCGTTAGCATAGCACTTGATCGTTTAGTTTGTTGCTATTGCTTTCTTCATGACTTATACATGTTCCTATGACTATGAGATTATGCAACTCCCGTTTATCGGAGGAACACTTTGTGTGCCATCAAACGTCACAACGTAACTGGGTGATTATAAAGGTGCTCTACAGGTGTCTCCGAAGGTACTTGTTGGGTTCGCGTATTTCGAGATTAGGATTTGTCACTCCAATTGTCGGAGAGGTATCTCTGGGCCCTCTCGGTAATGCACATCACTTAAGCCTTGCAAGCATTGCAACTAATGAGTTAGTTGCAGGATGATGTATTACGGAACGAGTAAAGAGACTTGCCGGTAATGAGATTGAACTAGGTATTGAGATACCGACGATCGAATCTCGGGCAAGTAACATACCGATGACAAAGGGAACAACGTATGTTGTTATGCGGTCTGACCGATAAAGATCTTCGTAGAATATGTGGGAGCCAATATGAGCATCCAGGTTCCGCTATTGGTTATTGACCGGAGACGTGTCTCGGTCATGTCACCCGTAGGGTCGGCACGCTTAAGGTTTCGATGACAGTTATATTATGAGTTTATGAGTTTTGATGTACTGAAGGAGTTCGGAGTCCCGGATGAGATCGGGGACATGACGAGGAGTCTCGAAATGGTTGAGACGTAAAGATCCATATATTGGACGACTATATTCGGACATCGGAAAGGTTCCGAGTGATTCGGGTATTTTTCGGAGTACCGGAGAGTTACAGGAATACGTATTGGGCCTTATTGGGCCTTACAGGAAAGAAGGAAAAGGGCCTCAAGGGTGGCCGCACCCCTCCCCTTGGTCTGGTCTGAATTGGACTAGGGAAGGGGGGCGCCCCCTTCCTTCCTTCTCCTTTTCCCTTCCTCTTTTCCTAGAGAGAATTCCTTATTTAACACTCGCTTAAATTTTTGTGCCCTATTTAACACCGTAATTTTTTTCCTTCCTTATCTAACAACAATGCTAAAATTTGCTCCCTTTGTGACACTTCTGTCTATTTTGAGTACTAACGGTGTTAAATGGTACATGAAAAGACGATCTTACCCCTAATGCAACTTGTGATCAAAATCATTCACATGGGGATCAATAACTTTTTCCTGCTGTTAATTGCAAAACTGGGCAGAACTTTCCTTGTAAACATGCAATTCTGGACAGTTTTTTATTTTGAAATTTAATTCAAAATTGTGCAGAACCTGTGACACAATTCATATGTATATTGTTCAACACACACCTTTCAAATTTGCCAATGGCATGAGGCACTCCATATACATCCAGACTCACATCCAAGTACACATATATGACTCACATACATCATGCGTATACATCATATTAGCAACCCAAAAGTGGCTCACATCATACCCAGGGTCACATACATTACTCCAAGTCCACACATACATCATATTAGCAACCCAAAAGTGGCTCACATCATACCCAGGTTCACATACATTACTCCAAGTCCACACATACATCATATTAGCAACCCAAAAGTGGCTCACATCATACCCAGGTTCACATACATTACTCCAAGTCCACACATACATCATATTAGCAACCCAAAGTGGCTCACATCATACCCAGGTTCACATACATTACTCCAAGTCCACACAACATGACATGAGCAGCAACAAAAGTGACATTAAGTGAAAGAAATTAGATGGAGTTCACAAGCTGAGCCGCCTTTTGCTTCTTGTGCCCATTGCGGGGCTAGTTGGGTAAGCTCTTTTGCTTCTAGTGCCCATTGCAGGGCTGTCAAATGGAACCATCAGATTGTTTTGATCCTTTTTAGCAAGCTCCATCTTCCTTGTGGCCCTTAAAATAACAACATGGTTGTCAAATTATTGTAGTGCATGTATGACAACAATACATATGGATATATTTGATACATGTATGGCAGCAAACAACAATATCAACTATGCATAATATGTGATATTAAAATCCAGAAACAGAAAAGGTCACCTTTTCCCCCCTTTTGCATTTTTCTTGTTTGTAGTCTCCAATGTTTGGTTATGCTTTCCCTTCTTCTTGGTTGTAGTTTCCAAGTTTTGGCTATGGATTGCATGAATACATACAAATCGAACTCAGTTTTCGTTTGGCACAAATAAAAACTCAGTTATTATTTGGAACAAGCATTGGTGTAGAATAGGTAACCTTGGTGGAAAATACATAGCGGCTGCCGGCGCGTCATCACCTCTTGGCACATGGATGACTCGGATGTTTTAGTAGTCTTCCTCCTCTTCTTTGGTGGTTCTCTACACGAGAAATGAGAAAGTAGTGAACATTCATAGGTGATTACAAAACAATAATGCAAGAAAGTAGTTAACATGCAATAGGAGAGTAGAATGGATAGTTGATTACCTCACAGCCATGAAAGCAGCAATGTCATCTTTGTTACCCTTCTTGCACTTATGCCAATGGTGCCCGTATTCCTTGCAAATAGGGCACAAGTGCTGGCCACTTTTCCTCTTTTTCTCACCACAACCCTTATGCCTCTCAGTTTGGGGCCGACCAGCTACAGCTTTTAACTAGGGTGGATGCATGAAGAATCCATGGTTAGATTCAGGCCACTGGGTCTTGTCACACGTAGCAGGGATTAGTTGGCCATAAGCTGCCCTAAACTTGTCAATGGAGTAATATGAGTCCACATAATTCTGTATATGTGCATTGACAAGTGATGTGATGAATGCTAGAGCATGCTTGCAAGGAAGGCCGGAAACTTGCCATTGTCTACAAGAACATGTGTTGTCATGCAAGTTGACGACAAACCTAAACCCGCTGCCTCCCAATTGAGTAACTTCAGCAACTTCTTCCGAGCTTTCTACCACCTCCAAGTTTAACTCTCTACTCTTTGCATTCAACTACTTCATTATGTGGGGAAAAATTAATAAGCCAGCTAACTTCTTTGCTACTTTTCTCCTTCGATTCCACATGATCATAATCATCTGCCTAAGCTTGTCCATTAAGTCATCCAAGTTCAAGGACTTGTGGTGCTTAATCCATTTATTGAAGCACTCTGCCAGGTTGTTGGTTACATAGTCCACCTTACAAATGGTTGAGAACTGACTCCTAGTCCACAACCTAGTGTGCCACTTCCTAAGATATGTAGTTGCTGCTGGCTTTGCTGTCTCCATTGCAACCCAATTTTTCTCAAATATATACTTGTTCCATGAGTAAGCAGCAGCCCAAAGATGGTCATCAAATACCTTTCCGTGATACTTTTTCTTGAAGTTTGACACCAAGTGAAACATGCATTCCCTATGTTCTACTCTAGGAAAACTTCCTTTACCCCTGTCATCACTGCTTGCCCAGCATCAGTGCTTATGGCTAAACCCCTTGGCGATCCTATGGCTTGCCTAAGCAATTGCATGAACCAGATCCATTTTTCATTTGTTTCGGAATCAAAAATTCCAAAACAAAGTGGATACATCCAATTATGGCCATCTACAGCAGTCGCACTGGCTAGCTGCCCCTTAAACCTGCCTGTTAAGAATGTGCTATCTACTACCAAATACGGTCTGCAACCACTAAGGAATCCATCTATGCAAGGTTTCAAAGCAAAGAAGAACCTTCTAAACCTGATTTTTTTATAGTGTAATGATCAATCTGCACTATGCTACCAGGGCAAGAGATTTCAACTTGTGCTTTAAACCTATACAAATTGTCAAAGCTGCTATCCCAATCACCATATAGTTCTTTCAGAGCTAGCTTCTTACCCATATATACCCTCTTGTAGTGGATGTCAACCTTGTGGCGTTCTTTAATCTTTTTGCCCAATGCCTTCGCTCCGAGAGTAGCATCTTCAATCAACCAATCCTTCACCTTATCACATATCCAAAACGTGGTTGCATTCTTCATCTTCTTTTTCCTGGATTGACCTGACCTCAGCCCTGCCGGCGCCATCGGCAAGCACGTCCGCAGCCGCGCCATGGCCGCCGTCCGCAGCCGCGCCATGGCCGTCGTCCGCGGCGCCGTCTCCATCCGCAGAACTGCCGCCATCCATAGCCCTCCGCCGCCGCCGCTAGGTCTGGGAGGTTCGTTGCCGCCGCCGCCTCTAGGGTTGGGAAGAAAGGGGATGAGAAGAGTCGGGTCGGGAGAGAATAGAGAGACCGGTTTGGTCTCTGTTTTTCTTTTTCCTCAAAGGGGTAATTTCATCCAACGAGAAAATACTGACATCAGTCAATCCAGATCTTAACGGCATATGCTAACGGACTTAACGGAAGTGTTAGAAAGGGAAAAAAATTACACTTGGTGTTATTTAGGGAAGAAAATTTACTGGAGTGTTAAATAGGGAACCAATATTTAAAACAGTGTTATATAAGGAATTTTCTCCTTTTCCTATTCCATATGGGAGGTGGAATCCTACTAGGACTAGGGAGTCCTAGTAGGACTCCACAATTGGCGCGCCCTCTCCTAGGGCCGGCCTCCTCCTCCCTTGCTCCTTTATATACGGGTGCAGGGGGCACCCCAAAGACACAACAATTGATCCCTTGGATCTCTTAGCCGTGTGCGGTGCCCTCCTCCACCATAATCCTCGATAATATTGTAGCGGTGCTTAGGCGAAGCCCTGCGACGGTAGAACATCAAGATCGTCACCACACCATCGTGCTGACGGAACTCTTCCCCGACATTCTGCTGGATCAGAGTCTGGGGATCGTCATCCAGCTGAACGTGTGCTAGAACTCGGAGGTGCCGTCGTTTCGGTGCTTGATCAGTCGGGCCGTGAAGACGTACGACTACATCAACCACGTTGTGCTAACGCTTCCGCTTCCGGTCTACGAGGGTACGTAGACAACACTCTCCCCTCTTGTTGCTATGCATCACCATGATCTTGTGTGTGCGTAGGATTTTTTTTGAAATTACTACGTTCCCCAACATGTGAAACATGTATGGTGCTCGAGGTGTTAAATTCTAAAGAAGATGCATTGCAATAAGATAGTGATGAAGTATCATCCACAATAAGCATACTATCATCATTGCAATGACCAACACTACTCACCATTTCATTACCTTGTGGCAAACCACATGTAGGTGAAGTAGAAGAAGTTGAGAACTCAACACGACCAAAGGTGGAGGGATAACACTCATCCCCACAAAACTTGGACACGCCATATTTATCTTGAAGTTTTGTCCACAACTCATGAGCATCCCGAAATGGCATGAGTTGAAATATAACTACATTGCTCAAAGCATCGAAAAGCACATTAGAAGCTTGAGCATTGAGATAAGAGTTTTTCTCATCCTCTAAAGATAATCTTTGGGGATCCGTTGGAGGAGAAAAACCCATATCTACAATTCGCTCTAAATTTGGGTCCATGACCCTAAAGAGATTAAGCATGCGAATTACCCAAACATCAAAATTTGTGACATCGAAACTAAGAGTGTCAGAGAATCCTAATCCCCTAGTCGACATCCTTACTCTCTAGGCGGTTAAGCCCTATAAAGAGAGACGAGGCTCTGATACCAATTGAAAGATCGTGGATGTCGCCTAGAGGGGGGTGAATAGGCGCTTTAAAATAATTACGGTTTAGGCTTGAACAAATGCGGAATAAACCTAGCGGTTAATTTGTCAAACACAAAACCTACAAAAACTAGGCTCACCTATGTGCACCAACAACTTATACTAAGCAAGATAAACAACTATGTGATAGCAAGATATATGACAAGAAACAATATGGCTATCACAAAGTAAAGGGCTCGGGTAAGAGATAACCGAGGCACGCAGAGACGATGATGTATCCCGAAGTTCACACCCTTGCAGATGCTAATCTCCGTTTGGAGCGGTGTGGAGGCACAATGCTCCCCAAGAAGCCACTAGGGCCACCGTAACCTCCTCACGCCCTCACACAATGCAAGATGCCGTGATTCCACTAAGGGACCCTTGAGGGCGGTCACCGAACCCGTACAAATGGCAACCCTCGGGGGAGGTCACCGAACCCGTACACTTTGGCAACCCTTGGGGGCGGTCACCAGTACCCGTCAAATTGCTCGGGGTGATCTCCACAACCTAATTGGAGACCCCGACGCTTGCCCGGAGCTTTACACCACAATGATTGAGCTCCGAACACTACCAACCATCTAGGACGCCCAAGCACCCAAGAGGAACAAGCTCAAAGGTACCAAGCACCCAAGAGTAATAAGCTTCTCAACTTGTAACTTCCACGTATCACCGTGGAGAACTCAAACCGATGCACCAAATGCAATGGAAAGGGCACACGGAGTGCCCAAGTCCTTCTCTCTCAAATCCCACCGAAGCAACTAATGCTAGGGAGGAAAATGGGAGGAAGAACAAGAAAGAGAACACAAAGAACTCCAAGATCTAGATCCAAGGGGTTCCCCTCACATAGAGGAGAAAGTGATTGGTGGAAATGTGGATCAAGATCTCCTCTCTCTTTTCCCTCAAAAACTAGCAAGAATCCATGGAGGGATTGAGAGTTAGCAAGCTCGAAGAAGGTCAACAATGGGGGAAGAAAACGAGCTCAAAGGATAAGGTTCATTAGGGAAGAAGACCCCCTTTTATAGGTGGGGAAAAATCCAACAGTTATGATCACAGCCCGCACAGAGCGGTACTACCGCTCCAAGGAGCGATACTACCGCTAGGGCGGAAGTACCCCTTTGAAAAACAACAGCGAGGAGGCAAAAGGCCAGAAGAACCGCCGGAGCGGTACTACCGCTCGTCCTCACGGTACTACCACTCGACCTCACGGTACTACCGCAAATGGTACCGGTACTACTGCTTGCGAGCGGTAGTAAAAAAATACATTCGGGCCTACCACCGCAAGACTTGGGACGAATTTTTAGACCGGAGCGGTACTACCGCTGTAGGAGCCGCGGTAGTACTGCTCTGGAGCGGTAGTAAAAAATTACATCCGCTCCAATTCGCGGTAGTACCGCTGCAGCCTTTTCAGAACACCAAAACTGCCACAACTTTTGCAAACGGACTCCGAATTCGATGAAACCAAGTTTGTTGGAAAGATAGCGACAAGGGCTAACACAATATTCAAAGAAATATCAATAAGAAGCAAATGGGAAAAGGCCCATAAGAAAATGGTGAGAACCCTTCCTCGGAAAATATCGGTAAAACCTCCAACACCGAAAAGATCATAGAAGATGCATGCGAACTCCGTTTTCGATGAACTCAAGCTTGTCATCAAGATGACCATAAGCTATAAGACTCACAAAGAGAACCAAACAAGAACCAAGAAAGATGATGCAAGGATGCAATGGTTTGAGCTCTCTACTAACGATACGATCAAGCTACCTACTTGAGAGCCCCCCTTGATAGTACGGCAAACGATCCTATAACCCGGTCTCCAAACTACCACCATGAGACCGGTAAAATAGAAAACCTATCAAGGGCAAACCTTTTCCTTGCACATGGTCCACTTGAGCTAGATGATGATGATCTTGACTCCCTCAAGTTGGACCACCTTTCTTGATTGCGTTGGCTCGATGAAGACTAGATGATTGCTCCCCCATAGTACACTATGGTGAGCCACTTTCGGCACATCTTCACAAGTCCATTGTAACCAGAATGGATGGCAAGCTTCAAGCACTTGATCTCTTCACGATGATCCACTTGAATTTGCACACGGCAATCTTGATGACGATCACCATTTGATGTCATCCTCTCCATGGGTTGAGTGATATCTTCCTCTTGACACAAGCCCATGAACACATACCTAACCCCACGTAGAACTCTCACATAGACCATGGGTTAGTACACAAAGCACAATGGGCAGTGCTTACCAAACCATGGAATCACTTGATCCCTCTTGGTACATCTTCTACCCTTTGTGAGTTGATCAACTTGATTCACTCTTGACTTAGTCTTGATCAACCTTGAATCTTTCCAACTCTCTTCACTTGGATGATGTCTTGAAGGTAAACATGAATGATCACACAATCTTCTTCTTTAAGACATGCTTGCAATAAGCTCAACTCTCACATGACCAAGCTTTGGATAATTCCTTAATAGCACCTTGGTCAACATAAATTCTCCTTGAAACCAACACATGTACTCTGACCACACAATCTTCTTCTTCAAGACATGCTTGCAATAAGCTCAACTCTCACATGACCAAGCTTTGGATAATTCCTTAATAGCACCTTGGTCAACACAAACTCTCCTTGAAACCAACACATGTACTCCAAGAAAAGCCTATGGACAAAACCTTCAAATATAACTCAAGGCAACCATTATTCCATAGGGATTGTCATCAATTACCAAAACCAAACATGGGGGCACCGCATGTTCTTTCAAATAGCACTCACACTAGCACCCATGTCACATAAACCATGATAACAGTGATCTCCTATTTTAACTGAAATAACAGGAATGCCAACCACGGGTCTATGTTTATCTCTTTTGACAAGTTTAGCAATTCTAGCAGCTTCTTCATAGAAGTAAATAACATGCCCATCCATATCTTCTTCTAAGAGATCTTTAACCATAGCAATACTAGGTTCAACTTTAATTTGTCCATCAGGTTTAGGTGTTCTAATATAACTTTTGTTAACCACAACTGAAACTTTAGTTTGTTCCTTTATCCTAACAGGGAAAGGTGGTTTCTCAATATAAGCAGAGGGAACAACTGGATCAACATTATAAAGTATAGTTTCTTCTTTAACTGGCACTAGTTTCTTAATTTCTTATTTAATAGGTGGGTGATATTTAAACCACTTCTCCTTAGGGAGTTTAACATGAGTAGCAAATGATTCACAAAAGGAGGCTACTATCTCAGAGTCAAGCCCGTATTTAGTGCTAAACTTTTGAAAAGCATCAGTATCCATACAAGATTTAACACAATCATATTTAATTTTAATACCTGACTCTTTACCTTCGTCGAGTTCCCAATATTGTGAGTTGCGTTTAATTCTTTCCAAAAGATCCCACCGGAATTCAATAGTCTTCTTCATAAATGAGCCATCACAATAAGTATCAAGCATGGTTTGATCATTACGAGAAAGCCGAGCATAAAAATTCTGAATAATAACTTCTCTTGAGAGCTCATGCTTGGGGCATGAATATAACATTGACTTAAGCCTCCCCCAAGCTAGAGCGATACTTTATCCTTCACGAGGCCAAAAATTATATATATAATTCCGATCACGATGAACTAGATGGATAATTTTTTGGTGGAACTCCAATTTCAAACGATTCCAATTCCATGATTCAATATCATCACATAGCCTATACCATGCCAATGCTTTTCCTTCAAAAATAAAGGGAAAACCTTTCTCATTACTTCATCCTTGGGTAAACCTGCAAGATTAAACAATCCAAAAATTTGTTCCACATAGATCAAGTGCATATCAGGATATTCGGTTCCATCTTCTGCATAAGGATTAGCTAGCAGTTGTTCTATCATACCCGAAGGAATTTCATATTAAATATTTTCAGTAGGTGCAGTAGGTTGAGGGGTGGCTAATTGTGGTTCTGTACGAGGTGAAGATACCCCGAACAAACCCCTCAAAGGATTGTTTTCCATAGTAACAAGTGACAATAAATCTCAGCACACTATATAAATGTTTCCTTGCCAAATTCCACTTACCAAAGGCGCTTCACTCCCCGACAAGGGTGCCAGAAAATAGCCTAGATGAACCACAAGTATAGGGGATCAATTTTAGCTCTTTTCGATAAGTAAGAGTGTCGAACCCAATGAGGAGCAGAAGGAAATGACGAGTAGTTTCCGATAAGGTATTGTCTGCAAGTGCTGAAATTTTAAGTAGCGGAGTAGTTTGATACCAAGATAATTTGTAATGAGCAAGTAACGATGATAGTAACAAAAGTGCAGCAACGTAGCCCAATCTTTTTGAGGCAAAGAACAGGCCAAAACGGTCTCTTATGATAAGCAAAGCGTTCTTGAGGGTACACGGGAATTTCATCTAGTCATCATATTGGTTTGATTTGTGTTCGCTATTTTGATAATTTGATATGTGGGTGGACGGCTGCTTAGGAGTTGTTCTTACTTGAACAAACCTCCTACTTATGATTAACCCTCCCGCAAGCATCCACAACTACGAGAAAAGTAGTAAGAATAAATTCTAACCATAGCATTAAACTTTTGGATCCAATCGGTCCCTTACAGAATAGCGCATAAACTGGGGTTTAAGCTTATGTCACTCTCGCAACCCACCATCTAATTGCTACTCCACAATGCATTCCCTTAGGCCCAAATATGGTGAAGTGTCATGTAGTCGACGTTCACATGATACCACTAAGGGAATAACAACATACATACTATTAAAATATCAAACACATATCACGTTCACATGATTACTTGCAACATGATTTCTCCCGTGACCTCGAGAACAAAGGTAACTACTCACAAATAATAATCATGCTCAAGATCAGAGGGGTATTAAATAGCATAATGGATCTGAACATATAATCTTCCACCAAATAAACCATATAGTAATCAACTACAAGATGTAATCAACACTACTAGTCACCCACAAGCACCAATCTATAGTTCCGGCAACAAGATTGAACACAAGAGATGAACTAGGGTTTGAGAGGAGATAGTGTTGTTGAAGATGTTGATGGAGATTTCCCTCCCCAAGATGGGATAGTTGTTGGTGATGATGATGACGATGATTTCCCCCTCCGGGAGGGAAGTTTCCCCGGCGGAATCGCTCAACCGAAGGGCAAAAGTACTCCTGCCCAAGTTCCGCCTCGAGGCGGCGGCGCTCTGTCATGAAAGTCTCCCCTTTTTTCTAGGTCAAAATCACTTATATACCATAAGATGGGCACCGGTGGTGGGCCGAGGAGGCCACAACCCACCAGGGCGCGCCTGGGGGGGCTGGCGCGCCCAGGTGGGTTGTGCCCACCTGGTGGCCCCCCCTCTGGTGGTTATTGGCTTCAGTATTTCTTAAATATTCCATAAAAAAATCTCCATGAAGTTTCAAATTATTTGGAGTTGTGCAGAATAGGTAGCCTGATGTAGCTTTTTCAGGTCCAGATTTCCAGCTGGCGGAATTCTCCCTCTTGGTGAGTTCCTTGCAAATTATGAGAGAAAGGCAGTAGAATTACTCCAAAAAGCATTATTATGGATAAAAACATTATAAATAATAGTAATAAAACATGATGCAAAATGGATGTATCATGGCCCAGAAAAATTCTCCAAAATGTTTCGTTGTGTTTGGACTCCGTTTGATATTGATTTTCTGCGAAGTAAAAACAAGCAAAAAACAGCTGGCACTAGACACTATGTCAATAGGTTAGTCCCAAAATAATGATATAAAGTTGCTATAAAATGGTTTTAAAACATCCAAGAATGATAATATAACAGCACGGAACAATCAAAAAATATAGATACGTTGGAGACGTATCAGCATTCCCAAGCTTGATTCTTGCTCGTCCTCGAGTAGGTAAATGATAAAAACAGAATTTTTGATGTGAAATGTTGCCTAACATGTTCATCACATATTCTTTTCCTTTGTAGCACGGACATTTGGACTTTATATGATTCAAAGCAATAGTCTAGTTTTGACATGAAGATTTCAATACTCAAGCATATCAACAAGCAACCACGTCTTTCAAAATATCAACACTAAAGCAAGTTATCCCTATCCCATTATGTTGAATCATTGATCCATTCATGAAACACACTCGCATATTAGATACACCCTATGCTCAAGTACGATCATAGTGCCCCATAGTTGGTGCTTTATAAGAGAAGATGGAGACTCAAATAAAAAAATTGCATAAAGTAAAAGAAAGGCCCTTCACAGAGAGAAGTAGGGATTTATAGAGGTGCGAGAGCTCAAAGCGAAAAAAGATAGAGATAAAACATTTTGGGTGGCATGCAGTGGCGGAGCTAGACCAAAACCATTAGGGGGCGAAACGTAAATGACAAAGAGCTGGGGGGCAAAAGGCTAATTTTCACCTCATCCTGGCCCTTCAAAAAAAATCTTCAGGGTTTTCTCCAAAGCTGGGGGGGCACGGCCCCCCTCGGCCCCAACATTGCTCCGCTGTAGGTGGCATGCCTTTCCTGTCAACAAAAACGATCGATAGTTTCGAATACTTTCCATGCTAGATATATCATATGTGGTTCCCAAGCAGAAAATAAAGTTTATTCCTTTTTCCACCATAATTTCACATTCCACGGCTAACCGAATCCACGGGTACTATCCATACCAACACTTTCCAAGGAATTTATTGTTTGACAACATAAAGTAAATTCATTTTTCATTTCGGGACTGGGCATCCCTAATACCTTTGCTGTACTCTCATGCAATGGCAAGTGAATAAACACTCATCTTGAGAATAACACATCTAGCATGGAAAAATATCGGCCACCCCCTACCGTTTCATGAGCGGTACGAGCACACAAAAAGGAAATTTATTTTGAAAATTAGAGATGGCACATACAAATTTGCTTAGAACAGCACGGAAGTACCGCATATAGGTAGGTATAGTGGACTCATATGGCAAAACTGGGTTTAAGGATTTTGGATGCACAAGTAGAAAGCATACTTGGTACAAGTGAAGGCTAGCAAAAGATTGAGAAGCATCCAACCAAGACACGAAAAATCTCATAAGAGAGCATTAAGCATAACTAACACCGAATAATGCACCACAAGTAGGATGTAATTTCATTGCAGAACTATTGACTTTCATGCTTGCATAGGGAATCACAAACCTTAACATCCATATTCTTACTAAAGCATAATTACTCATCAACATGTCTCACATATTATATCATCATACCGCAAAACTATTAAAAAGAATCAAGTTTATTTTGTCCAATGATCTTCATGAAAGTTTTTATTATACCTCTTGAATATTTTAACGTTGGGACTAATTTCATATGTTGCTTTTGATAGCTCAAAGAAATCTAAGTGAAGAACGTGAGCATAAAATTTTCTTCTCTCAAAATAATATAAGTGAAGCATGAGAGAAATTCTTAAGTTTTTTACTAACTCTCAAATAAATCTAAGTGAAACATGAGAGAATTTCTTTGAAAATAATAAAGCACACCATGCTCAAAAAGATGTAAGTGAAGCACCATAGCAATTCCATAGCTCAAAAAAATTGAAGTGAAGCATAGAGAGCAATTCTAACAAGTCATAACATAATTTTGGCTCTCTCAAATAGGTGTGTCCGGCAAGGATACTTGACTGAAACTAACAAGCAAAACAAGCAAAGACTCATATAATACAAGACACTCCAAGCAAAACTCATGATATGTTACGAATAAAAATATAGCTCCAAGTAAAATACCGATGGTCGTTAGAAGAAAGAGGGGATGCCACTCTGGCATCCCCAAGCTTAGTTGCTTGCATCTCTTTTAGATAATAGCTTGGGATGCCATGGGGAATCCCCAAGCTTAGGCTCTTCTTACTCCTTATTCCTTCATCCATGGTGATCTCACCCAAAACTTGAAAACTTCAATCACACAAAACTCAACAAAACCTTTGTGAGATTTGTTAATATAACAAAGCAAATCACTACTATGAGTGCTATTGCAAACCCATTCATATTTTATTATTGCATTATATCTACTGTATTCCAACCTTACCATGGCTTATACCCTCCAATAAAAACCATAGATTCGTCAAAATAAGCACACAACACAAAGAAAACAGAATCTGTCAAAAACAGAACAGTCTATGGAAATCTGAAAACTTCGAATACTTATGTAACTCCAAAAATTCTGAAAAATTAGGACAAGGTTTTAAATTTGCATATCAATCATGTGTACAAAGTCAGGATTTTATCGCGCTTCTGTTAAAAATTAAAATTGTTTTACTAGAAGCAAAAGTTTCTGTTTTTCAACAAGATACTATCACCCAACATGATCCCAAAGGCTTTGATTGGCACAAAAACTAACTAAAACATAAAAACACAATCATAACAGTAGCATAATTGTGAAAACACTCAAGAACAGAAAGAAAAGACAAAAATAAATTTTATTCATCGGGCTGCCGCCCAACAAGCGCTATCATTTTATGCCCCTAGCTAGGCATAATGCAAGGATCTAAGTATTGTCATATTTAGTTTTTAACTCCTCAATAAAGCACTTAGAATTCTTCAAAGATTTAGCATACAAATTTTCAATAACAATACTCCTAGGAACAATTTGAAAAATTCATTCTTGCAACTAGGGTCTTTTATCACTTTTTTTGACTGGAAACTATGAGGCAACAGCCCCACAGTATTTTATTAAAGCTCAACCACCAAAATACGAAAGGTTCGAGAAAGTAAACTAGGGGGAACTACTTACCTATTTACCTATGTACATATTTATAGGTAAAGATACATAAATACATAGAGCCGGCTAGGGCAAAGAATTAATCCAATGCAACAACAAAGGTTTAGGGTAGACTTGAATCTGTGGGACAGCAGAGTAACATCATGGATGAAGTTCCTCCTCCATGCTGCAAATGTGGGCCTTTCATGTCTGAAGATTCGTCCATTCCTGAGCAGCCATACATTCCATGCAGCTAGATAAACAACCCCTTTGAAGAATGGTTGTCCAAAGCTCTTCCTTGCAGCAATCAAACACTTAGTTGGGGACAAACCAGCTAACCACTGAATGTGCAAGTAGTTCCAGATTCTTGTGCTGAATTGACATGTGAAGAAAAGGTGGTCTCTGTCCTCATGAGAATGTGCATAGCATAAGGGGCAAGTGTTGTCCTCCTGAGGCGATAGCCAGTGCCTCTTGACCAGCAAATCTCTGGTATTGACCTATCATTGAGCATTAACCATGCAAACACCTTATCTTCATGGTAGACCTACTTTCCCAAATCCATTTGGCCGGTGTATCAGTGGGGAGATGAGCATGCATCACTGTATAGTAACTCTTGGCAGAAAATTTTCCTTTGACAGGTGTCCAAGACCAAGAATCACTGATCCTTTCATCAACACTTAGGTTTAGGAGACCAGCCTGTACAGTGATCATCTCATCCATTGCTTCTGGTGACAAGGGCAGATGGAAAAGTTTAGACATATCAGGCGTGTTAAGAACATCTCTTACAGATACCTTATCATCAATGGCAAAAGAGAATAGCCTAGGAAACCTCTCAATAAAATCGGGGTGAATACTAATCATCTTAAGGTCTTCTTTGTTATTATTAGAAGTTGCACCCTTGTGTTTGGTTACTTGAGTAATATTACCAATTTTTATGGGAGTTTTCTCAATATTTTTAGCGGAAGGAAAAGTCGTGCTTAGATTACTAAAAAAATCTTCCAACTTATCAATTATAGCAGGGCTCTCCTCTATTCTCTCGTTGAATGCGGGTTATTTTTCTTTTAGTACTTTAAGAGCGTCTCCCACTTTTGATCCAATTCTATTAGCAAGATTGTGCATCCTTTTATATAATTTTTCAATGTTTTCTTCAGTGAGCATTTTCTTTTCAATAGCATCTAACCTTTCCAGAACATACTCAAGAGTTAAAGTTGTTTCATTAATCATAAGAGGTGGTGAACCCACTAAATTTCCCATGGCATTGAAAGCATATAGAGAAGGACACCTCAAGAAATTCCCACCGGTAATTGTATCAAGGATGAATCTATACCAAGTAGTGACGCCCACATAAAAACAACGAAGAAGAACAACGGTAGATTGCTTACGAATATATCTATTATGAGCATGGCAAATCCTATACCAAACATCTTTTAAATTCTCCCCTCCCCTTTGTTTGAAGTTAAGAACCTCATTCTTGGGAGTGCACGCAATAGAGGAATAACTATGCATAGAGACAAAAAGTGACAAACAAAATTGCACACAAAAACAGATCTGACGAGAAAACGACGAATGAGAAAAGAGTATGAATAAAACGGCAAATTTTTGTGAAGTGGGGGGAGATGAAAACGGGAGGCAAATGGAAAATAATGTATATTGCAAGGAGATGAGCTTTGTGATTAGGAACCTGATAGATGTTGATGATGTCTCCCTAGCAACGGCACCAGAAACTCCTTTTGATGCGGCTTGAACTACGTCGGTATTTCTCCAAAGAGGAAGGGATGATGCAACATAGCTGCGGTAGGTATTTCCCTCAGTGATGAGACCAAGTTTATCAAACCGGGAGGAGAACCACGCAACACTATGTAAACGGTACGTGCACGGAAAGGACAAATACTTGCAACCCGACGTGTAAGAGGGGTTGTCAATCCCTCCCGGTTAAAAAGATAGATAAAATTGTAGTAGATTGGATAAATAGATCTCGCAGGAATGCGAGATAAAATAAATAACAAAATAGTGCAGCAAGGTACTTTGGGTTTTTTGGATTAATAGATCTGAAAATAAAAGCGAAGGAAAATAGATCTCGAAGGAAAATATGATAAAGAGGAGACCCGGGGGCCGTAGATTTCACTAGTGGCTTCTCTCGAGAAAAATAGCATACGATCAGTAAAGAAATTACTGTTGGGCAATTGATAGAACTTCAAATAATTATGACGATATACAGACAATGATCATTATATAGGCATCACGTCCAATATTAGTAGACCGACTCTTGCTTGCATCTACTACTATTACTCCACACATCGACCGCTATCCAGCATGCATCTAGTGTATTTAGTTCACGAAAAAATGGAGTAATGCAATAAGAATGATGACATGATGTAGACAAGATCTATTCATGTAGGAATAGACCCAATCTTGTCATCCTTAATAGCAATGATAAACACGTGTCATTTCCCCTTTTGTCATTGGGATTGAGCACCATAAGATCAAACCCATCACAAAGCACCTCTTCCCATGGCAAGAAAAATCGATCTAGTTAGACTAACTAAACCAAAGATTCGAAGAAGAAATACGAGGCTATAAGTAATCATGCATATAAGAGATCAAAACTGAAATAACTTTAAGGGATAAAATAGATCTGATCATAAAATCAAAGTTCATCAGATCCCAACAAACACACCGCAAAAAGAGTTATATCAAATAGATCTCCAAGAGACCATTGTATTGAGAATCAAAAGAGAGAGAGGAAGCCATCTAGCTACTAACTACAAACCCGTAGGTCTACAATGAACTACGCACGCATCATCGGAGAGGCACCAATGAGGATGATGAACCCCTCTGTGATGGTGTCTAGATTGGATCTGTGGTGTCTAGAACTTGCGGTGGCTAGAATTGTGTTTTGTCTACTCCCCTAGGGTTTTTTGGAATATTGGGGTATTTATAGAGCGAAGAGGCGGTGTGGGAGGCCACTGATACGTCTCCAATGTATCTATAATTTTTGATTATTCCATGATATTATATTATCTATTTTGGATGTTTAATGGGCTTTAATGTACCTTTTTATATTATTTTTGGACTAACCTACTAACCAAAGCCCAGTGCAAGTTGCTATTTTTTTTGCCTATTTCAGTGTTTCATAGAAAAGGAATATCAAACGGAATCCAAACGGAATGAAACCTTCGGGAGAGTTATTTTTGGAAAAAACGTGATCCATGGGACTTGGAGTGGACGTCAAGAAACAAGCGAGGAGGCCACGAGGTAGGAGGGCGCGCCCCCACCCTCATGGGCCCCTCGCAGCTCGACCGACCTACTTCTTCGTTCTATATATATCCACATACCCTGAAAACATCCAGGAGCGCCACGAAACCCTATTTCCACCGCCGCAACCTTCTGTATCCGTGAGATCCCATTTTGGGGCCTTTTATGGTGCTCCGCCGGAGGGGGATCGATCACGGAGGGCCTCTACATCAACTCCATGGCCTCTCCGATGATGTGTGAGTAGTTGTCGGTGTCAAAACCGGCGAATCTCGGGTAGGGGGTCCCGAACTGTGCGTCTAAGGCGGATGGTAACAGGAGGCGGGGGACACGATATTTACCCAGGTTCGGGCCCTCTTGATGGAGGTAATACCCTACGTCCTTCTTGATTGATCTTGATGATATGAGTATTACAAGAGTTGATCTACCACGAGATCATAGAGGCTAAACCCTAGAAGCTAGCCTATGGTATGATTGTTGTTGTCCTACGGACTAAACCCTCCGGTTTATATAAACACCGGAGGGGGCTAGGGTTACACAAAGTCAGTTACAAGGGAGGAGATCTTCATACCCGTATTGCCAAGCTTGCCTTCCATGCCAAGGAAAGTCCCATCCGGACACGGGACAAAGTCTTCAATGTTGTATCTTCATAGTCCAACAATCCAACCAAAGGATATAGTACGGCTGTCCGGAGACCCCCTAATCCAGGACTCCCTCGGTAGCCCCTGAACCAGGCTTCAATGACGATGAGTCCGCCGCACAGATTTGTCTTCGGCATTGTAAGGCGGGTTCTTCTTCCCAATACTCCATAGAAGATTTTGAACACAAGAATAGTGTCCAGCTCTGCAAAATAAGTTCCACATACCACCATAGAGAGAATAATATTTCCACAAATCTAATCTGCTGACACGTTTAGCAACATGACATTATGCTATGGCCCGGCCTTTATGCGAACCGTTTTTATCAACCAGCATTGCACATATCGCGAGGCGGTTTTCTTGACACGTCTTGTAAAAGCAAAGATCGTGTCCCCCATATTATGGGATTTTCATCAATACGGACATGGGTAACCCAATCGTGCCCGTTGGTATGACTCCTCGATTTTAGGCAAGTCCCAAACGGCCACGAGGAGGACGCTTGATATTCACCCTCTTTATAAAGAGGCCAAGGCTTGTCCCTTTTCCCTCTCGTGATCAATCGAATCCTTCCCCCGTCTCGAGTTCCAACACCCAAGGCTCAAGTCAGGCGCTTCGGACCTTCAACCATGTCCGGATCCAACCTCCAAGGTCGGTGGATGCCTTCCTCTATCACAGAGGAAGACATCAAGAAGCTATGAGAGGTCAGGTATTTGACCCTTGAAATCTCACACAGGCTGCCTGCTCGAGGGCAGGTCATTCCCACTCCCGAACCCGGTGAGAGCATTGTATTCATCTCTCACTTCCTCCGAGAGCTAGGCCTCGCTCTGGATCCCTTTGTTAGGGTGCTCATGTTCTATTATGGGCCGGATTTCCATGACCTGGCCCCGGATTCCCTCCTTCACATCTCGTCGTTCATCGTCGTGTGTGAGGCCTTTCTCCACATTACCCCACACTTCGGCATGTGGCTCAAGACTTTCAATGTGAAGCCGAAGATGATCGAGGGGCGACACACAGAGTGCGGAGGTGCCATGATAAGCAAAAGTGCTGATGTTCCGTGGCCAGAGGGTTCCTTCCCAGAGGTGTCCGGTTTATGGCAACGGGAGTGGTTTTATATCACAGCTCCCCGAAGTGCCAAGTGGGTAGCCGCCCGTGCCTTTCGCTCGGCCCCCCCACCACAACTGACGTCATGGATCAACAAGGGGCTGAACTGGGGGCCAGTAAATGATGTGCCGATATTGCAGAGTCGCATCTGAGATCTCCTCGAGAGAGATGTCAGCCTGGTAACGGTAATGCAAGTCATGCTAGTTCGTCGAGTCCCGCCTTGCAAACATCGACCCCTCCGTATGTGGGAATTCAACCCGGAAGGACCGCGAACTATTCAGCACTCCCTCGGCATGACGCTCGAAGAGATGTACAAATTTTTCTCCGGACCACAAATAAAGTGTCCGGACACCACCGGGGTGCGGGTCTGAGCTGTAATCGCCCTGATACCCAGGTAAGTAATCCCGTAGCCGAACATGTTGTCTTTTTATTTATCATAACAGTATTCTGAAAAGTCGCTCCTTGACCAGGACTGGGTAACAAAGGCAAAGATGATTAGGTGTTCGGCTCCCCTTCCCGAAGGCTCAACAAATCCAGTACTAGCCAGAATGCTCGAGCCGGCGCCTTATCAGGCGCCCTCAGGGGAAGATAAAGGGGGGAGTAAAGAGGCTGAGAGCCGGCCTCACTCATTATTCATCCAAACCGGGGGAATTAGCAACTCCGCGAAGGAGGATAACCAGGGAGAAGAATCTGAAATTCCCTCTCCCCAAGGAAGGAAGAGGACCACCTCTTAAGACCCGGAAACAAAGGTTTCCAAATGGGGGAAGAAATCTTCGCCAGAGGGCCTGCCTCGGAGGGTACTCTTGCCGCACAGTGCCCGCAAGGGGATCAGACCTCTACTGAGCTATAAGTAAACAAAAAGTACTTAATAGTAAAAGTATCCTACATTACTTCTGAAGACAATAACCGAAGCATATGTCTTGTAGTTTGAGTCGTAGCCCTTCTCGACAGAGTTCATCTTCGGGGGATCTTCTTCCGGAGATGATGGAGAGCGAAACACCTCCCCCTGCCACCCCGCCTCATGAGGCGGGCGACCCTGAAGTGTCGTCGCGGATGGTTTCTCCTGATCTGCCAAGGCCATGGGGTGATCCTTTGGCCACCCGAAGTCCTCAGTATTCGGCTCCTAAAGAGAGCAACAGGAATAGTCCGGAATCGTCCGGTGTGTGATCAGACGCACTGAAGAATCTCCTCGAGCAAGCGGACATCTCAGAAGCGCATCGTACGCTAATGGGTACGGTGATTGAGAGGATTTCATCCGCCGAACGCAGGTTGCATGAAGCTTTTATGAGTCTGCTGAAAGGCTTTGAGGTACGTGGAATAGTGTATGTTTTTGACAGTACCGCACATGTAAGGTGTGCCCTATGCAGATAGTAGCCCCTGAGACTCTGGTTGCCGTCGAGAATGGTGGCAAACAGAGGATCATAGTCCCAGGTAATAATTAGGCCGCCTTCATGTGCAGGAGGCTGAAGGTCCGGTGGCTAGCCGGACTGATGAGTTTGCCGAGCTGAAGCGGCAATTTGATGCGGCAGATGCCGACACCGTGCTTGTCAACAAGCGGCTCAACGAGGCACAGGGTATGTGATTTCTCCGGTGATACGTAGTAAGAGGGGCATGATGCCAGTATCTTAATATGTTGTGACTGCAGATGGAGCTGCTGCCGTGGAGACCCTTCGGGCGGAACTTGCCCGAGCCAAGGAACAAGCCAGGAATAGTGATGCGGCCACTCTAAAGGCGGTCGAAGAGCTGAGGGCCGAACAGGCTGCGCATTGCCAAAGCAAGGAAAAAAATAGCCAAAATGGTCGTTGAGTTGAAAGATGCCGCCGACCGTTACTAGCTTCTTGAAAAAGAAAGCCGGGCGAAGGCAACGGACCTGGAGAAGGCCATGGTAGCAGCCAAGGAAGCCCGCTCCAAAATCAGAGCGGCAAAGGAGGAGCTGCGTCAAGCTGAGGATATCGCGGCTGGGAAGCCCTTTTTGTTGCGAACTAAGTTCGGAGATCTGAAGTATGGCCCTCTTGATCAACTATGGAGTTCTACAGACACATACGTGGATTTGGCAGCAAGTGCTGCTAATGCGGCCGAGTACTTCAAGGATCAAAAAGATCGTGAAGTGGAAAAGCTATTCTGGTCACAGTTCCATGCTCCAGTGCGTCCGCTGCTGTTGAATGAGCGAATGGCCGAGTGGGCCAAGCTCCATAACTTGTCCGGACTTGCCATGAGGTCTGTTGTGGATCATCTGTGGCCGGAAGGGCCAAGGCCGAATAGTTACTTTAGTTTAGTGCAACAATTTCTTGGTGCTGTGCCCCACATCAACGCTATGAAGAGGTTGGCGTGCATAGAGGGTGCGCGGATGGCACTTGCCTGTGTCAAGACATACTGGGCAGAGATGGAGGCCACCACTATTGCAACACAGGGTTCGGCCGTGGGCCGAGTAGCTACCGAGCACTACTTTGAAGAAGTCCTTGAAGGCGCTCATTCGATAGAGGCTCAGTGCTCGAAGAATATAATGTTCTAGTGACATCTATTCCCATTGTAAAAACAATGTTTTATTGAATTATGAAGGTTGTGTTTGTACTTTTGCCTGAAAGTATTATGATGCCTCCTGTGCGGCCATTTATGTATATATGTATATAACCTGAAAGTTTGCAGTCGTCGGCTTCAGCCCCCACGCATATAATGCAGGGGTGTTCGCAAAAAACGCATATTCACACTTGATCCAACGTCTTGGTCCAGGAAGGATGTGGTAGCGCAGCGAACGAGGCAATCGGACTATATTGCTTTAACACTTTCACTTAGCCATAGGAGTTTGACGGTGGGACTACTATATAGCCCCTGGTACTTCTACGCTCGTCCGAATACGGGGCGCGTACGTACATGACCGAGAAACGGCCCTTCGTTAATGCGGAGGAATCCCGAAGATTCCGCTAAGTCATCAAGTGGTTGACTAGTCTCGCGCTTTAGCATGACAGTCGGTTTTCGGCTTTCTCTACTGTGATGCTCATCCGGGTGAACCAGGGCACAATCGCAGTAGTTCTCCCGGTGCCGCCTTAGCCGATAGAGCAGAACGTAAGGTAGCAAAACGTGGGAGCCGGGCAAACCCAACATTTGACCAAAGATATGATTCGGAGTTGATGCATATAAGGCCAAACTCGCGACGCCGAACACTCCCTAAGGTATTCGGTCTTTATAACATATGCCGGGCTGAACTATGCCCTTAATAATAAACCCCGAATGTCCAGGTACGTGCAATACCCTAAAGTGGCCACATGCCAATAACGTCAGCATCCTTCGCGGTTGTATTGAGTATCCGGAGGATGTGAATCAATAGGAGACAGTAAAAAAGGTTTATGCAGGGTCTTAATCTAAAAAGAAACCTTTGAATGGGTCCCTGCTGCACGTCTGCGCCTGTGTCTCCGTTGTGCCGTGTCCTGGACGGGTGTAGCACAATTTTTATCTGTAAAAGAGAAGAATTTAGGTGAAAGTTGTCATTCCAAAAAAGTTGGTTATTCTAGATAAACCATTAAAATTCAAGATAAGTCAAGTTGAGCCGAACTAGCCCTGATTACACGCGTGAAGCCCCTTGTACTGTCTATGAGGGTTTAACCGTCAAACCAATCTTAGGTTTATCTAGTGATGCGCTGGACTCGTCTAACCGTGTTCGCGGTCTTGACGACCTGTCACTTATTCTGGTTGGTGAGGCCGTCTAGTGCTTGGCTGTTAAAGCCGCCGCACATTCTTCCGCGCGTAGAGAACGCTCAATATTTCCAGTAACTATGATGGTGCCATGTGGACCGGGCATCTTAAGCTTGAGAGAAGCGTAATGCGGTACTACATTAAAACGAGTGAAAGCCGCTCTTCCGAGTAGTGCTTGATAGCCACTTCGGAATGGAGCGATGTAGAAAGTTAACTTTTCGCTTCGGAAGTTGTCGGAAGAACCGAATACAACCTCTAGTAATAGGGAGCCCATGCAGCGGGCCTCTGGGCCTAGTATTACTCCCTTGAAGGTAGTATAACTGCGGCTGATTTTTGTCGGGTCTATCCACATTTTGCGGACTGTGTCCTGATATATCAGATTTAGACCACTACCGCCGTCCATAAGGACTGGTGTGAGATGGTATCCGTTTATTATTGGGTCTAACACCAAGGCATCCAATCCTTCATGTCGGATGCTTGTCGGGTGATCCCTACAATCAAAAGTGATCGGGCAGGCCAACCAGGGGGTGAACTTGGGGGTGACGGGTTCTACGGCGCGTATGTCTTAGAGTGCATATTTGCTTCTCTTCATCACATGGATCATGTTTACTGTTTTAACCTCTGGTGGGATTTTTTTCTGTTCTCCTATGCTTTGCTGGCGAGGTTCATCCTCGTCTTCGCTTGGTGTCTCCCCCCCTTGTGTTCGGCGTTTAGCTTACCGGCCTGCTTGAAGACCCAGCATTCTCTATGGGTGTGATTTGCAGGTTTATCGGGGGTGCCATGAATCTGACATATTTTGTCTAGAACCTTGTTTAGGCTAGACGGTCCATCTCTGCTACCTTTGAAAGGCTTTTTCCGCTGAACTAGTCGAGAGCCCCTGAATCCGGTGTTTACCGCCGTATTATCTGGGTTGTCTTCTTTATTGCGACACTTGCTGTTATTGTGTCATGGTTTTCCATTGCCATCCCTGACTTCGGATGTGCTTGGGTCGCTGGTGCTACTGCGGGCTAACCAACTATCTTTGCCCGCGCAAAAGCGGGTCATGAGGCTTGTCAGGGCTGTCATTGTTCTCGGTTTTTCTTGGTCGAGGTGTCTGGCGAGCCATTCGTCTCGGCGCTGTGTTTGGAAGCTGCTAAGGCTTCGGCATCCGGACAATCGACGATTTGGTTCTTCTTAGTGAGAAACTTGTTCCAAAGCTTTCGGGCTGACTTTCCGGGCTGTTGAATTATATGACTTAAATCGTCTGCATCCGGAGGTCGGACATAGGTCCCTTGAAAATTAGCCCGAAAAGCATCCTCGAGCTCCTCCCAACTTCCAATTGAGGTTTCGGGGAGGCTTTACAGCCAGTGCTAGGCTGGTCCTTTAAGCTTGAGGGGCAAGTACTTGATGGCATGGAGATCGTCTCCGCGATCCATATGGATATGGAGGATAAAGTCCTCAATCCAGACCCGAGGGTCTGTGGTCCCGCCGTACGCCTCTATGTTCACTGGTTTGAATCCTTCTGGGAATTCGTGGTCCAGCACCTCATTGGTGAAACATAGGGGGTGTGCGGCACCCCTATATTTGGATGTATCATGGCGTTCAGACGGTTGTAGTATTCGGTTTTGATTGTGTGTCGGAGCGCGCTTCCTAGATCCATAGATGGATCTTGTCATACTGGATTTTTGGCGCAAGCCCTCACGTAGATCGTGTGTTGACTTATGTGCGACCTTGTTAGCCGCTCTATCGCGGTCACAAGGTGGTTTATCCGGCCTGTTGGCCGTTTTATTTTTCAGTTGTGTGGGCTCTAAGGCCTCATCGTCGAATTCGGGTAACAACTTGCGCTTTGGATAGATTTTTGTGTGGTAACTTCCACCATACTTTTCTTCATTGTCGAGAACTTTGTTCCACCTGCTGTTGAGCGTATTTTGTGCTACCTAAAGCCTTTGCTTCTGCTTCTTCAGACTCCTCGCTGTGGCAATAAGCCTGCTGTGGAGGTCCTCTTGTTCCAAGTGCCTTTCCAGGATGATGTGTTCATCTTCGTCCGGACTATTTTCCTCATCAAAGGGGGGTTGATGAGGTTTATCTGCGGCGTCGCCATGTTCGGACGTCGGATCCGTACTATGTTCGCTGTTAGCTTCATCGTGCTCTGCCGCTGGGGCAATGTGGTCGTCGTTTCCTGTGGAGTCGACTAGAGTGTTATTTTCTCTTGCGCTGTTATCGCTGTTATTGCCGAGGCAGGATTTGGAGCGGCGCCTATGTCGATGCTTTGTTTGCTTCTTGGAGGGGTCATCCTCCGCTGTCTCCTCCCGTTCCTCGTCATCGTTTTGTTTGGGTGTATCCACCATGTATATGTCATGTGATGAAGTGGTTGTCCAGTGCCTTGTGGGCACTAGTTCCTGATCCTTTCCTGCATCGTCGTCCATGCCGTTGATGTCTTCGGAGTCGAACTCGAGCATGTCGGTTAGATCGTCGACAGTGGTTACTAAGTGGGTGGTGGGTGGGGAGCGAATTTCTTTGTCGTCCGTATCCCCTTCCAGCCGGACATAGTTCGGCCAAGGTTCCCCTGACAAGGAGAGAGACCTTAATGAATTTAGCACATTGCCGAAAGGCAAATGCTGACAGATATCCGCGGAAGTAAACTCCATGATCGGTGCCCAATCGGATTCGATAGGCATGGACGCAGGCAGTTCGGAGCCTATGGCCGGAGACGAATCCAATTGTTCGGCGACATGGCTCTTGCAAGGGGTGAAGTCAGTATTCGGCTCTATCGCCTCTGAGAGTGCAGCCTCCATGGCGGGGTCTATCCAATCGTCCTCGGATGGCGCAATTTGCTCCAGATTGAGGGCCGGAGTAGTTGCAGATGCGATATCCCAAACATTGTCCGATGGCAGAGTTACGTCATGCTCGTCGTGATTGTGCGGCGCACCTAACATGGGCTCGAATCCGTCGAAGATCAAGTCTCCGCGGGTGTCGGCAGTGTAGTTTAAGTTTCCGAACCTGACCTGATGGCCAGGGGCGTAGCTCTTGATCTGCTCCAAATGGCCAAGCGAATTGGCCCGCAGTGCGAAGCCGCCGAATACGAAGATATGTACGGGGAGGAAAACCTCACCCTGGACCGCATCGTTACCGATGATCGAAGGGGCCATCGAGCCTTACGGTGATGGCACAATGGAATTCTCAATGAAAGCACCAATGTCGGTGTCAAAACCGGCGGATCTCGGGTAGGGGGTCCCGAACTATGTGTCTAAGGCGGATGGTAACAGGAGGCGGGGGACACGATGTTTACCCAGGTTCGGGCCCTCTTGATGGAGGTAATACTGTCGGTGTCAAAACCGGCAGATCTCGGGTAGGGGGTCCCGAACTGTGCGTCTAGGCGGATGGTAACAGGAGGCAGGGGACACGATGTTTTACCCAGGTTCGGGCCCTCTTGATGGAGGTAAAACCCTACGTCCTGCTTGATTAATATTGATGGTATGGGTAGTACAAGAGTAGATCTACCACGAGATCAGAGAGGCTAAACCCTAGAAGCTAGCCTATGGTATGATTGTTGTTCGTCCTACGGACTAAAACCCTCCGGTTTATATAGACACCGGAGAGGGCTAGGGTTACACAGAGTCGGTTACAATGGTAGGAGATCTACATCTCCGTATCGCCAAGCTTGCCTTCCACGCCAAGGAAAGTCCCTTCCGGATACGGGACGGAGTCTTCAATCTTGTATCTTCATAGTCCAGGAGTCCGGCCGAAGGCATAGTCTGGCTATCCGGACACCCCCTAATCCAAGACTCCCTCAAATACCCTACGTCCCGCTTGATTGATCTTCATGATATGAGTATTACAAGAGTTGATCTACCATGAGATCGTAGAGGCTAAACCCTAGAAGCTAGCCTATGGTATGATTGTTGTTGTCCTGCAGACTAAACCCTCCGGTTTATATAAACGCCGGATGGGGCTAGGGTTACACAAAGTCGGTTACAAGGGAGGACATCTTCATATCCGTATTGCCAAGCTTGCCTTCCACGCCAAGCAAAGTCCCATTCGGACACGGGACGAAGTCTTCAATCTTGTATCTTCATAGTCCAACAGTCCGGCCAAAGGATATAGTCCGGCTGTCTGGAGACCCCCTAATCCAGGACTCCCTCAGTAGTATACCACAGACCTTCGGGTCCATAGTTATTAGCTAGATGGCTTCTTCTCTCTCTTTGGATATCAATACAAAGTTCTCCTTGATTCTCTTGGAGATCTATTCGATGTAATTCCTTTTGCGATGTGTTTGTCGAGATCCGATGAATTGTGGGTTTATGACCAAGATTATATTATGAACAATATTTGATTCTTCTCTGAATTCTTTTATGCATGATTTAAATATCTTTGCAAGTCTCTTCGAATTATCAGTTTGGTTTGGCCTACTAGATTGATCTTTCTTGCAATGGGAGAAGTGCTTAGCTTTGGGTTCAATCTTGCGGTGTCCTTTCCCAGTGACAGCAGGGGCAGCAAGGCACGTATTGTATTGTTGCCATCGTGAATAAAAATATGGGGTTTATATCATATTGCTTGAGTTTATCCCTCTACATCATTTCATCTTGCCTAATTGAAAGTGCAACTATCCCTAGGTGGTTTTGGTAATTCCTAACAACATATAGCTCATTGAGCTAATGCTATTTCAAGATTAATATATCAGGAAAGCTCAATGATTGGCAT
Source organism: Triticum dicoccoides (assembly GCF_002162155.2). Classification (NCBI taxonomy): domain Eukaryota; kingdom Viridiplantae; phylum Streptophyta; class Magnoliopsida; order Poales; family Poaceae; genus Triticum; species Triticum dicoccoides. Next base: position 645,577,412 of record NC_041382.1, read on the forward strand.
GGCATGGATGAGAAAAGTGGACCCCTCAAAATGCTACGGACAAAAGGATTGGCTCAAGCTCAAAGCTCAAGACTATACATTTTCTATTTTAGCGATCCAAGATCACATTGAGTCTATAGGAAAAGCCAATACTATTAAGGAGGGATGAGGTGTTGCTTAATGAGGCTCTTGCTCAAAATGCTTAGTGATATGCTCCAAAGCCCTCAACTACTTTCTCACATCCACATATGACCTAAACCAAAAGTCAAGCTCGGCCCCACCGATTCTTTCTATCCGGCGCCACCGAGTTCAGATGTCATAGCCACTGCCACAAACCCTAGGCAAATCGGTCTCACCGATAGGGATCTCGGTCTCACCGAGATGGGATTGTAATATCTCAGTTTCCCTTCGTAACGTTTCGGTCCCACCGAGATGAGCGATCGGTCCCACCGAGATTGCAATGTAAACTCTCTGTTTCCCTTTTGTAACATTTCGGTCTCACCGAAATGAGCGAATCGGTCTCACCGAGTTTACCTGACCAACTCTCTGGTTAGCTTATTACCAAAATCGGTCTCACCGAGTTTGTGTAATCGGTCTCACCGAGATTACGTTATGCCCTAACCCTAACCATATTGGTCCTACCGAGTTGCATGTCGGTCCCACCGAAACTCCTAACGGTCACTAGCTTTGCTGAATCGGTCCGACCGAGTTTATCAATTCGGTCCCACCGAGATTGGCAAGTTGTGTGTAACGGTTAGATTTTGTGTGGAGGCAATATATACCCCTCCACCTCCTCTTCATTCGTGGAGAGAGCCATTAGAACAAACCTACACTTCCAACTTACTTTTTCTAAGAGAGAACCACCTACACTTGTGTGGAGCCCAAGATATTCCATTCTTACCATATGAATCTTGATCTCTAGCCTTCCCTAAGTTGCTTTCCACTCAAATCTTCTTTCCACCAAATTCTATGAGAGAGAGTTGAGTGGTGGGGGACTATCATTTGAAGAACAAGAGCAAGAAGTTCATCATCAACACACCATTTGTTACTTCTTGGAGAGTGGTGTCTCCTAGATTGGCTAGGTGTCACTTGGGAGCCTCCGACAAGATTATGGTGTTGAACCAAGGAGTTTGTAAGGGCAAGGAGATCGCCTACTTCATGAAGATCTACCGCTAGTGAGGCAAGTCCTTCGTGGGCGACGGACATGGTGGGATAGACAAGGTTACTTCTTCGTGGACCCTTCGTGGGTGGAGCCCTTCGTGGACTCGCGCAGCCGTTACCCTTCGTGGGTTGAAGTCTCCATCAACGTGGATGTATGATAGCACCACCTATCGGAACCACGACAAAAACATCTCTGTCTCCTATTATGTTTGAATCCTCCGAACCCCTCCCTTTACATTCTTGCAAGTTGCATGCTTTACTTTCCGCTCCTCATATACTATTTGCATGCTTGCTTGAATTGTGTTAAGATTGCTTGACTTGTCCAAAGTTGCTAAAATCAGCCAAGAACTAAAATTGCGAAAAGAATATGTTTTATTTGGTCAAGTAGTCTAATCACCCCCCTCTAGACATACTTTCAATCCTACAAGTGGTATCATAGCTTTGGTCTCCATTTGCTTTGATTTCCATAGCTTTTGGTAGTCATAGCCTTGGTTTCACAACCTAGGAGAGTATGGCGTCTAACGAGGGAAATTACCACCGTAGAGGTCCTTACTTTGATGGGACTAATTTTGCTAGTTGGAAGCATAATATGAAAATGCATATTCTTGGACATAACCCCGCCGTATGGGCTATTTTGTGTATTGACTTGCAAGGTGAATTCTTTGATGGGAGAGAACCGAACCGTGAAGCTACCGCAGAAGAGTTTAAGATGTTGACATACAATGCTCAAGCTTGTGATATCCTCTTCAACGGATTGTGCCCCGAAGAATTCAACAAATAAGCCGTCTTGAGAATGCAAAGGAAATTTGGGATATGATGGTGTCCTGGACTAGGGGGTACTCACCACGTCGTCTCCCGATCTATTAGATTGGGCCGAGGACCCCCCTGGCCGTATACTCATGGGCCAGTTCGGACGGCTGCCGCATACAAGGAAGATTCCACAAGACTTGGTGATCAAGACAAGGACTTCTCCCCACCGGCGTATTCGGCTAGGACTCTTTTTATCCTAGGCCTCCGGTGCATTATATAAACCGAGGCCAGGCTAGTCGATAGATCAACACAACATATACAACAATCATACCATAGGCTAGCTTCTAGGGTTTAGCCTCCTTGATCTCGTGGTAGATCTACTCTTGTACTACCCATATCATCAATATTAATCAAGTAGGACGTAGGGTTTTACCTCCATCAAGAGGGCCCGAACCTGGGTAAAACATCGTGTTCCCTGCCTCCTGTTACCATCCGGCCTAGACGCACAGTTCGGGACCCACTACCCGAGATCCGCCGGTTTTGACATCGACATTGGTGCTTTCATTGAGAGTTCCGCTATGTGATCAACAAAAGGATCAATGGCTCGCCTGCAGATCAACTGCGACTTCGGCATCTTCGTCACCAGCTCGACTGGTCACCTTGGTTCGACCAAGAATTGCGCCCCGTGTTCGGATCACCATGTCCGGACGAGGGCCTTCGTCAAACATCAACTCCGATATCTATCAAGATCACGGAGGAATCATCTATGGAGCTCGGGGGCTCATCGTCAACATTGCCCTCAAGCGACCGTGCTGTTTTTCTGGACAGCGAACTCGTATCTGCCACCACCACCTCCTTGAGTATCCCTTTGATGATTGCTTTGGTGGAATTGTGTGTAATTGAGTCTACAACAACCCTGGAAAATTTCATCGAGTTCCGATGGAGGAATCTCTGGCAATCCAGGATATACCGGAGCCCTGTCAAATCTGGACAGGAATTTGGATGAGTTTAGGGCATGGTGTCCAGCTTCTAGCTCGGACGTCCTTTGGAAGATCCAACCGTTGATCGGCTGAGGAATTCCTATATCTACCACCTCTCAAAATTTTGGCTCGATCCGACCGTCCAAACTCTGCGAACCTTCCGATTAGTGCACCACTTTTCTGATCTGTTTTCTGCGTGAAAACGAATCCGACCTGAGTTCATCTTTTTTATGAACAGGATTTCGGACATCCCTTTTGAAGGAAGTTTTGTATGGGGTATTGTGTTTTGTTCCCAAACACATCCCACTAACTGTAAGATCTTTTGAACATAATCTTCAACATCATCCTGGTGTCAAACCAGTCCGGCAATATTGCTCCACGGCTGCCGACCTGCGCTAGACACGTCGTCACTTTGTTGAGCCGAGCTCAACTTCTTCGGATCATCATCTCGGCAAGCCGAACAAGAGTCCGGCATCGCGAAGGATAAATCATCACCAACATCGCCGCCCCACGGATTACACGAAGCGGGCATACCGGCATCACCGCACGGTCGCTTCATCAAGCCGGCATCGACCACGTCACGACCTGCATCGGCAGGGCCGCACTATTGCTTCTTCAAGATGGTGTCCATCACGCCGACCTACTTCGACTCATCGGCTGACATCGAGGCTTCGACATCTCGGCTGGACCGGGGGCTTCGCCATCTCTTCATCAACCTACTCCGGACACTTCGGCGTCAATAGCCGACCAGCTCCGTCACGTTAGCTGGGCCGAGGGCTTTGCCTCGGTGAGCCAACCTTTGCCAGCGTTGCCATGCCGTCGTTTTATCGCCCATCAGGCAATGGGTGTGCGGCTCGAGTCCCAATTTTTGGAATCACCTTCCTTCAGATTGCAACAACAAATAAACCAGGTGCTATTAATCCCAGTATTTTTTACTTGTTTGGGTTCATTTTTCCCAATGAATTATTACTCTAGTTTGTCCATCATATGTACACAGGTCTATCAAATGGTGGCTGCATTAACGACAGTCGCATGGTGGTTCGGTCAGTTTCCGTACATAGTCCGGCGAACGCCGCACTCGAAGCTCGGACCGACCTGCGAATTCAGCCTTTGCCACGCCTTTACCGCATCACGCCGACGCCCTGCATCGACTTGACTTCGGCGCCAGGCCATATTTCTTTTATTACTCACTTTGCATAAATTATTTATTATGCAACGATTTTTCTTAATTATCATTATTACTATTATCTCCGGTTTGCACTATTTTTTGTGCACAGGAAAATGATGCGGGGACTTCGGCGTCACTCTGCCGGTCTGGATTGATCGTGCTATGTCACCACTTCGGCGTGTCAAGCTCTCCGCTCCGCCACCTCGGGACCGGCTTGAGGGATGGAACCTTGCCCCGCATCAAGCTCGGACCGCGTCATCAATACCGAACACATTAACCAGCTAAGTCGCTTTCATGCTCAAAGCTTTAATTTCTAACTTGCGTTCGGTTCGACCAAGCATTATACTTTTTTGGAAAAAAGTTTCTTCTAAAAAATTTCCTTGTCCAAACTTTGTTTGTGACACATAAATTCAAATACCCCGTTTACTTGGGGGCTTCCTTTATGAAGCTTTTCCTGTTGCATATGATTATACTTGTACGGCTTCGTTCCTTGTTCGTGTATTACGCAACAATATGCACCACATTGACTTAAGCGATTTGCAAGCTGGGTTGCCTTGCTCCTGTGTTTACCCCTACGTTCCCGATTGTTCGGCTAGGGAGTAAAGGGAGTACCTCTGCGATTGTCACGATCGGGTCACCCGAGCCGGACCTCAGACTGGGTGAAGCCGAAAGCTAGCGCTCTTATAGTTATTCAATGATGGTCGGCACACAACGGAACTCATGAGTACAAAAAATATATTGCACAAGTCTCATAATAACAATGAGCACCGAAGAAAGGTATCGGTGGGGGTACTATTTTCTTCGAAGATGCTTCTTACACTTCATGGTAATATAGCATAAGTTCCCTGAGCGCGCTTTGTCTGTTACAGCCTTATGGCCTGATTGCCTGGTTATTGGAAACACCGTCGATATTCTCGACCGATGGAGTACATAACACTTTTCGGTCCTTGACCGAAGAGGGAGAAGCTGATGGTCGGTTAAGACGCGTTTAAAGTTCGGTTGAACATAGATATGATATAAGTACTTCGGTACATGCAATCATTCTTCTACCCAAGTCACTTGGGGGCTCTTAAGTTTATTTGAGCCATTTAATAATAAGTGTTCTTCTTACTAGTCGTTGCAAAGTTTTATTATTATCTATCACTCCTTTTTTCGATGCGAGTGTGCGGTCACTAGCCGGGGAGCCTAATTTCTCTCTCAAAGCCGCTAGAGTTTAGTTTGCTAAACTGGCCTAATGAGAAGTACTCCGCCCTCGAGATAGGAGGTTAAAGCCGTAGGCTGACCCGCTCGAAGTCTTGAGATAGGATGTGTCATGTTAAAGGACGACAGAAGCACTTCTTTTTTCTAAGACCAATTTTCGGATTGGCACCGAACACTTGATCTTGTTCAGACGTCATGTTTTTACTGACGTTTCTTGGTTTTCCAAGCTTTTTGGCACTTTTAAACTATTTGTGCTTTTCCAGCATTAGTCTCGCAGTGCAACGCCGGACACCTTTAGGGATTCGGCAAAAACATTCTCAGATATTGCTATATATGCATCGGTTTCGAATTGTGTCTTCGGTCAATAGTTGGGTTGCCCGGCTCCTGCACTTGCTTCCTACGTTCCGTTTTGTTCGGCTAGGCGTGCAAAGGGAGAACCACTGCGATTGTGCTTCCAGCTCACATGGTTAAGCACCTTAGTGGAGAAAGCCGAAAACTGACTGTCACAATAAGCATAAACTGGTCAGCGATCCAATGACTATGACGGGCCATTCATAGCATTGGCCGAAGTGTTTACGGCTTGACCTCGACTGTCGCCGAACACTACCGGGGGCTATTAACTGGCCTCCCAAACTAAATCCTCAATATTTTGCTCTTACATTAGAGCTGAGGTTTAATGATCATGCTTAGCATGACAACCCAAAGAAAGGAACCGTTAGCGGGACTATTTTCTTTGGAAGACATTTCTTCTGTTAAACAGTGATATAACTCTCTGCGTACCTTTATTTATAAAACCGTATGGCCAGATTGCCTTGTTTTTTGTAAATCTTTGCCCTCATAAAGGCTTTATAAAGTAGGACAAACACTCCTCGGCTACTGGCCGAGGAGGTGGAAGCCGATGGTCGGTCAACAAAGTTTTGTACAATGCGGATCCGAGCATTAATGACATAAAGTACTTGGATACATAGAGTCATTACACATAATTTGTGATTTTACTATGGATATTGATCCTTAATTCGGCCACCCGTGCCCGCATTAAGGCTCGGGGGCTACTGGGCTTCGGGCTTATTATTTACAAATATTAAAGGGGCACATCGATCCCCTGATCTGGTGTTGCCACCCGACCAGTGTCTCGGGGGCTACTGCATTGCTTGTCCAATGCAGAAAATTTTATGTGCAATATAGTTTCCGAGGATATTTTGATCCTCAGGTTGGTCGGCCGCACCCAACCTGAGTCTTGAGGACTGAGCACGCCGCTTTTGTGTCCCGAAGTATTCTGCCGAGCTAGGACTTGATCCTCAGGCCGATTTTGCAAATCAACCTGAGTCTCAGCGGCTACTGGGATCAGCAGTCTTATGTCATCCTTCATGTGCATCTCAGGTTTTAGACCGATACACACCTTGAGGGCTACTGGCTATATATCTCGGCAGAGAATAAATTGCACCAATAAAAAATATTGACAAAAGATCGGCCCATAGTCGGGGTGGTGCACCACCTCAGAAGCAGTCCGGCATAAAGCTCGGGCGCTAGTGGCTGGCTCCATAGAGGGCATTTCCGGCATTAAGCTCGGCTAAACTCCTTCAACTTTTTTGAACCAAGGTGATATGACACCTCGGATATAGTCCGGCATTGGAGCCTGGACACAGTCCGGCGTTGGAGCTCGGATATATTTCGGCGTTGGAGCTCGGATATACAGTTCGGCATTGGAGCTCGGATACATAGTCCGGTGTTGGAGCTCGGATACATTCCGGCGCTAGAGCTGGGAAGCGGTCCGGCGTTGGTGCTCGGCTGCAAAAGATACCTCAAATTCAGTCCGGCGTTGGAGCTCGGACGCAAGAGGACCCTGCCTCCCAGGAACAACTTCAAACCTGAGGTGTTGCATAAAAATAAACAAGGCATTGATAAAGGCCGGAAACTTAAAGGGGCTCCTCGGATACCCGACGTGTAAACTCGTCGAATGCATTTCGGCGATCCTCAAGATCGAAGATAAAGAAGATTTGTTGAACCAGTTTTCAAGACCGGCAACCGAAGATGAAGAACAGTTCGGAAGAATCGGGGAGCGTCCCTAACTTGAAGACCGGTTCAGGGGGCTACTGACGGTGTCCTGGACTAGGGGGTACTCACCACGTCGTCTCCCGATCTATTAGATTGGGCCGAGGACCCCCATGGCCGTATACTCATGGGCCAGTTCGGACGGCTGCCACATACAAGGAAGATTCCACAAGACTTGGCGATCAAGACAAGGACTTCTCCCCACCGGCCTATTCGGCTAGGACTCTTTTTATCCTAGGCCTCCGGTGCATTATATAAACCGAGGCCAGGCTAGTCGATAGATCAACACAACATATACAAGAATCATACCATAGGCTAGCTTCTAGGGTTTAGCCTCCTTGATCTCGTGGTAGATCTACTCTTGTACTACCCATATCATCAATATTAATCAAGCAGGATGTAGGGTTTTACCTCCATCAAGAGGGCCCGAACCTGGGTAAAACATCATGTTCCCCGCCTCCTGTTACCATCCGGCCTAGACGCACAGTTCGGGACCCACTACCCGAGATCCGCCGGTTTTGACACCGACATTGGTGCTTTCATTGATATGCACGAAGGTACCGACTCCGTCAAGGAATCCAAGTTGGATGTGCTTCAAAGTCAGCTTGACAAGTTCAAAATGAAGGATGGTGAAGGTGTCGCTGAAATGTACTCTAGGCTTGCTCTTATCACAAATGAGATCGCCGGCTTAGGAAGTGAAGAGATGACCAACAAATTCATCATCAAGAAGATCCTAAGAGCTTTGGACGGAAAATATGATACCGTATCCACATTGATCCAAATGATGCCCAATTAAAAATATCTCAAGCCAACGGAAGTCATTGGAAGAATTGTTGCTCATGAGATGTCACTCAAGGATAAGGAGGAGCTCCATAACAAGTCAAGTGGTGCTTACAAAGCCTCATGTGAAGCTCCCACATCATCAAGTGAGAAACAAACCTTCAATGAAGAATTGAGCCTAATGGTGAAGAACTTCAACAAGTTCTACAATAGTAGAAGCAAAGAGAGAAGTTCCAAGTCAAGGTCCTACAATGACAAAAGATCTTCTAGTCGAGAGCGAAATTGATACAATTGTGGAAGACCCGGACACTACTCCAATGAGTGTATGGCACCCTACAAAAGAAGAGAAGATTCTCCAAAAAGAAGAAGTAGAAGAGAAGAATCACCATCAAGAGAGAGAAGGAGTAGATATGATCGTTATGAACAAAGAACATCCCAGAGAAGCAAGGATTCGGAACGGAAGGACAAGTCATCAAGGAGCTACACAAAACGAAGACATCAAGCTCATGTTGGTGAATGGGTATCCGGCTCCGACTCCGATAATCACTCCGAGAGAAGCTATCACTCCGACTCCGAATATACTCAAGATGAAGGTGTTGCCGGTGTAGCACTTGTGTCAACCAACTCCTACAACATATTTGATTCACCAAATGAAGGACTTGGAAGATGCTTCATGGGTAAAGGCCCAAAGGTACCACACCCCGAGTATGTTGATTTCAATAGTGATGAAGATGACTTGTTAGGTGATGATGATTTACTTGTTGACAATTCTAGTGATGAATACTATGATGAAACATCAATTAATCATGCTAATCAAGATAAAACGAATGACAATGATAAGGATAAGATTGAGTTTCTAACTAAAGAACTAAACACTCTTAAGTTAGCTCATGAAACTATCTTAGGAGATCATCGAGAACTTTTAAGGACTCATGAGAAATTACGTTTTGAAAAGCTCAACCTTGAGAAAGAGCATGCGTTCTTAAAGGCAATCAATGATGATCTTTGCGAGAAAAATTCTTCTTACATTGCCAAGCGTTTACTCTTATCCACTTACATGCCTCAAGTCAAGTCTAGTAACAAGAACAAGAAAGATTCTTCCTCTAGTAGTGATAATAATCAAGTTAAATCTAATGTTGTTGCTTCTAGTAGTTCTCTTGATTCCACTAATAATTCTCTTAGCCAAGTTACACTTGAGCAAGAAAATAGCTTATTGAAGGGAACTATAGAGAAATGTGTTTACAAGAGCCTTGCCGGGAGTAAGCAATTCGAGGAAATTGTATGCAAGCAAGGAAGGCACCGTAAGAACCAAGGTGTTGGTTTTGAACAAAAGTTCAATGCCAATGGAGTTGAGTGGGAAGAAGATCAATACCCCAAGACGAAGTTTGTTCCTCAACAAAAGAAGTATGATCCTACTTCCTTCAAAGGGACACAAGCTCAAGATGATCTTCCACCACAAGACCACAAGCAAAAAGGCAAGGATAAGCTTCAAGAGGAAATTGATGCATTTGAAGAAGCACCCAAGGCCTTGGTCAAGTGGGTTCCCAAGACTACATCAAGTTCTACTTCATCAAGTACGACTACAACTCCAAGGATTCCCATCACGATGATGTGGATCCTGCAGAAGAAGAACTAGAGAGTTCCTGAGGGTAACTCCGCCAACATACTTCACTCTTATCATTTTGGCAAGAACAAGTGCAATCAACTTCCACATGTTGCACTAATTCAAGGAGTCACAAACCCTCTTGTTGGTAATACAAGGGACAAGGTAACCTAATGCTTTCATAGACATCATCTTGTGTGTGCATCACTTTATGTCTATGGATATCCTTGTTTGTTCCTTGTGGGACTAACCCGTGTAGGTATTGAAAGTGCAACACACTCCAAAGGATTGCTCCAAATGATCTACATCAACATTGAGCATCCACATCTTCAACATCTACATGAAGTCATCATCGACAAAACCCAAGGTTAGTTCATCCCTCTTAGGGGGGATCTCACATCAAGGGGGAGCTTTACTCTAAGAATTGAGCTAAAGAAACTCTAATGGTGTGAACACAACAACGCTTTATGTAAAAGTGGTAACCCCACTTGTGCTTAAATGATGAGTATGACCTATGATCAAATGTTCTCATTTGACTCCTAAGTCAATATACTCTTATATAGATAACCTAGTTATCGCCAATTGCTTGATAGATGCTAGAATTGGTTGTGCATGCTTTGCCACATATTTCATTTGCCATTTTATTGTGTGAGCATGTTGGTTGCATAATTTACTCATTCGAGGACATCCACTTGTTGTTTTGATTGTTTGGTTCCTTTTTGTTTTGCCAAGTGGATGGACAAGAATGCCTAAGAACCTTCTCTAGCTATCTATGCTTTTCTCGTCTCAAACTCTATTCATGCTACATCACAAAGTTTGATCAAGTCAGATTCGAACCACTCTGTGTGAGGAGCACTCGGAGTCCCCGATTCGTCATAGACTTAAGCTTCCAAAACTTCTTTGTGCATTTCGGTTTGACCGGTTCATCCATTTCGGTCATACCAAGATCACTAAGTCGATCTAGGTTTTCAATCTCGGTGCAACCGATTTGAACTTTTTAGTCACACCGACAGGGTCAGGCTATATATATCCTCGGGCCAAAACTTGGAAAAATTTCCGAACCCCTTCGCCCGCGCTCAGCCTGCTCTTCCTCCCTGGGTCTCCGGATCGTCCTCCTCATCGCCAGCTGCCTCCTGCCGCTGGTTTCCGCCGCCGTCAACGGAAATTGTCTCTGTCGTTGCCGCCGTAGCAGGTCCATCGCCGCACTTAGGGTATGGACTTGATCCTTGTGCTAACCCCCCTCTGATTCTTAGCACATTGTTTTGCCATGTATCTTGCCACGATTGAGATCACTCTATCCAGTGAAATCACTCTGTAGTTTAGTCGTGGATTGAAAATTTAGGGTTAGGTTTCCGCCGAAATCATCTCGGACCAACCGAGTTGTTGAAATCGGTTCCACCGATTTGGCTAAGGCCATTGCACATGTGATTCTCGGTCTGACCAAGAATTGCAAATCGGTGTGACCGAGTTCAATACTTTGTGAAACCCTAGCAGTCTCGGTGCCACCGAACTGTGACTCGGTCTAACCGAGTTCACTAGTTTAGGTTCCAAAAGCTGCTTCGGTATCACCGAGTTTTCAAATCGGTGGATCCGAAACGCTTTCTGTGGAAAACTAAAACTAAGTTTTTGACTCATTCTTTTGCAAAAACCTCTGTACTTTGTGATGCTCATCCAATCTATCTCATCTATAATCTATTCCCAGGGTCTGCTGTCAGTGTTTGCATCATGTCATATTAGAGTGACAGTCAGTACAAGTCTGAGGAGCAAGTTAACATGAGTGAGGGCACTAGTCCCTCTAGAAGCTTTGATGAGGGAAGCAGGAGTACACCCAGCAACTTGCCTAAGGCAGCCACCAGGACCAGAAAGAAGAGAACCTCAGACTCTGAGGATGAGGACTGTGTGGCTGTTGAAAAAGAGGCCACCTCAAAAAGGAAAGTCCTGAAAAAGGAATATGGCACAGCTGCTGCCACTAAGCCAGGAATGAAGCAAAAGGTTCCTGCCAAGAGAGTTCCCATGTCAAAAGCCATCCACTCAAGAGACTTTGGGATCTGCACCCAAAGAACAGGTTGTGGCAGAAAATAGAAGGAAGGAAAGGGTCAAGAAGACCACTGCCAGAGTGCTTGGAAGATCTTCAATAATGAGAGATTCTGAAGAAGAGGAAGAGGAAGAGGATGCAGCACCAGCACCCAAAGCTCAAAAGCTTATGGGAGATGCTATAAGGACAGGGGTTGCTCCAACTAAGCCCAAAGCTGCTCCTAAGACTGCTTCTCCAGCTCCAAAGCCAAAACCCAAGAGGAGCACCAGGAACATCCCTGCTGAGGAGAAGAACAAGGCCCCAGTGCCTCAAGCTACTGAAGAAGAAAATGATTCTGTCATTTTGAGGAAGTTGAAGCCCAAGATCCCAGATCACAATGATGCTCACCTAGTTGTAGAGAATATGAAAATCAGGAAGGATTCAAGATTGAGGCTACAGAGAGAGTCTGATCCATATGCCACCAGGAAAAGGACTTATGTGGACTATAGGTTTCATACAAAGGAACAGCCGGACTTCTATGAGACTATTTTACTTGACAAGAAGCCCATAGTGTGTGACATGAGATGGGTTGATTGGAAATTCATTGAGGAAAATGAGGATCACTTCCCTGGTGTATATGACAACTTCAAGGCATGTGGAATCGATGAGTTTGTGCCTTAGAAGCTCACAAAGTGGAATGATGAGCTTATTATCCAGTGCTACTCCATAGCTCATTTCTACCCATATGGAAGGATTTTCTGGATGTCTGAAGGTACTAGGTACCAGTCAACATTTGAAGAATGGGAAAAATTGATCAATGCTCCTGAGGAGAATGAAGATGACTTGGATGTCTATGCCAAGAAGAAGAAGGATCACAACACCATGGCACATATGTACAAAGAGATCCCAGATGCTTCTCTTGAGACACACAAGTTTGGATCAGTACATTACCTTCTGTCAGGTTTGCCAACAATCAACTGGATCCTCAGACACACTCTCTTGCCAAAGTCAGGTGATCACAAGATGATCAGAGGCCATGTAATTAACCTGCGTCACATATTTGATGTGCCTCAAAAGTTCAAAGTCATGAGCCTAATTGTGGAAACCATAAAGAGAACAGCTGCAGATCAGAAGAGAAGTTGTGGGTATGCCCCACAGATCCAGGAGCTAATCAACAACAAGATGGGCACTGGCACATATCTCTTGGACAAGGAACACATGCCCATCTACCCAGACTTTGAGGACAACACTGTGGTGATGGATGAGAATGAACCATCTTCTGTGTAAGCACAAGCAAAGAGGGAGAAGGCAAGGACTGAAAAGGCTGCAAAGATGCCAACCATTTATGAGGCATCTCAGTATCTTCTGAAGAGCAAGAAAGATCATCTTGGCTACTTGATTGCCTCCACTCTGAGGATTGAGAAGGGATTTGCCACCCTGACTCAAAACCAGGAGAGCTTGGAGAGGATCATGGAGCAAAAGTTCTATGATTTAGATGTGAAGTTCACTGAGATCCAGTCAGTTGTTGAGAAACTTCGAGATGAAGTGCAGGAGAAGAAGGGCAAGTCTACCACTGATGCTTTTGCTAGAGTGCCCAGAGGACAGAGATCTGCTGCAGTGCCTGTTACAGACACCAGAGCAACTTCATCTGCACAAGCTACAGCTTCAGTGCCACCAACTCCAGCACCCACTCCACCATCTCCATCTACACCAACTGATGCCTTCGTCCTTGGAGTTTTATCTACACCACCACCTGAAGACCAAGCTCGAGAGTCGATCTAGCACTATGCATTTTTATGAAATTTTTGGTAACTTGTTGCCAAAGGGGGAGAAAATGTATAGATCATAAGCTTTGAGAGAGAGTGTTGCTTTTTGTTCTCTATTTTTGGTTGGTGGTTGAACTTTGTTATTTGCTTGTTTGAGATACTCTATGCTTTTGTGTGATACTTGGATGATCATGTGTTTGATCATATGCTACCTTAATGCTTGTTGGATGACATTATCCTTTTATATCCCCATATGATCATTCACTTTGCTTGGTGATTAGTGCATGTATTTCATTATTATCATTTTGAGCGCTCCACCAAGATGTATGTGACGTGGAAGAGTAACCCATGTTCCTAACTCATTGTGCATTTGCAGTCCAAAGCAAATCTTAAACTATGGACAAATTTAGGGGGAGCTCTTGCTTTTCACATACTTCTCAAAGCGATAATGTTTTTCACTCTTATTATCATTTGTTGAAGCTTTGATCTATATGTTGTCATCAATTACCAAAAAGGGGGAGATTGAAAGTGCAACTATCCCTAGGTGGTTTTGGTAATTCCTCATATAGCTCATTGAGCTAATGCTATTTCAAGATTAATATCTCAGGAAAGCTCAATGATTGGCATGGCATGGATGAGAAAAGTGGACCCCTCAAAATGCTAAGGACAAAAGGATTGACTCAAGCTCAAAGCTCAAGACTCTACATTTTCTATTTTAGCGATCCAAGATCACATTGAGTATAGGAAAAGCCAATACTATTAAGGAGGGATAAGGTGTTGCTTACTGAGGCTCTTGCTCAAAATGCTTAGTGATATGCTCCAAAGCCCTCAACTACTTTCTCACATCCACATATGACCTAAACCAAAAGTCAAACTCGGCCCCACTGATTCTTTCTATCCGGCGCCACCGAGTTCAGATATCATAGCCACTGCCACAAACCCTAGGCAAATCGGTCTCACCGATAGGGATCTCGGTCTCACCGAGATGGGATTGTAATCTCTCTGTTTCCCTTCGTAATGTTTCGGTCCCACCGAGATGAGCGGTCGGTCCCACCGGGATTGCAATGTAAACTCTATGGTTAGCTTATTACCAAAATTGGTCTCACCGAAATGAGCGAATCGGTCCCACCGAGTTTACCTGACCAACTCTCTGGTTAGCTTATTACCAAAATTGGTCTCACTGAGTTTGTGTAATCGGTCTCACCGAGATTACGTTATGCCCTAACCCTAACCATATCAGTCCTACCGAGTTGCATGCCAGTCCCACCGAAACTCCTAACGGTCACTAGCTTTGCTGAATCGGTCTGACCGAGTTTATCAATTCGGTCCCACCGAGATTGGCAAGTTGTGTGTAACGCTTAGATTTTGTGTGGAGACTATATATACCCCTCCACCTCCTTTTCATTCGTGGAGAGAGCCATCAGAACAAACCTACACTTCCAACTTACTTTTTCTGAGAGAGAACCACCTACACTTGTGTTGAGGCCAAGATATTCCATTCTTACCATATGAATCTTGATCTCTAGCCTTCCACAAGTTGCTTTCCACTCAAATCTTCTTTCCACCAAATCCATATCCTGTGAGAGAGAGTTGAGTGTTGGGGAGACTATCATTTGAAGCACAAGAGCAAGGAGTTCATCATCAACACACCATTTGTTACTTCTTCGAGAGTGGTGTCTCCTAGATTGGCTAGGTGTCACTTGGGAGCCTCTGACAAGATTATGGAGTTGAACCAAGGAGTTTGTAAGGGCAAGGAGATCGCCTACTTCGTGAAGATCTACCGCTAGTAAGGCAAGTCCTTCATGGGAGACAGCCATGGTGGGATAGACAAGGTTGCTTCTTCATGGACCCTTCGTGGGTGGAGCCCTCCATGGACTCGCGCAGCCGTTACCCTTCGTGGGTTGAAGTCTCCATCAACGTGGATGTACGATAGCACCACCAATCGGAACCACGACAAAAACATCCATGTCTCCTATTGTGTTTGAATCCTCCAAACCCCTCCCTTTACATTCTTGCAAGTTGCATGCTTTACTTTCTGCTGCTCGTATACTCTTTGCATGCCTGCTTGAATTGTGTTAAGATTGCTTGACTTGTCCAAAGTTGCTAAAATCAGCCAAGAACTAAAATTGGGAAAAGGATAAGTTTTATTTGGTCAAGTAGTCTAATCACCCCCCTCTAGACATACTTTCGATCCTACACTATTGCGTTACTCTGTTCTTATGAGTAATACTAGTAGATGCAGAATCGTTTTTCAGTCTACTTGTCGCGGACGTGATGCCTATATACATGATCATGCCTAGATATTCTCATAATTATTTGCTTTTCTATCAATTGCTCGATAGTAATTTGTTCACCCACCATAGATTATGCTATCTTGCGAGAAGCCACTAGTGAAACCTATGCCCCCTGGGTCTATCTTCCATCATATTAATCTCCCGACAACTAGCTATTTATGTCGCCATTTTATTTTGCAATCTTTATTTTCCAATTTATACAACAAAAATACCAAAAATATTTTTCCTATTATCTTTATCAGATCTCACTTTTGCAAGTGGCCGTGAAGGGATTGACAACCCCTTTATCGCGTTGGTCGCAAGGTTCTTATTTGTTTGTGCAAGTACGAGGGACTTGCGTGTAGTCTCCTACTGGATTGATACCTTGGTTCTCAAAAACTGAGGGAAATACTTACGCTACTTTGTTGCATCACCCTTTCCTCTTCAAGGAAAAACCAACACATGCTCGAGAGGTAGCTGTTGACACCTGATTTTGGCAAGATACAGATTGCAATGAAGATGGTCTCGAGTGAACGGGTTTTCAGCATGAAAATATTCACGTCACCGAGTAGAACCACTTTGATGTTTCGGTTATATTCATTCGACTTCATCTTACGGACCGAAACTATACTTCGAGTGGCATAATTCAATGTTCCGAGTGGTTTTTGGCCAATCACGTCTTCAAGATGACCTCGAATGAAAGAGCATTCTTAAGGAATTGTCTTCGTCTCATCGAGGCAATTGATTTTGATATATGAATCATCTCAATTCGAGTTCATATGCAAAAGTTAGAGGCAATACACTGCAGACCGAACCTCAACGGAAATATGGTGCGAGGTGCCAGACACTTGTCTGATGGGTTGCGCGAGTAATTAGGCCATCAAGACGGCCTTGAATCGAAAAACCTTCAAGACAGAAAAGTTTTGTCTCGTCGAGCCGATCGATTTTCATATATAAGTCGTCTCAATCCGAGGTCGTATGAGGCCTGGAGGGACAAATCAAGATCGGGTTATGTTTTCAGTCGGAAATCCGAGTGAAAAGTTTACCATCTGAGTGAAAGTTTATGGTCGAGTGAAAGTTTGCTTACCGGATGAACTTATTATTATCCAAGTGGAAATATAGTCATCCGAGTGGAAATATGATCATCCGAGTGAAATTGTCGTCCAGGTAAAAATATTCCGAGTGAAAAGATTACCATCGGGACGAAAACTTGCCGATTGAATAAGATAGTGCCTTTCGAGTGGAAATATAGTCATCCGAGTGGAAATATAGTCATCCGAGTGAAAGATTGTCTTCCGAGTGAAAAAGTCCAATCGGACGATCCGAGTGAAAGTATCTAATATCCGAGTGGATGAGCTCAAGTCCGAGTGAAATTGAACATGTGCTCGAAAGTTTATCAAAATGACCTTGGATGAAGAAGTGTTCAATACAGAAGTTGTGCGTATCATCAAGACGATAAACTTTGATTTTGGAGTCATTATCATCAGAGATAATATATAGCCTACAAATTCACTACGAGACTCGGATAATCCAGTCTACTGCAAGACCGAGTCCGACTGGAAGATAAAGATGACCTCGAAAAGTATTCAAGATGGCCTTATTTGAAAAAGTGATCAACATGAGAGTTGTTCGTATCGTAAAGTCGCACAAGCTTGATATTTGGGCCGTCTCGATCGGAGATCATATGCAAGCCCAGCGGCCCGCGCAAGAAGGAAGACAGAGTTTGGGCCAGATTCAGACTGAATCCGAGTTGGAATAGAATTAGGACTCTGGGACGTGAATTGATGTAATTTTTCTTGTAAGGAAAGCCTAGATGAATCCTTTACTTGTACGGGAAGTCCAGCCGCCTCTTATATATGTTGGGGGTGACAGCCGATTGAACAACACACAATCGAACAAATCAATATACTACTTTTTCATCTACGTTTTATCTCTCCACCGTTTTTCTATCTCGTTCTTCGTTATTCTTTGTGTTTGAGAGCTGCGAATCCCGAGGCTCTAGGGGCGAGCGAATCGACCTAGGGCAGCCCATAGCTGCTGCACTCCCTGACGGGGTCCCTCCCGGGGGTGTGGGGTTTTCGGGTCTGCAAAAGCGCCCGTCGACTGTCTTGCGTATCGCGCTGTCGGTCGGGTGTCCTTCGACGTGAGCTGCGGTGCATCACCCCCGGCGTCGAGGGTAGACGTGACGTGTTCGTGTGTCAACACACTTTTTGGCGACTCTGCTGGGGACCGAAGATCAATCATCATCATCCACCATGTCTGATCTTCCCAAGCCATCTAAGGTAGACGCCGATAACATCATTAAGCCCAGTCTTGATGAGATATCGGCCGATCATCGCTAAGTCTATGAGGAGTACAAGAAGGCGCGTGAGGAGAAGGACCTTCAGGAGTTCCTTGCAAAATTCAAGAAAGATCGAAAAGGCAACATCACTCCGATTGAAGAAATCAAGTTCCCTCCTCTTCAAACTGAATAGGTTAAACCCTCTGTAAGTACTGCCTTTTCTCCTGAGCAGTGGGCTGAGATTGAAAGTCGTATTGCTGATGGTAACAATCTAGTCTATCAAACTTTTATAGAAAATACTAATGCTCAGAAGAATATATCTCAATCGTCTAGTGGTAATAATGGTGTATCTGCTAGTGTGCAAAACTCTAATCTGGCTTTACCTATTGCATCGACGCCTCCCGTCCCGATGATTTATTATCCTACCCAAACAAATCAGATTGTGGCTACACCCATTAATCCTATTATGAGCATGACAGGTTCGATGGCAACGCCGAACCAAACTCTACCTACAGCTACAACCACTCGACCACTACCAAATTATGGGTCGACATACATGCCACAATTACTACCTACAGCTAGTAACCATACTCTTCCTATGTCACTGCTAGAAGCTTCATCGTCCACTACGGATGATGGTCTAGCTAATCTTAGAGAGCAGATGGCTAAGATGCTTAGAGAGAATTTTGGAGTTGAGTTACCTCGGAATCGGACTTACCAAAAGCCGTACCCCGAGTACTTTGATGCCATCTAGTGCCCTCCAGGATATAAGATTCCAGATTTTGTTAAGTTCAATGGAGAGGGCACAAAAACCACATGGGAGCATGTTAGTCAATACTTAGCACAACTAGGTGAAGCAGGCTCACTAAATGAGTTGAAAGTGCGTTTGTTTCCTTTATCTCTAACTGGTACTGCATTGTCACAGCCCCAGTTCATCCCTTGCTTGACTTTGCTTGTTCATCATGCCATCATGTTTAAATTCCAAAGAAATTTGAAATGGGGATTGTTGAAACCCTAGCACCAAATGAAATTTAACTAGGTTCAATAAAAATATTTTCAATAACCCAGAATGCCCTTTGGAAATGTTCATGATTTCTGTTAAAGGTGAAAACCTCTTCCAAAAATGATGAACATATTTCTAGGCCATCCTGGATTTTTGAATTAAATTATATAGTATTTGCATTTGGGCATTTAATTGCTAATAATATTTTAAATGCTCAAATAATCACAAACTGAAATGTTTACTGTTGGAAATATTCCAAACAGTGACATGGAGCAGTTTCATGATTTTTGGTAACGCCCTGGCATTTTTAATAAAGCCCTAAAGTTTACAGAATAATAGAAAACATTAATAAAACAGAAACTAGAGCAAAGGGAGAAACCCACCTGGCTTACCTGGCCAGGCGCTGTTACAGCCCAGCTGGCCAGCACACCTGGCGGCCCAGCCCACCAGGGGCAGCCTCGTCTTCTACCTCTTGCCAGTAGGCAGAGGAGAAGCTGAGCACGGCGCACGCGCGCGCCACCTCCACCCTGCTCGCCTGCCTCGTCGACGGCCTGGACGGCTCCAGAGGACGCCATGCAGCCCTCTCGACCCCCTCTCACTCTCCCCCGGCCTCGTCCCCTCCTTTGGCTCTCTCCCTCGCACCACCCGAACACGCCGCCGCCGCCGACGTGCACCACCGCAGCCACCGCCTCCCCCTCGCTTCCCTGACTGGCTCCCGTGCTCCTGCACCTCATCGCCAGCCCCCTCACCGAGCCACGCGACTGGAAGACCCCCGAAGCTCCGCCCCCGACATCTTCTTCTTCCTCGGGTCACCGAGATCGCCGGCGACCTCCTGCCGTCACCAGTTCTTCCCTGAGCTCCCCGAGGCCACCGTCGCAACCGCCGTGAGCCACTGACTCTTCTCCCTTCCTCCGTTTTTCCTCTCGCACGCCGTAGTCGTCGCGCCACTTGCACCCGATCGCCGGCCGCCGCCCCGAGCTCGTTTCCGACGAGCTCCGGCCTCCCTAGCCGCTGCTGCTTGCTGTGCTGGATGTGGGAGAGCTCCAGCTCCCCGCGGGTGCCCTCCGCCGCTCGTTTGGGCGCCGGGAGAGCGAAACCGAGCCCTCCGCCGCGCCTGTTGCCACCGGCGACGAGCCGCCGGCTGGTTAGGCCCTGTTGACCAGGGGTTTGACTTTCCCCCTGACTCACTAACACGCGGGCCCAACCCTACTAATTAATCTAGTATTAGTGCTAATTAAACCAGGATAGTTTAGTTAGTAACTGACACGCGGGACCGACTGGTCAGATTGACCTGGGCCGCTCCGTTGACCGCTGACGTCAGCGTGATGTCATGTCAATGCAGTAAATCATTTACTAGATTTTGTTTAATTCTAAATAACCAGAAAATCCAGAAAATGATTTGAACTTCAAAAATTCGTAGAAATTAAACCGTAACTCTGAATGAAATAAGTTATATATGAAAAATTATCAGAAAAATGCAATCTATCCATCTGTACCACTTTCATGCATGAAAAACTAAGTTATACCTGCTGTATAACTGAAAACATGTTAATGGCATTTAAATAACCACATGTGGAGTTTGAATTTGGACCTTGGGTTCAAACCAACTTCATTTAATCTGATTTCTAGTTGCATTAGCTCAAACACAAGAATATTGCCATGTCATGATCATGCATCATATTGTGCATTGCATTGATCGTGTGTTATTTCTCTGTTGCCGGTGTTGTCCCCTCTCGATAGACGTGGTTTCGACAATGAGATCGATGACACCGATGAAGAACTATATTATCTTCAGAAGTGCCAGGCAAGCAAAACCCCC
Source organism: Triticum dicoccoides (assembly GCF_002162155.2). Lineage (NCBI taxonomy): Eukaryota > Viridiplantae > Streptophyta > Magnoliopsida > Poales > Poaceae > Triticum > Triticum dicoccoides. The sequence goes on from NC_041382.1 coordinate 645,598,241, forward strand.
TTGCTCATTCCGATACAATCCCACTCTCTCGCTCCTGCTCTCTTTTACTGCAATAGGACAACAACGTTTCAACTGTTACATGCTGCGGTAGTTGAACCCCTTTCCTCTGCATGACCTGTCATTGCCACAATAAATAGATCAAACCCACTAGCATGAGTAGGAGTTGTTTGAGCCCTGATGTGCCTATTCATTCATGCTTGTTGTCATGCCCGCTACTGCTTAGAGTTGAGTCGGGTCTGATTCATCGGGGATGAATTGGAATGTGGTGAACATGTCCTACCGTTGAGAGCTAAGTGTGTGAACACGATTTGGTAAAGGTAGCGGTGAGAGGCCATGTAGGAGTACATGGTGGGTTGTCTCATTGCAGCCGTCCTCAGGAACTGAGTTCTGTGTTTGTGATCCATGAACAGCTACTACCACGCATTGGAATGCTTAAGTGCCCCTCTCGACTTATTAATCAACCTGATCTCTGTCCAGGAGTTGCAACTAGTTTCTGGTGTTTGTAGGTTGTGTTAGTAGTCTACCAAGTGGTACCCGGTACAGGTGGGCTTGGGACAAACTAGGCACTGTGGCACGGTGTACCAAGCGTAGATCCACCCATTGAGGTGGGCTTGGGAACCCTGCACACATCATTTGGGGCCGTGAGCGACACCCCGGCCGGATCTCCTTGCGGATGGAACCCGAATAGGCGATAAACCTGGACAAGAGACTTGTTGTTTAGTCAGGTCGTGGCCGACTCCCTCGCCCGGCTTCTGCTTGAAGGTTGCCGAGGTACATGACGTGTACAGGGCGATAAGTGGCGAGAGCGTGTGTGAAGAAGTACACCCCTGCAGGGTTATCATTATCTATTCGAATAGCCGGATTCCTCGGATATGGAAACTTGGACCCCTTGCATAGTTCATAGACAAGTGAAAGTGGATACTTTAAAATGCGCAAGATAAGTGTGAGTGCTATGGATGGCGTTCTCGCAGGGAGACGGGAGCGGTTCCATAGTGGTGTATTGGTATGGTGAATTTTTGGACTCGTGTGCGCCACCTCAAAGAGTTACTTGCAGTCATAGTTCAGGATAGCCACCGAGTCAAAGCTGGCCTGCTGCAGTTAAACTCCACCACCCCCTTTGTTGATACCGATGCATATGTAGTTAGTTCTGATGTAAGTCTTGCTGGGTACATTTGTACTCACGTTTGCTTAATTTATGTTTTGCAGAGAGACTTCAGTCCCGCTAGTAGTTCCGCTTGGACTTCGACGTTTAGCTCGTTACCTCAGCTACGATCTTGTACCTTGGGAGGGTCTTGTAGATAGTCAGGCTTCTCAGCCTTTTTCATTTGTAGATGTCTGTACTTAGACATGTTAAGCTTCCACATGTGCTTTGACTTGTATGCTCTGAATGTTGGGTCGTGAGACCCATGTTTGTAATATCTCGCTCCTCGGAGCCTATTGAATAAATACTTGAGTCGTAGAGTCTTGTTGTGATGCCATGTTGTATGTACTCATATCGGGCATATTGTGTGTATGATTGAAATGCTTGGTATGACTGGGATCCGACAATTTAGTTGTTTATCCTTGGCAGCCTATCATATGGGGAAATGTAGTCTAGTGCTTTCTAAGCGATAGTAGTCCGCTATAGCCCGGTTCACCGGAGTCCTGCTAGTCCAGCACTACTGCTCGGAACACTTGACTGGCCGGCATGTGTTTCACTTCATTCCTGTGTCTGTCCCTTGAGGGAAATGTCACGCAGTGACTTCCGGAGTCCTGCCTAGCCTGCTATAGCCTGGGTTACCGGAGTCCTATTAGCCCAGTGGTACATCCCGGATTCACACGTTGATGACCGACATGGTTGATGTGATTCATGTATGCCTCTCCTCATGGGTTAGCGCCGCTTTGGGTTCACGACTAGCCATGTTGGCCTGGGTTCTCTGTCATATGGATGCTAGCGACACTATCATATATGTGAGCCAAAAGGCGCAAACGGTCCCGGGCCAGGTAAGGTGGCACCCGTGGGAATACCGTGCGTGAGGCCGCAAAGTGATTTGATGTGTTACATGCTAGATCGATGTGGCTTAGGATCGGGGTCCTGACAGCTTTGGTATCAGAGCCTGACTGCCTGTAGGATTACCAAGCCAAACTGGTCAAAGTTGAGTCTAGAAATGCTTTAATTATATAAGGGAATTGATTGTGGATGGGAACGTAAGGCTCTTTTACTCCTTATCCTCATGACCTTCTGATCTGAGTCATCCTCTTCTCTTCTACGGGGATTAAGAACTAGGCCTTCTCATCTATCTATCAGGATGACGAGTTACTATGATAGAGACTTATAGGATTGATGGATTCAAGCCTTAGTTCAGTTTCTACTACTTTCGTGTGTTCATAATTGGTCTCGGAACCTTGATATTGTGATATTGAGTGGTTATGCCACCATTTTGCAGGATGTCTCAAATGTTTTTGAGCATTTATAGCCGTTATGCTGTCCGAGTCATCCCAGGTTTTTAGATAATCTGATGCATTTGCAAATCCCTTCTTCTCATTTCCGACGTCCTATTGGGCCAGATTAAGCACACTAACGATCTATTGAGGTACTCTACTACCTCGACATATATGTTGGAGCTATTATTATGACCCTAGGTGTTTTAGGGAGTCACCTAGTAATCTAGCCATGTCTTGTGTTCCCAGTGTGATGATTCTGGCCATCGTTCTCGAAAGCATCCCGTGATGCCATTTAGTTAGTAGGTATTCTACTCCTGGGTTCTTGAACCCGAGATTCACCCTACTTACTTCATGTTGATAGTGTTGCTAGTTCCTTTAGGATATTAGTAACCTTGCGACAGTCCTCGAGGTACGTGGTATTTCCTTCTTCCAAATACCATGAACCATTAAGGCGGAAGTTATTTGACCAAAAGCTCACAATCAGAGTACTCTTGAGGAGTTCTCCATTCATAACTGTGATTCTGCCAGTTCTACCTTTCTGCATGGGTTATCCGGAAGAAACCTGTTGAACTTGGTTCGACATACTAATCTATGCATCCACAACTCAGAAAGTTATATGTTCCTTGAGTTGACCCTCCTCGGCTGTATTCCGACCCTAGTCTATCAATTGATAGTCAGGAAATGTTGTGCATTCATGTTCATCGATGCCTATTATTCTTGTGGTCTGTCAAGCCATCCTATTCCAGAATGACTAGGAGAAACAAATTCCAGAACCTCATCCATATCTAGGATTGGGTCAAAACAATTGTATTCCACAGATCAAAATGCCGATCCAGCTTTTGCTCTGCTCTACCTTAGAGTGTTACCATCTTTATGTCAGGAGTGTCCTGAGAATTGCACCACCTCTTATGAATTCTTGACGCAGTAATACTTCTTGCCATCATTGTTCATTCCTCGGTTGCTTGTTATTGTAACCGGAGTGCCAACAAGTGTACTGTGATGTGTGAAATCAATACTCCTAGCAACTCCATTGCTTGGTAGTTGATGGACAATACTCTCATTCTTAGCGTGCTGGTTATTGAATCATCACCCTAAGGTTTATCGTGCTACCTAGTCCTTATTTCCGGTGCACTCTCCGATCAATGAGTTAGGATTATTCAATCCCTCACTCTTTTGATCATATCATCTTGCCCTGAAAAGAAAGATTGTTCTCGAACTTAATAACATATCGGTGGTTCGTGATTTTCTGAAAATCTTCTCGGAAGTATTACCTGGTTGGCACCTGACTGCTATGTTGAGTTCGTGATCAAGTTGGTTTTATTAGAAATCACCCCTTCTCCAAGAATCTATGTTGGATATCCCTGAGCTAGTTGGTTAAGATAGACAACAACTTGGGGAGTTGGAAGGTAAAAGCTTTGCTTAACTTAGTTCATCTATAAGGGATATCTTTTGTGTGTGTGTTGAAGAAAGATGATATCTTCATCAATTGGTCCTCATGATCAGTTGTTGGACCTATTGTCTTACCCAATCTTTGATTTGAGTATGGGCTATCGTCAAATCAAATTAGAACCAACGATATTCATAATGTTGTCTTACTCGTGGTTGTTCCTCGAGCATACACCATTACATCCTTTGGTTGACCAATGCTATCACCGTGTTCACATGATGGTGGAAGTCCAGTGATATGGAAATTCCGATGAGTTGTTGTTGAGCCCATCAGCAGCATTTTGTCTCCCCCATGATTCATGTTGAACATCGACCTAGTGTTGAAAACTTTGTAAGCAATGCCTTCGTGTTCCGTTCATGAGGCTTATGCTTGGATGGAAGAAGTGAATTCCTCGAATTCATGTGCATTTGGTGCAAGTTGCCACCGTGAGTTTGAGAAAGATCTTTTTTGCCTCCTCTGGAATCATCCCAAGTTAGTCATGCACGTGCGAAGTGCTCTATGGTTTGATAGGTTGGCCACCTCCACTCCATATGTGTTCCTAGCACACCAAGCCACTGATTGATTTGTTCGAGGATATTAAGTTCTAAGTGCTAGTCCTGAAGGTACCAGACGGATTTGTATAGGATTCCGTTATCCTCGATGATGGTTCCCAACCAGAACTCGGTAGTGTTTTATTATAAGACTACCATGTGGTCATGCTTGTCTAGGACAGTATGTTCACAGGTGTGTAGCAGAACCAGCTCATGTTTTGGAGCTTGCTATCGTAGTTCATCTCCAGAGAGTCTCGCAACGTTATCTCGTCGATTTGTGTTGCAACTCTTCTTTTCAGACATGTGAGTCTGAAGTATCCTCTTTCTAACCAGATCTGAATCTCAGGCAGATATGATGGTTGGAACATTCCCGACATTTGCATTTCGTTCCCAGCTTACACCGCCTTGTGCCAATCTCCCTTGGCCTGCACTTCTCAGTAATTGCTGTCCAGGATCATCTTCAAAAGTGGTCTTGTCATGGGTTCCATCCATTTTCGGTGATAAGCAAAAGTCTCCATTGCGTTGTCTTCAACAAGGTAGTCCACATCATCTACCCTAGTTTGAGTATGCCACTCTTTCGAACTCCATCAAATGATCATTTATAAATTGCCTTAGGCTGGTAAGAAGAGTTCCAATGATATTTGTATCAAAAGTAATCCTTTTTGCCATTTAAGGTAATAACTCTATGACTCACCTTCCCCAAGGTGCCCTGTTATGGAATCATGGCAATTATTTCCTTGCCACCCTGACACCATCCACCATCTCTCTAAGCGTGGAATTGTTGCCCACTAAATCAACCTCGTTGTTTGTTATTCCATCCCTCTCGGTGTGTTTTGTGTCTCAACTCAAGATGTTTCAACATCTCATTCCACGAGTTGATCTTGAGTGCTCGATCTTCGAGGAGATCATTTCCCATAGAGTTTCTTTCTATCGCCATCGTGTTGGATGAAGATCTCGAAAGCAAAGACGTCAAGATCAATATGATGCAATGAAGCTACTTCTTCGAGAAGGGCAGTTGGATCGTGAAGATTATGTTAGCTTGTGTCCCTCTATCTTCTCACCTCACGACTTGAATCTCGGGACGAGATTCCTGTTTAGTGGGGGTGAGCTGTCACAGCCGCAGTTCAGCCCTTGCTTGACTTTGCTTGTTCATCATGCCATCATGTTTAAATTCCAAAGAAATTTGAAATGGGGATTGTTGAAACCCTAGCACCAAATGAAATTTAACTAGGTTCAATAAAAATATTTTCAATAACTCAGAATGCCCTTTGGAAATGTTCATGATTTCTGTTAAAGGTGAAAACCTCTTCCAAAAATGATGAACATATTTCTAGGCCATCCTGGATTTTTGAATTAAATTATATAGTATTTACATTTGGGCATTTAATTGCTAATAATATTTTAAATGCTCAAATAATCACAAACTGAAATGTTTACTGTTGGAAATATTCCAAACAGTGACATGGAGCAGTTTCATGATTTTTGGTAATGCCCTGGCATTTTTAATAAAGCCCTAAAGTTTATAGAATAATAGAAAACATTAATAAAACAGAAACTAGAGCAGAGAGAGAAACCCACCTGGCTTACCTGGCCTGGCGCTGTTACAGCCCAGCTGGCCAGCACACCTGGCGGCCCAGCCCACCAGGGGCAGCCTCGTCTTCTACCTCTTGCCAGTAGGCAGAGGAGAAGCTGGGCACGGCGCACGCGCGCGCCACCTCCACCCTGCTCGCCTGCCTCCTCGACGGCCTGGACGGCTCCAGAGGACGCCATGCAGCCCTCTCGACCCCCTCTCACTCTCCCCCGGCCTCGTCCCCTCCTCTGGATCTCTCCCTCGCACCACCCGAACGCGCCGCCGCCGCCGACGTGCACCACCGCAGCCACCACCTCCCCCTCGCTTCCCTGACTGGCTCCCGAGCTCCTGCACCTCGTCGCCAGCCCCCTCACCGAGCCACGCGACTGGACGACCCCCAAAGCTCCGTCCCCGACATCTTCTTCTTCCTCGGGTCACCGAGATCGCCGGCGACCTCCTGCCGTCACCAGTCCCTCCCCGAGCTCCCCGAGGCCACCGTCGCAACCGCCGTGAGCCACTGACTCTTCTCCCTTCCTCCGTTTTTCCTCTCGCACGCCGTAGCCGCCACGCCACTTGTGCCCGAACGCCGGCCACCGCCCCGAGCTCGTTTCCAACGAGCTCCGGCCTCCCTAGCCGCTGCTGCTTGCTGTGCTGGATGTGGGAGAGCTCTAGCTCCCCGCGGGTGCCCTCCGCCGCTCGTTTGGGCGCCGGGAGAGCGAAACCGAGCCCTCCGCCGCGCCTGTTGCCACCGGCGACGAGCCGCCGGCTGGTTAGGCCCTGTTGACCAGGGGTTTGACTTTCCCCCTGACTCACTGACACACGGGCCCGACCCTACTAATTACTCTAGTATTAGTGCTAATTAAACCAGGATAGTTTAGTTAGTAACTGACATATGGGACCCACTGGTCAGATTGACCTGGGCCGCTTTGTTGACCACTGACGTCAGCGTGATGTCATGCCGACGCAGTAAATCATTTAATGGATTTTATTTAATTCTAAATAACCAGAAAATCCCGAAAATGATTTGAACTTCAAAAATTCATAGAAATTAAACCGTAACTCCAAATGAAATAAGTTATATATGAAAAATTATCAGAAAAATGCAATCTATCCATCTGTACCATTTTCACGCATGAAAAACTAAGTTATACCTGCTGTATAACTGAAAACATGTTAATGGCATTTAAATAACCACATGTGGAGTTTGAATTTGAACCTTGGGTTCAAACCAACTTCATTTAATCTGATTTATAGTTGCATTAGCTCAAACACAAGCATATTGCCATGTCATGATCATGCATCATATTGTGCATTGCATTGATCGTGTGTTCTTTCTCTGTTGCCGGTGTTGTCCCCTCTCGATAGACGTGGTTTTGACGATGAGATCGATGACACCGATGAAGAACTATATTATCTTTAGAAGTGCCAGGCAAGCAAAACCCCCTTGCTCATTCCGATACAATCCCACTCTCTTGCTCCTGCTCTCTTTTACTGCAATAGGACAACAACGTTTCAACTGTTACATGTTGTGGTAGTTGAACCCCTTTCCTCTGCATGACCTGTCATTGCCACGGTAAATAGATGAAACCCACTAGCATGAGTAGGAGTTGTTTGAGCCCTGATGTGCCTACTCATTCATGCTTGTTGTCATGCCCGCTACTGCTTAGAGTTGAGTCGGGTCTGATTCATCGGGGATGAATTGGAATGTGGTGAACATGTCCTACCGTTGAGAGCTAAGTGTGTGAACACGATTTGGTAAAGGTAGCGGTGAGAGGCCATGTAGGAGTACATGGTGGGTTGTCTCATTGCAGCCGTCCTCAGGAACTGAGTTTTGTGTTTGTGTTCCACGAACAGCTACTACCACGCATTGGAATGCTTAAGTGCCCCTCTCGACTTATTAATCAACCTGATCTCTATCCAGGAGTTGCAACTAGTTTCTGGTGTTTGTAGGTTGTGTTAGTAGTCTACCAAGTGGTACCCGGTACAGGTGGGCTTGGGACAGACTAGGCACCGTGGCACGGTGTACCAAGCGTAGATCCACCCGTTGAGGTGGGCTTGGGAACCCTGCACACATCGTTTGGGGCCGTGAGCGACACCCCGGCCGGATCTCCTTGCGGATGGAACCCGAATAGGCGATAAACCTGGACAAGAGACTTGTTGGTTAGTCAGGTCGTGGCCGACTCCCTCGCCCGGCTTCCGCTTGAAGGTTGCCGAGGTACATGACGTGTACAGGGCGATAAGTGGCGAGAGCGTGTGTGAAGAAGTACACCCCTGCAGGGTTATCATTATCTATTCGAATAGCCGGATTCCTCGGATATGGAAACTTGGACCCCTTGCATAGTTCATAGACAAGCGAAAGTGGATACTTTAAAATGCGCAAGATAAGTGTGAGTGCTATGAATGGCGTTCTCGCAGGGAGACGGGAGCGGATCCATAGTGGTGTATTGGTATGGTGAATTTCTGGACTCGTGTGCGCCACCTCAAAGAGTTACTTGCAGTCGTAGTTCAGGATAGCCACCGAGTCAAAGATGGCCTGCTGCAGTTAAACTCCACCACCCCTTTGTTGATACCGATGCATATGTAGTTAGTTCTGATGTAAGTCTTGCTGGGTACATTTGTACTCACATTTGCTTAATTTATGTTTTGCAGAGAGACTTCAGTCCCGCTAGTAGTTCTGCTTGGACTTCGACGTTTAGCTCGTTACCTCAGCTACGATCTTGTACCTTGGGAGGGTCTTGTAGATAGTCAGGCTTCTCAGCCTTTTTCATTTGTAGATGTCTGTACTCAGACATGTTAAGCTTCCGCATGTGCTTTGACTTGTATGCTCTGAATGTTGGGTCGTGAGACCCATGTTTGTAATATCTCTCTCCTTGGAGCCTATTGAATAAATACTTGAGTCGTAGAGTCTTGTTGTGATGCCATGTTGTATGTACTCATATCGGGCATATTGTGTGTATGATTGAAATGCTTGGTATGAGTGGGATCCGACAATCTAGTTGTTTATCCTTGGCAGCCTATCATATGGGGAAATGTAGTCTAGTGCTTTCTGAGTGATAGTAGTCCGCTGCAGCCCGGTTCACCGGAGTCCTGCTAGCCCATCACTACTGCTCGGAACACTTGACTGGCTGGCATGTGTTTCACTTCGTTCATGTGTCTGTCCCTTCGGGGAAATGTCACGTGGTGACTTCCGGAGTCCTGCCTAGCCTGCTACAGCCCGGGTTACCGGAGTCCTGTTAGCCCAGTGCTACAGCCCGGATTCACACGTTGATGACCGACATGCTCGATGTGATTCATGTATGCCTGTCCTCATGGGTTAGCACCGCTTTAGGTTCACGACTAGCCATGTCGGCCCGGGTTCTCTGTCATATGGATGCTAGCGACACTATCATATACGTGAGCCAAAAGGCGCAAATGGTCCCGGGCCAGGTAAGGTGGCACCCGTGGGAATACTATGCGTGAGGCCGCAAAGTGATATGATGTGTTACATGCTAGATCGATGTGGCTTAGGATCAGGGTCCTGACATGCATTTTCATGGTTTTCTTCTTTACCACATGGCTCCATTCGGGTTTGGTCGCAGCTAGAGCAGAAATTTCATAATCACTTTTATAGCGGCGACAATGAACTCAAGTTATCACATCTAACATCGGTTAAACAGAAGCATGATGAATCAGTCTGCGATTACGTCAAGAGATTCAGAGAAACAAAAAACCGGTGTTTTAGTTTGGTGATAACCGAGAGAGACTTGGCAGACCTAGTGCTGAGTGGTTTGAGAACTCCCATTAGAGAAAAGCTAGAAGGTTATGAGTTCTTAAATATCAACCAAGTCTTACAAAGGGCTTTGGCTCAGGAAAACCGAAGCAAAGATCTCAAAGAAGTGCATAGATACAAAGCCGATCGTCCAAAGATGAATATGGTGGAATATGATAGTGATCACTCGGACGATGAGGGTGATGTTTTTGCTACTGAATGTGTTTGGCCATCTAAGGCCAAACCCTTTACTTGCAATGATCTGAAACCGATTCATAAGAATCGTGATGAAGGGATGAAATTTACTTTTAACATTGCTAAGTGTGATAGAATATTTGATGCTTTGCTGCAGGCCAAGATTATTAGAATATCTCATACTTTACCGCCGTTTGAAGAGCTAAAACAGCGTGCTTATTGCAAGTATCATAATTCTTTTTCTCATGCTACTAATGATTGCAATGTTTTTCGACGACAGATACAATCGGCCATTAATGACGGACGATTGAACTTTTCTGAGATGCAAGTAGATAAACAACCTTTTCCAATGAATACCATGGTTTGGAGGGGAAGAAGCTACTCATTCGGCCTGAGGTAGCCGAATCTGCTAATAAAGCTAATATTATTATTGGTGAGCCCAGGAAAGACAAGGAAGGCAGCACGGTCTTGGGGAGACATGTTGTGCTTGATAAGCAGCCCGATGGCAAGGAAGTAATCAAAATCACCATCAAGAATCCTACACTCGGGGGGCAACCGCAAGTGCAAGAAAATACTCGAGTTAAATTCGTCAAACCCAAGAGTCCAGAAGTCGGAAAGTGGAAAAGGAATGAAGTTAAAGTGCAGCGCAAGCGGATCAAGCCAACTTTTGATATGTTGTTGTCCAAGTACACCAATCAGTCGGCTGGTTCAAGCTTTAATCGGCCGACTCATCTGAAGCGACCAAGGTCACCATCAGCTGATATGTTCAGTCAGCATATGAAACCGAGTGGACCAAGGGTGCCGTTTCCAGAAGAGCATACACAATCTATTTGGGATCGACTTGACTATTCATATAGAGGCCGACTGAACATTGGTGGCTATCAGTCGACTAGTCAAAACATGCGACCAGATGGAAATTATCCGAGTGTAAGAATGCACCCAGGTGGAAGTTATCCGAGTGAAAAAATGTGGTCAAATAGATTCCATCCGACTGAATTCCATCCGAGTGGATTCCATCCGAGTGAATTCCATCCGAGTGACATCCATTCGAGTGGATTCCATCAGAGTAAAAAGGTGCGCCCGAGTGGAAATTTGATGCATCTGGAAAGTCGAAAAGAATGGCGTGTTAAATCACCAAGTGTTGCAGCAGTTGAGTCGGGAAAAGGCAAGGAGAAAATGGATGCCGACTCACTTATCTTGGGCACCGAAACATTCGCCATACAGCAGCCGATTGTGCATAGCAATCCGACTGAGACGATACTTACTATCGCGCCAAAGCACTCGGCTAATGACCATGAAGCAAGCACCAGACGAGTAAAAACGAGAGATCCTAAATACACTCAGCCAAAGTGGTGTCCTCCAGGGCTAACAAAGACACAAAAGAGGAAACTACAGAGGTTAAGGAGTCAAGAGATGGCAGAACAAGATGCCGAGAAGCAAAGGGATTAGTTGTTCAATGACACTCGGCCTATGGTACCTACAAAACAAGTGTGGAGGCCCAAACAAATACAAGATGTTGTGGCTTCTACACCTATCACAGCAGCACCTACACTACCAAAAGAGGACGATGCAATCATTGCATTGTCTACGTTACCTATTGCTTCCTCTTCATTCGGACAAATTTCTGAATCGGTGCATGCACTTGAGGAGGATGCTGATATGTTGGACTATGAGTCTACACCGGTTCATGAAGGTATGAATATCAATATGGTGTATTACTTACCTGCTGAGTTTCGTGCTGTAGATGAGGAAGGGGAGGTGGCTCAGCTGGATTTTGGCCCTAAAACGCGATATTTGAGAAGCCAAAAGAACCAGTGACGCATCTGAAACCATTATATCTCAGAGGTCATATCAATGGGTCACCGCTCACTCGGATGCTTGTTGATGGTGGTGATGTGGTAAATCTTATGCCCTATTCGGTCTTCAAGAAATTGGGTTTGCCTGATGAAGAATTGATCAAGACCAATATGGTGCTCAACGGGTTTGAAGGCAAAGAGAAAACTGAAGCCAAAGGTGTAATGTATGTGGAGCTTACAGTCGGAAGCAAAACTTTGGCTACTGCATTCTTGGTCGCTGAGGTGCAAGGTAATTACAATGTTATACTAGGCCGTGATTGGGTTCATGCAAACCAGTGCGTGCCATCCACTATGCACCAGTTTTTGATTCAGTGGGTTGATGATGAAGTGGAAGTCATTCATGCGGATAACTCGGCTTGTGTTGCTTTGGCCAATGCATCGGTGGATTGGCAACATCCCAATGCTACTTGTTTGACGGGACGTGACTTGTCAGAATTTGATTTTCTCAGCGCGACCAAGAATGGTTTTGTGCCTGTCTCTTTAAAGCCGACTGAATGCAATCGGCTCCAAGGTATGATATGTTTAAATGGATCCTAATTCCGAGTGGTTACAAAAACGTCTTGTAAAGTATCGGTCCAGTGAGAATGATATGTATGAGTCTATAGAGGAGTTGGATGACATGGATAAACTTGGACAAGGTTTTACATCAGCCAATCCGTTAGAAGAGGTAGATATTGGAGATGGTTCAGTCACTCGACCGGCATTTATAAACAAAAATTTGAAAGCCGATTGTAAGGCTAAGTTAATCGAGCTATTGAAAGAATATGTTTGTTGCTTTGCATGGGAATATCATGAGATGCCAGGTTTAAGACGAGAGCTAGTGGAGCATCGGTTGCCTATAAAGGCCGGTTTTAGACCTTATAAACAATCGACCAGAAAATTTAATCCAAAACATATGACCGGATCAAGGAAGAGATCGGTCGACTGCTTGAAGCTAATTTCATTCGACCTTGCAGGTATGCCGAGTGGATTTCTAACATTGTCCTAGTGGAGAAGAAAGGGTCCGGTAAGTTGAGGGTGTGCATTGACTTCAGAGATTTGAATAGGGCTACACCCAAAGATGAGTATCCTATGCCAATAGCCGATATGCTTATTAATGATGCTTCTGGACATAAGGTTATTAGCTTTCTAGATGGTAATTCGGATACAACCAAATTTTTATGGCTGAAGAGGACATGTACAAGACAGCTTTTCGATGCCCGGGTTTCCTTGGTTTATTCGAGTGGACAGTGATGACATTCAGATTAAAAAATGCTGGCGCCACATATCAAAGGGCTATGAATTTGATTTTTCATGATTTACTCGGTGTCATACTTGAAGTTTATATTGATGATATTGTTGTCAAATCGGATGCTTTTGAATCTCACTTGGCCGATTTGCGTTTAGCTTTTGAAAGAATGAAAAAGTATGGACTGAAAATGAATCCTTTGAAGTGTGCTTTCGGCGTGTCAGCTGGCAACTTTTTGGGTTTCATTATTCATGAAGATGGTATAGAGATTGATCCCAAAAAGATAGAGGTTATACAGAAAGTGGAGGCTCCAACATGCAAGAGAGATATGCAAAAGTTCCTTGGCAAGGTCAATTATTTGAGAAGGTTCATAGCTAATCTATCAGAGAAATTTTATGCATTTACTCCTATCCTTCGGTTAAAGAATGATGTTGATTTCACTTGGGGGGCAAAACAACAAGAAGCATTTAATATGATCAAGAATTATTTGTGCACTCCTTCGGTGATGAGAGCACCCAAGCATAGGGAACCCTTCAGACTTTACATTGCAGCAGAGGAAGGAGTTATTGGTGTTGTTCTAACTCAAGAGACCAAAGGAAAAAAGCATGCCATCACTTATTTGAGCCGCCGCTTATTGGACGCAGAGACAAGGTATACATTTATTGAGAAATTATGTCTATGCTTATATTATGCTTGCACAAAACTGAGACATTATTTAGTGCCGAGTGTTTCCTTAGTAGTTTGTCAAAGCGATGTCACTAAATACATGTTGCATAGGCCAATTCTTAGTGGTAGAATTGGCAAGTGGGCTTATACTTTGATTGAATATGATTTGGCTTATGAATCTCTAAAATCCATGAAAGGCCAAATTGTTGCTAATTTCATTGTTGAACATCGGATTAATAACAAGCATGATGTTGATATGAACCTTGTTTCATTAGTACCATGGAGATTACACTTTGATGGTTCAGTTTGTAGCAATGGCCAAGGTGTTGGTATTGTTTTATATCTCCTCATGGTGCTGTTTTTGAAGCCTCATGCCGCTTACAATATTTTTGCACAAATAATCAAGCCGAATATGAAGCATTGTTATTCGGCCTAGAGATGCTACTTGCTATAGGTGTTACACATATTGAGGCTTATGGCGATTCGTTACTAGTGGTGCAGCAAATATCCAAAGTCTTTCAGTGTTTGGACGAATCACTTAATGTTTATCTTGATAAATGTCTAGATATAATCTCTACTTTGGATTGTTTTAGCATTGCACATATATCTAGACATGACAACTGGAGGGCAAATGAGTTGCACAACAAGCATCTGGATACCATGTTGATCATGGCATGTTTCATATTTCTCAAAGACCGATGTCTTGTCTTACCAGTATAGAAGAGGCCGAACGAGAACCCACTGATTCGGTCATTAACAAAAAATCTAGTGCAGGTGACAATCCCGACTGGAGGAAGCCCATTGTTGATTACTTGTGCAATCCGAGTGAAAGGGTGGACAAGGCTGGTCGGCGTATGGCTTTCAAGTATACAATGAGAGATGATGGTCTTTATCGCCGAACAGTCGATGATGTTCTTCTAAAGTGTTTGGATGAGGACCAGGCAAGAGTTGCTATGGGAGAGGTACATGAAGGCATTTGTGGCACTCACCAGTCGGCTCCTAAGATGAAATGGTTATTGCGACATGTTGGGTTTTATTGGCCGACTATGATTAATGATTGCTTCAGATATTATAAAGGATACGAAGCTTGTCAAAAATTTGGTGATATTCAATTGGCTCCTGCTGCTATGTTGCATCCTGTTATCAAGCCGTGGCCTTTCAGAGGATGGGGTTTAGAATTTATTGGGCAAATTCATCCATCTTCCTCAAAAGGGCATCGATTCGTATTGGTGGCAACTGATTATTTCACTAAATGGTCTGAAGCAGTACCTCTCAAGAACATGACACATACAGAGGTAATTCAATTCATAACCGAGCACATTATTCATAGATTCGGTATTCCTCAAACATTAACAACAGATCAAGGTTCATCTTTCATGTCACACCGAGTTAGAGAGTTTGCCGGATCTTATAACAGAAAGTTGCTCAATTCCTCTCCATATTATGCCCAAGCTAATGGATAAGCTGAGTCTAGCAATAAAATTTTAATCAAACTCATCAAGAAAATATTGAAGATAATCCAAGGAGGTGGCATGAGTTGTTGTCTGAAGCTTTCTGGGCACATAGAATTTCAAGGCATGGTGCTACGAAGGTGACCCCATATGAGCTAGTATATGGTCAAGAGGCCATTTTACCAGTGGAAGTAAATTTGAATGCTTTGAGAATAGCCAAACAAAATGATTTATCGGCAGTAGACTTTTATAACTTGATGATGGACAATATTGATGAGGTTGCCGATAAACGTTTGGTTGCTTTGAAGTCCATAGAGAGAGACAAGTTGAGGGTTGCAAGAGCTTACAATAAGAAAGTTAAGTTGAAGAATTTTCAAGTTGGTGATCTCGTCTGGAAAGTGATTCTACCGATTGGTTCAAGAGATAGAAAATTCGGGAAGTGGTCTCCAAGTTGGGAAGGTCCTTTTAGAATTAGAAGAGTTGTTCCCGGAAATTCATATTTGGTGGAATCAATACAAGGGGCATTGTTACCTCGAGCTCTCAATGGCAAATATTTGAAAAAGTACCACCCGAGTGTGTGGCAGGAAGCCTAAGTAGGCAATGTCCGATATACAATTATCGCCCTTAGAACAAACATGGCCGATACATAATTATCACCCTGAGAAAAATAAATGGACGATGGAGTGTTGATATCGTCCTTAGAACAAACACCATGCATATTATTTTTCGGCGTGCAAGATTTGCTGAAAAACAGGGGGGCATGTGTTGACACCTGATTTTGGCAAGATACAGATTGCAATGAAGATGGTCTCGAGTGAACGGGTTTTCAGCATGAAAAGATTCACGTCGCCGAGTGGAACCACTTTGATGTTTCGGTTATATTCATTCGACTTTATCTTACGGACCGAAACTATACTCCGAGTGGCATAATTCAATGTTCCGAGTGGTTTTTGGCCAATCACGTCTTCTAGATGACCTCGGATGAAAGAGCACTCTTAAGGATTTGTCTTCGTCTCGTCGAGGCAATCGATTTTGATATATAAATCATCTCAATCCGAGTTCATATGCAAAAGTTAGAGGTAATACACTGCAGACCGAACCTCAACAGAAATATGGCGCGAGGTGCCAGACACTTGTCTGATGGGTTGCGCGAGTAATTCGGCCATCAAGACGGCCTTGAATCGAAAAACCTTCAACACAAAAAAGTTTCTTCTCGTCAAGCCGATCGATTTTCGTATATAATTCGTCTCAATCCGAGGTCGTATGAGGCCTGGAGGGACAAATCAAGATCGGGCTATGTTTTCAGTCGGACATCCGAGTGAAAAGTTTACCATCCGAGTGAAAGTTTATGATCGAGTGAAAATTTACCGGTCGAGTGAAAGTTTGCTGACCGAATGAACTTATTATTATCCAAGTGGAAATATAGTCATCCGAGTGGAAATATGATCATCCGAATGAAATTGTCGTCCAGGTGAAAATATTCCGAGTGAAAAGATTACCATCGGGATGAAAACTTGCCGATTGAATAAGATAGTGCCTTCCGAGTGGAAATATAGTCATCCGAGTGGAAATATAGTCATCCGAGTGGAAATATAGCCATCCGAGTGAAAGATAGTCTTCCGAGTGAAAAAGTCCAATCGGACGATCCGAGTGAAAGTATCTAATATCCGAGTGCATGAGCTCAAGTCCGAGTGAAATTGAACATGTGCTCGAAAGTTTATCAAATTGACCTTGGATGAAGAAGTGTTCGATACAGAAGTTGTGCGTATCATCAAGACGGTAAACTTTGATTTTGGAGTCATCATCATCAGAGATAATATATAGCCTACAAATTCACTAGGAGACTCGGATAATCCAGTCTACTGCAAGACCGAGTCCGACTGGAAGATAAAGATGACCTCGAAAAGTATTCAAGATGGCCTTATTTGAAAAAGTGATCAACATGAGAGTTGTTCGTATCGTCGAGGCACACAAGTTTGATATTTGGGCCGTCTCGATTGGAGATCATATGCAAGCCCGGCGGCCTGCACAAGAAGGAAGACAGAGTTTGGGCCAGATTCAGACTGAATCCGAGTTGGAATAGAATTAGGACTCTAGGACGTGAATTGATGTAATTTTTCTTGTAAGGAAAGCCTACATGAATCCTTTACTTGTACGGGAAGTCCAGCCGCCTCTTATATATGTTGGGGGTGATGGCCGATTGACCAACACACAATCGAACAAATCAATATACTACTTTTTCATCTACGTTTTATCTCTCCACCATTTTTCTATCTCGTTCTTCGCTGTTCTTCGTGTTTGAGAGCTGCGAATCCCGAGGCTCTAGGGGCGAGCGAATCGACCTAGGGCAGCCCATAGCCGCTGCACTCCCTGACGGGGTCCCTCCCGGGGGTGTGGGGTTTTCAAGTCTGCAAAAGCGCCCGTCGACTGTCTTGCGTATCGCGCTGTCGGTCGGGTCTCCTTCGACGTGAGCTGCGGTGCATCACCCCCGGGGTCGAGGGTACACGTGACGTGTTCATGTGTCAATAGTAGCAAGAAGGATTTCTGGTGCCGTTGCCCGGGAGATCTATGCACAAGTCAAGACATACCAAGTACCCATCAGAAACTCTTATCCCTCACATTACATTATTTGCCATTTGCCTCTCGTTTTTCTCTCCCCCACTTCACCTTTGCCGTTTTATTTGCCCCTCTTCCGTTCGTCCTTCTGTTTGCTCGTGTTATCATGTACCTTCTTTTTGCTTGCATCTTCGCTTGCTAAAAGTTTATGGATCCTCATACACTTGCTAATCTTTTTAAGAGATACAATTATGATGAACCTATTGCTAGTGAGTTTTGTGCACTAGATTATCTTTATGAGATTTTGCTTGAAATTCGTCAATCTGAAAATTGTGATGAAGTGTTGAAAGAAGAAACTTATGAAGTGATTCACGATAGCTCCTTGAATGAAAAGAATGATTGCAATGATGTTATTGTAAATTCTCTTAATGTCAATTGTGTTAATGATATGCAAAACCCTAAGCTTGGGGATGCTAGTTTTGCTATGTCCACTACTTGTTGCAATGATCATCATTGGGGTGATTCTTCTTACAATCCTTAAAATTTATTTAAGCCCCATGATGAATATGAGATTGATAATAATGTTTGCAATAATACTGAAAGTGCGTTTGGAAGAGCGTCAACTTTAGATCCCACATATTTGGATAATGTTCAATCTTATGAAGTTTTTGATAAAAGTGTGTTTGGAGAGGTCATGACTTTAGTTAATGTTAGTCCCACTATTATGGAAGAGTGTCAGCTTCACATGCATGTGGATCGTGTTGAGAATATTTTATGTGATAGATATTTTGTTGAATTTTCTTATGATCCCACATGTAATTATTATGAGAGATGAAAATATGGTTGTAGAAATTTTCATGTTACTAAATTACCTCTCGTTAGGTTGAGATTGCTATTGTTTCTTTCCTCTTCCTTGCATATGCTAGTTTTTGCTTGCTATGATAATTTGTTTTCCTATAAGATGCCTATGCATAGGAAGTATGTTAGACTTAGATATGTTTGTCACGTGTTTTATGATGCTCTCTTTGTACTTCAATTCTTGTCTTTCATGTGAGCATCATTGAAATCTCAATGCTTAGCTAGGGGCGTTAAACGATAGCGCTTGTTGGGAGGCAAACCAATTTTATTTTTGTTCCTTGATTTTTGTTCATGTTTAGTATTAAATAATTCATATATCCTCTGTTATGATTGTGTTTTTTGTGTTTTAGTTAGTGTTTGTGCCAAGTAGAACCTTTGGGAAAACTTGGGGGAAGTCTTTGCGATCTTGCTGTAAAAAACAGAAACTTTAGCGCTCACGAGATTTGCTGCCATTTTTTACTGGGGAGCAAGATTAGGTTGATTCTTTTTGCATATGATTAATAGACAAATTCCTCACGTCTCCCAATTTATTTTGGAATTTTTGGAGTTACATAAGTATTCGAAACCTACATATTACTACAGACTGTTCTGTTTTTGACAGATTCTGTTTTTCGTGTGTTGTTTGCTTATTTTGATGAATCTATGGCTAGTAT
>NC_041382.1:645617805-645672494 GCF_002162155.2 Triticum dicoccoides
AACCATAGAGAAGTTAGAATACAGTAGGTTTAACACCAATATAAATAAAGAATGAGTTCATTACAGTACCTTGAAGTGGTGGTTTGTTTTCTTATACTAACGGAGCTCATGAGATTTTCTGTTGAGTTTTGTGTTGTGAAGTTTTCAAGTTTTGGGTGAAGATTTGATGGATTTTGGAATAAGGAGTGGCAAGAGCCTAAGCTTGAGGATGACCAAGGCACCCCAGGGTAAAATTCAAGGACAACCAAAAGCCTAAGCTTGGGGATGCCCCGGAAGGCATCCCCTCTTTCGTCTTCGTCCATCGGTAACTTTACTTGAGGCTATATTTTTATTCACCACATGATATGTGTTTTGCTTGGAGCATCTTGTACGATTTGAGTCTTTGATTTTAGTTTACCACAATCATCCTTGCTGTACACTGCTACCTCTTGAGCACTGCGTTGGGTTTCCCCGATGAGGAGAGGATGATGCAGCAAAGTAGCGTAAGTATTTCCCTTAGTTTTTGAGAACCAAGGTATCAATCCAGTAGGAGGCTACGCGCGAGTCCCTCGTACCTACACAAAAACAATATCTCAATGCAACCAACGCGCTTAGGGGTTGTCAATCCCTTCACGGTCACTTACGAAAGTGAGATCTAATATTTATGGTATTTATGGTATAGAGATGCAAAGTAAAAAGTAAAAGCAAAGCAATAATAAAGTGATGGAGATTGATATGATGAGAAAGAGACCTGAGGGCCATAGGTTTCACTAGTGCCTTCTCTCAAGAGCATACGTATTCTACGGTGGGTGAACAAAT
The DNA here is from genome assembly GCF_002162155.2 of Triticum dicoccoides. Taxonomy (NCBI): domain Eukaryota; kingdom Viridiplantae; phylum Streptophyta; class Magnoliopsida; order Poales; family Poaceae; genus Triticum; species Triticum dicoccoides. Next base: position 645,618,604 of record NC_041382.1, read on the forward strand.
TAATATTGATCAATTGAAAGAATTGAGCATAGTTATAAGAATATCTAGGTATGATCATGTATATAGGCATCATGACCGAGACAAGTAGACCGACTCCTCTCTGCATCTACTACTATTACTCCACTCATCGACCGCTATCCAGCATGCATCTCGAGTATTAAGTTAAAAACAGAGTAACGCCTTAAGCAAGATGACATGATGTAGAGGGATAGTTTCATGCAATATGATAAAAAAATCCCATCTTGTTATCCTCGATGGCAACGATACAATACGTGCCTTGCTGCCCCTTCTGTCACTTGGAAAGGACACCGCAAGATCGAACCCAAAGCTAAGCACTTCTCCCATGGCAAGAACAACCAATCTAGTAGGCCAAACCAAACTGATAATTCAAAGAGACTTGCAAAGATAACCAATCATACATAAAAGAATTCAGAGAAGATTCAAATATTATTCATAGATAGACTTGGTCATAAACCCACAATTCATCGGTCTCAACAAACACACCACAAAAAGAAGATTACATCGAATAGATCTCCACGAGAGAGGGGGAGAACATTGTATTGAGATCCAAAAAGAGAGAAGAAGCCATCTAGCAACTAACTATGGACCTGTAGGTCTGAAGTAAACTACTCACACTTCATCGGAGGGGCTTGGATGATGATGTAGAAGCCCTCCGTGATCGATGCCCCCTCCGGCGGAGCTCCGGAACAGGCCCCAAGATGGGATCTCGTGGATACAGAAAGTTGCGGCAGTGGAATTTGGTTTTTGGCTCCGTATCTGATCGTTTGGGGGTACGTGGATATATATAGGAGGAAGAAGTACGTCGGTGGAGCAACAGGGGGCCCAGGAGGGTGGAGGCGCGCCTGGTAGGGTAGGGCGCGCCCCCCTACCTCGTGGCCTCCTGTTACGTGCCTTGACGTAGGGTCCAAGTCTCCTGAGTTGTATTCGGTGAGAAAATCACGTTCCTGAAGGTTTCATTCCGTTTGGACTCCGTTTGATATTCCTTTTCTTCGAAACCCTAAAACAGGCAAAAAACAGCAATTCTGGGCTGGGCCTCCGGTTAATAGGTTAGTCCCAAAAATAATATAAAAGTGGATAATAAAGCCCAATAATGTCCAAAACTAGTAGATAATATAGCATGGAGCAATCAAAAATTATAGATACGTTGGAGACGTATCATGCACACCTTTTGGGAGATACACACATGAATCGGAATTTATTATAATACTCTATGTGCTTCACTTATATCTTTTGAGCTAGATAGTTTGCTCTAGTGCTTCACTTATATCTTTTGGAGCACGGTGGTGGTTTTATGTTATAGAAATTATTGATCTCTCATGATTCACTTATATTATTTTGAGAGTCTTTTCGAACAGCATGGTAATTTTCTTGGGCTATAAAATTATTCCTAATATGATAGGCATCCAAGATGGGTATAATAAAAACTTGGGACAATTCCATTTCTGCCCCTAACTGGAACCCACTACTCAAATTTGCCCCTAATTTCAATGTGTTCTCAAATTTGCCCCTTTCCCGTTAGTTGCCCTTATAGAAATGCCCTTCTGCGCCATTATCGTCCGGTCAAACAGCTTTGACCATCTCGAAAAAATAGCAAAAAATCAAAAAAAATCTAAAATTTTGTGGGATTGAAGCTACTAATGTGCGCAAGGTGCGTGCAAATTCTCATGCTATTTAGACATACCAGGAGCTCATGGCAAAGGAAAACAATAAATCTATACATCTTTGAATATTAAATTCAAAAAAATATCAAGAAAATTTAAAAACATATGAATTTTTTTTGGCATCCAAGATACTCGGGTGCACCAGGTGTGTGAATTTTTTTGTTATCAAATGACATGTGAGGAGCTCTCGCAAAAAAAACCAAAATAGTGTATTTTTTACAAGTTTTTCCTGAGACAAATTTTGTTTTTTTTCTCCACGAGCTCCTACAATGTCCAAACACAACAAAATTTTGCACACAGGTACCTGAGCATCTTGGATGCCAAAAAAATCATATTTTTTTTGAATTTTCTTGCTATTTCATTGAATTTACGGTTCACACGCGTACATATTTACTGCTTTTCCTTCGCCACAAGCTCCTAGAATGCCAAAACAACATGAAAATTTGCACGCACCTTGCGAACCTGAGTACCTTCGTTCCCACAAAATTTCAGAGTTTTTTTTTTACTTTTTTGCTAACTTTTCGAGATGGTCAAAGTTGTTTGACCAGACGGTAACGGCGCAGAAGGGCATTTCTATAAGGGCAACTAACGGTAGAGGGGCAAATTTGAGCACACATTGAATTTAGGGGCAAATTTGAGTAGTGGGTTCCAGTTAGGGGTAGAAATGGAATTATCCCAAAACTTTCATAAAAAGTGCATTGAATATTATGAGAAGTTTGATACTTGATAATTGTTTTGAGATATGAAGGTGGTGATATTAGAGTCATGCTAGTTGAGTAGTTGTGAATTTGAGAAATACTTGTTCTAATGTTTGTGATTCTCGTAGCATGCACGTATGGTGAATCGTTATGTGATGAAGTCGGAGCATGATTTATTTATTGATTGTCTTCCTTATGAGTGGCGGTTGGTGTCGGTGGGAAATGACACCTATGGGGTCATTGGGATCCCTTCTACGGTTGGCGGGCGCGGGGTTGTGCAAAGAGCGGGTCTGGTGGTCGGCACACAAATCGTTTACCCAGGTTTGGGCCGCGGAGACGCGTAAAACCCTAGTCCTGCTTTGATGTATATTTAGGTGTTCTTGTGTTCTTGAACTAGCTGCGGTGGCTCTCTAGTACAAAAGATCCGAATCCCCCTCCAGTACGCCTTGGGCTTCCTTTTATAGACAAATAGGGGTCGCCACAACGGCACACAGGAGGTGGAAAGGTGTACAGGGGCTAAGTCTATCCCCTGGCATCGTTGGACAAACGCATTTAATGCGCTGTCGACGTGCCCCTCTTGCTTTATTGGGGACGAAAAAGAAGCTCGTCCCAGTTGTCGTCGCCTCGCCTGGCTCCGACGCGCGTCCAAGATGACGAGACGTCGTAGCGCCACGTTGGCTGGCTGCTGGGCTGGCGCGGTGGTGGAGCCTTCACGAATATCTGCATGCCACCACACAGGTGCTTGCTGAGTTGGTGTAGAGGTCGTGCGCTGCCACGCAGATGCCTGCTCAGCTGGTCGAGCTGGCAGCTGTGTGGGAGCGGCGGTGGAGTCTTGGCAGACACGGGCCTGGCTGCGGCCCCGTGGTTGTCCCCGGCAAGGATCTTGCCAGGGATCTCGTGGATTTCCTTGGCAAGGATCTCGCCAAGGGTCGTCGTCTTCTGGTTCCCATCTGATCTTGTGTATCTATGATCTCTACAAAGATCCGCAAGCCACCACGGAGGTGCCTCCCAAGCCTTGGTTCCAATATGGCTGATGGTGTTGGAACCCCTTGGGCTCAAGGGTGGCGCGCTCTGCTGGCGTCAGGCAAGTTGCCCCGGCAGGAATCTTGTCGAGGCTGCAGAAGCCACCCCAAAAAGGGTCTTGCCAGGGGAGTCCACCTCGCCCTCTTGCTCTCTTTGTGCCTCTGGTCTTGGCGTTTCTTTGGTCGTCTTGTGCTCCGACTTCCCTCCTCTGCCCTTCTTAGTGTGGCCGTGGGCGCGGCTCTAACTGTCCGTGCACAAGTAAAGGGGTGCAAAAGGAGAGCCCCTACTTTTGTACACTGACAGGAGCCCCCGGGCCTGGGCCACACATAAGCGCGACGTGTTGTTGGGCTAGGCCCAGAACGGTGCGCGGGCAGGTGGGCGGATTTTTACTGCAGTAACTCTCCGTCTGCTGCGCTTCCCCACGACCCGCGTTGAACGTGCAACATGGGGGGTAGTGCCTGACGTGGGGGTCATGCGTGGGGTGGTTTCCACACACATGTGTCACATCATGGTAAAGAGGCGGCTCACGCCTTCCCCGTAAAAAGGATGAAAACACAGAGGCGTGACTCATTTACTGAGTGGGCTCGGGTCGTGGTCTTCAAGGCGCCCGCGCCCCACGACCACGGGGCGGAGAACGGCCGTCTCATCCGTCCCCTCAATTTCTGCTTGCCCGCCACGTGTCCCCCGTGCTCTGAAGATGGTAGGCGGTAGGTGCGGGCCTTGAATGGCGAGGCAGGAAAACGGGCCGCTGTTAATTGGGGCAGCGGGTCGGCCTTGATTCTCTGCGCCCCTGATGGTCGGATTGGCTGAGTGGGGCGGCCGAGTCCCGACCCCGCCCCTTTATAAGAAGGGGGAGGGGGATGGAACCCCACAGTCTTTCATCATCCCTCTCCTTCCACCTCGGCTCCGCTTTTTCATCTGCCATGGTGAGAGGGGGCACCGGTCCTTCGACGATGGTGGTGAGGGTCTCTGCTCGATAGCGCGTCCCTCCTTCCCAAGAGCCTGCAGCGGCGGAGCCAGCCCTGATAGGAAGGGGGAGGGGGCGAGGACGAGGCCGGCATGGCGCTCGAGGAAGAGGGGGATGGGGCGGCGCACCGGCCTTGCCTCCGCCAGCGATGCCTCCCCCAATGGAGGGCCACGTCGCGGACCAGCCTCGTGAGTTCTTCATCAGGCTGCGTCGACCACTGTGTCGTTGCCTTCGTCTTCCTGCGCCATTCACTTAGGAGATGGGGCTCGATCCGCCCTAGACCCTGAGGTTGCATATGAGGGGCTGCGGGAACAGCGGCACGCGGGTCAACATTGACTTTCCCACCCCTCAGGTTATGTATCTTCGCCGCGGAAGGAAGACCTTTGCTTGCATCCATAGCCTGACGGCGTTGCTCGTTCTCTATATCAAATTAATGGAGAACGGCCTGATCTCTGTCAAGGTCTTTGGAGACTCTGGAACTCGCCTGAAGTGCTGCATGGAAAGCTCCTCCAACGATGAAGACTCCTCTTCAAGCGGGAGTGATGAGGAGGACAGCGACAGCGACGACGAGAGCGTCAAGCGAGGGCACGTCGACCTCGTCTCCGACTGACCGCGCCGCCCCTCCCTCCACCGTGCGCTCTGCCGAGGGCCTTCCTCGTCAAGCTCTCCATCAGCGTGTTCCCCGTCTCCTCCTTTTTGCCATCACCTGCCGCACCTCGGAGGAAAGGGGCAAGAATGGGGATCACGGGGCACTTACCTTTTATAGTTTGTAAGCCTGCGGGCACTCGTTAGATTTCAAAAAATTTAATCCCCTTGCTCGTGTACCCATTCCATTTGAATTGTACTTGTTTGCAATGTATGAATGAAAGGAAGGGTGTTTGCCGGGTTTCGTTTGCGCATGGGCGAGGGCCACACCAAGGAACGCGTCCTCGTTATCTTAAGATAAACATGGTATCCCAGCAACAGGCCTTGCCGTCCTCCTGCTCTATGGCCTGACTACGCTCACGCTCTTGGCAGAGGTAGGGGCCGAGTAGGATTAGGCCTTTCGCTCGCCCTCTTCCCACTGCACTACAACCAAGTTCCGGTACAAAGTAGAGTTTTCAGACACGGGACAGAGGGGGCAAGATGGTACGAGAGCGAGGAAAGCCTTATACGTTCAAGGTTCATATGGGCATACGGAGTGGGGGAGAAAAACTTATCTGACATTGCAGGCCCCGGCAGCCTTGGCTTGCCACAGTTAGATCCTTGTGTCTGTAGCCCCCGTCAACCTTGGTTTGCCAGGGCCGGAGTGCCGGCTCGTTCTTTTTCTTCCCAATAGCTCAGCAGGAATGTCCATGTACCCTACGAACCAAAGAAGACGGAAAGGAACAGAGTGACGCACACTCGACCTCTATGCTAGGGGTTAGGCGCCGCTAAGCACTATCAACCCTAACTGAGGGAGAGACTCAGCCTAGCATGCATGCTAAAACTTAGGGCGCCATCACTTCATTTATTTATGCTCAGGGTCTGTGCCTGGCTTTGTACAAAGGGTTACATGCCTTGCCGGCAAGGCTTGTACAAAGGGTGGTTTTCCGGGTGGCCCGGCAACCGCGCCTTATGGGTAAAACTCGCGCAGATATTCGATGTTCCAGGAGTTGCTCACTGGAATGCCATCTTCGGTCTCCAGGCGGACTGCGCCGAGCCTGGTGACTCGTACTACCCGATAAGGGCCTTCCCACTTTGGCGTCAACTTGTTGGAATTCTTGGCCGACTGAACATGCCGAAGAACAAGGTCGCCTTCCTCAAAGCTTCAGGCATGAAGCTTGCGGCTATGGTAGCGGTGCAAGGCTTGCTAGTAGCGCGCTGCTCGTACAGCCGCCCGAAGACGATCTTCCTCAAGGAGCGCTGTGTCATCTTGCCACAACTGCTCTTGCTCAAGCTGATCATAAGCGAGCACTCGAGGTGACCCATATGTGAGTTCTGTGGGGAGAACTGCTTCTGCTCCGTAAACGAGGGAGAAGGGTGTCTGACTGGTGGCTCGATTTGGCGTTGTTCTGATTGACCAAAGAACCGCCGGCAATTCATAAATCCAGCATCGTCCGCACCTGCGTAGCCTGTCAAAAGTCCTTGTCCGGAGGCCTCACAACACTTCGGCATTTGCCCTCTCAGCCTGGCCGTTGCTCCGTGGATGTGCAACAGAAGCAAAATAGACATTGCTGCCGAGGTCCTAGATGTACTGCATGAAGGCGTGGCTCGTGAACTATGTGCCGTTGTCAGTGATGATTCTGTTTGGCACACCGAAACGACAGACTAGCCCCTTGAAGAATTTGATGGCTGATTGTGCTGACACCTTTCTCACTGTCTCCACCTCCGGCCACTTTCTGGACTTGTCGATTGCAACGTACAAGTACTCAAAGCCCTCGACAGCACGGGGAAAGGGGCCCAGTATGTCGAGCCCCCAGACCGAGAATGGCCAGGAGAGAGGGATTGTTTGGGGCGCTTGAGCTAGTTGATGAAGCTTCTTCGAATGGAACTGACACGCTTCACGCTTGGTTGCTAGTGTTGTTGCATCCTGGAGGGCAGTGGGCCAGAAGAAACCTTGCCGGAATGTCTTGCCGGCAAGGTCCCTTGACCCTATGTGGGAGCCACATATGCCTCCATGTATCTCTACCAACAACTCCAGTCCTTCCTCCCGGGAATGCACTTCAATTTCATGTTGTTTGGTCTTTTTCTGTACAGGACGTCGTCGACGAACTGATATATGGCAGACCGACGGGCTACTTTCTCCGCTCCTGCTCCTTAGGGAGTTCCCCTGTTTGGAGGAATCGGATGGTATGTTGTGCCCATGTTGGAGCCCGAGGCTCGACGGCAAGGACTAAAGGCACTTCCTCTGCCATGGGAGATGTTGTCTCTACAGCTAGGACTTGATGCCCCGCCGGAGTCGGTTGCCCCATGGCTGGCTCAGTGTCCACGGCAACATCCTTGCTAGTGGCTCCTGGGAGCTCGGCGGGAAAGTACTTGCCAGGGCCTGATTTCCTTCGCTTGTTCTGCTCTGTTGATGGTTTAACGGATGGTTGAGTCCGCCGAAGCACAAAAGTACCTGGTTCCACAGGTAGTTTGAAGGCGGCGCACTTCGACAGGTAGTCAGCGATGTCGTTCTCCACTCGGGGAACATGCTCCGCCTGTATACCGTCAAAGCGCTCCTCTAGCTTCCTCACCTCATCTACGTAGGCCTCCATCAACAGGCTTTGATAATCTTTGTTGACTTGCCTGACAACAAGCTGCGAATCACCCCTGAAGATGAGCTTCTTGATCCCGAGGTCTGCCATGATCCTGAGACCGGCAAGCAACCCCTCGTATTCAGCAGTGTTGTTTGTGGACATCTCCCTGGGAAAGTGCATCTGGATTACATACTTGAGGTGCTCTCCGGTGGGTGCGACGAGCAGCACACCAGCATCGGCGCCTTGCAGCGAGCCGTCAAAGTACATAATCCAGCTGCGACTTGCCTCCTTGCCAGGGAGAGTGGTCTCCTGGATCTCTTCGTCTAGTGTTGAGGCCCACTCGGCAATGAACTCTGCCAAGACTCTGCTCTGGATTGTCGAAGTGCTTCCAAACTTCAAACCAAAGCTCGACAGCTCCACGGCCCACTCCACAATCCTCCCGGTTGCGTCTGGGTTAGGCAATATCCGTTGCAATGGGAGGCGGGTAATGAAGGTGATCTCGTGTGCTTGGAAGTAATGACGCAGCTTCCTCGAGGCCATAAGGATGCTGAAGAGCAATTTCTGCACACCGGAGTACCTTGATCTAGCCCCCTGCAAGAGGGAGCTGACAAAGTAAACCGGGTGCTGCATCATTTTCTTCTTCTGCATCACTTCGTCTAGTTGCGCAGGCCCTGCCCCGCCAGTGTTGGACCCTGCCAGGGGCCTTGCCTCTTTGTCGACCTCCCTCTGCGCCACTAATGCGGCACTGACCACTTGGTTCATTGCCGCCAGGTATAGCAACGGTTTTTGTGGTTTGGGCGCAACCAGTATCGGTGTAGAGGAGAGGTATTTCTTCAAATCCTGTAGCGCTGCTTCGGCCTCTCGGGTCCATTCCATTGGGCCCGCCTTTTTCACGATTCTGAAAAAGGGAAGGGCACGCTCAGCAGACCTGGATATGAATCTGCTCATGGCGGCAACGCAACCAGTGAGCCGACGCATGTCCTTGATCCGCTTGGGTGCCCTAATCTGCTCAATAGCCTTGATCTTGTCTAGATTTGCCTGGATCCCATGCTGTGACACAAAGAACCCGAGAAGTTTTCCAAACGGAACGCTGAAGACACACTTCTCAGGGTTCAATTTGAGGTTGATCTTGCGCAGATTCGCAAATGTCTCTTCCAAATCTTGTACAAGTGTCGTCCTGTCTTTGGTTTTGACCACTATGTCATCCATATAAGTTTCCATATTTCTATGTAGCTGGGGCAAAACCAATCTGGACTGCCCTCGCAAATGTTGAGCCAGCACTCTTCAACCCGAAAGGCATCCGTAAAAAGCAATAAGTGCCACATGGGGTGATGAACGCTGTCTTCTCTTCGTCTTCTCTCGCCATGAAGATTTGGTGGTACCCCGAGTAGGCGTCAAGGAATGATAACAGGTCACACCCGGTCGTGGAGTCAACAATCTGGTCAATATGCGGCAATAGGAAAGGGTCCTTGGGACAAGCCTTAGTGATATCTGTGTAGTCAATACACAGCCTCCACTTACCATTCACCTTGCGCACCACCACCGGATTGGCCAACCACGTCGGATGGAGTACTCCTCTCACCAAGCCTGCCGCTTCCAACTTCCTGATCTCCTCCATAATGAACTCCTGTCATTCCAAAGCTTGCTTTCTGACCTTCTGCTTGACGGGTCGCGCATGAGGACAGACAACAAGATGGTGCTCAATCACCTCCCTGGGAACGCCGGGGATGTCGGATGCTTGCCATGCAAACACGTCGACATTCACACGTAGGAGGGTGACAGGCGCGCTTTCCTATTTGCTGTCTAGGGTGGATCTTATGGTGAAAGTCCATCCCGTGCCATCCTCCTCGACGGACACCCTCTTGGTATCTGGTGGCGCAGCTCTAGATTTCTTGTTGTTCCCGGTGGAGCTCTCTGGCACGTCCTCGACGAGAGCACAACAATCCAAAGAGGTGCGCTTGCCGGAGTGGGTGCGAGAGGTCTTGCCGGTCTTCTTCCCTGCCGGGGCTCCAGCGGCAGGAGCGAGTGCCTTGGCGGCAGTCGCTGCAACTACTTCCCGGTAGAGTTGGTCGGTGCAGATCAGTGCATCCTTCTTGTCAGAGGGGACAGTGATGATGGTCATCGGCCCCGGCATCTTCATCATGTTGTAGGCGTAATGCGACGCCGCCATGAACTTGGCTAGTGCCGGGCGGCCGAGAATCCCGTTGTAGGGCAAGGGGATCTCGGCCACTTTGAAAACAATCCTCTCGGTCCTATACTTTAACTCGCCTCCAAACATCACGGGCAGCGTGACCTTACCCTTCGGTTGACTCCTCCCCAGGTTGACCCCTTGAAATGTGCTCGTCTCTTCGAGGTCTCCATCAGGAATCTGCAGCCTTTTGATCACGATGGGCGAGATCAAGTTCAAACCGGCCCCGTCGTCAACTAGCATCTTCGTCGCCTTGAGGTTGCATATTGTTGGGGAGACCAACAATGGCAAACACCTGACCACAGTTGTGCGATCAGGGTGGTCCTCGGCGTCGAAAATGATAGGCGTGTTGAACCATTTCAGTGGCCTCTGAGCACCGAGTGATGGTTCCGTTGCTATCATCTCACGCGCCCACTGCTTGAGCTGGCGGTGAGAAGTGTGCAGCGAGGCGCCACCGTCAACGCACATGGCCTCCGTAGCCTTCTGTAACTCGTGCTCGCCGGACTCGTCATCTTCGTCATGATCATCATCTCCTTGCTTCTTATCGCGGCCCCGAGCAGGTCTCTCTTGCTGATTATCCTTTCCGCGGCGGCCTCCTTGGCCGCCATGCTTCTTGCCAGACCCCTCGGCACCATCCTGGCCCTTCTCCTTGTCCCACCTCTCATACTCATCTTTTTCTTCTCAGCAAGCAGCTCAACTTGCCGGCGGTTCTGGAGGTCGTGGCCCTTGGTGCGGTGGATCTTACAATATTGCTTGTCAGAGCCTCCTGGCTTGTCGGCAGCCGCCAAGGCCCGGCAAGTGGCACACCCGGCAATTTCTTTGTCGGGGCCATTTGCCTTGGCCTTCTTGGCGGTGTCGGTGTCCTCGGATCCCTCAACGGCAAGCACGGTCTTGCCCTTGCGCTTCCTGTTGCGGCGGTGGCCCTTCTTTGTCGGGGTGGCTGTGTCTTTATCAGTGGAGTCGGTTTCCGCGCCAGCGTCCTCGCCGGGGTACTTCCTCCCCTCTTCAGCCCGAGCGCACCTATCAGCCAGAACATAAAGTTCAGCCACATCTTTGACCTTGTTCATCGCCAGCTCTTGACGCATCTTGCGGTTGCGCACATTCTGATGGAATGCGCTGATCATGGCGGCGGGATGAACATCTGGGATGTTGTATTGCACCTGGCTGAATGCTACCTCTTGAAGCACTGCGTTGGTTTTCCCCGAAGAGGAAGGGATGATGCAGCAAAGTAGCGTAAGTATTTCCCTCAGTTTTTGAGAACCAAGGTATCAATCCAGTAGGAGGCTATGTGCGAGTCCCTCGCACCTGCACAAAACAAATAAATCCTTGCAACCAACGCAAATCGAGGTTGTCAATCCCTATAGGGCCACTTACGAGGGTGAGATCTGATAGATATGATAAGATAATATTTTTGGTATTTTTGTGGTAAAAGATGCAAAGTAAAATAAAGGCAAAGGAAATAGCAAAGGAAATAACTAAGTAGTAGGAGATCCAAATGATAAAGATAGACCTGGGGGCCATAGGTTTCACTAGTGGCTTCTCTCAAGAGCATAAGTATTCTAAGGTGGGTGAACAAATTACTGTTGAGCAATTGACAGAATTGAGCATAGTTATGAGAATATCTAGGTATGATCATGTGTATAGACATCACGTCCGAGACAAGTAGAGCGACTCCTGCCTGCATCTACTACTATTACTCCACTCATCGACCGGTAGCCAGCATGCATCTAGAGTATTAAGTTAAAAACGGAGTAACGCCTTAAGCAAGATGACATGATGTAGAGGGATAGACTCATGCAATATGAAGAAAACCCCATCTTGTTATCCTCGATGGAAACAATACAATACATGCCTTGTTGCCCTTACTGTCACCGGGAAAGGACACCACAAGATTGAACCCAAAGCTAAGCACTTCTCCCATTGCAAGAAAGATCAATCTAGTAGGCCAAACCAAACTGATAATTCGAAGAGACTTGCAAAGATAACCAATCATACATAAAAGAATTCAGAGAAGATTCAAATATTATTCATAGATAGACTTGATCATAAACCCACAATTCATCGGTCTCAACAAACACACCGCAAAAAGAAGATTACATCGAATAGATCTCCACAAGAGAGGGGGAGAACATTGTATTGAGATCCAAAAAGAGAGAAGAAGCCATCTAGCTACTAACTATGGACCCGTAGGTCTGAGGTAAACTACTCACACTTCATCCGAGGGGCTATGGTGTTGATGTAGAAGCCCTCTGTGATCGATGCCCCCCCCGGCGGAGCTCCGGAATAGGCCCCAAGATGGGATCTCGTGGATACAGAAAGTTACGGTGGTGGAATTAGGGTTTTTGCTCCTGTTCTGATCGTTTGGGGGTACGTGGATATATATAGGAGGAAGGAGTATGTCGGTGGAGCAACAGGGGGCCCACAAGGGTGGAGGGTGCGCCTAGGGTAGGCAGGCGCGCCCCCTACCTCGTGGCCTCCTGTTTTATTTCTTGACGTAGGGCCCAAGTCTCACTGGTCTTATTCATTGAGAAAATCACATTCCCGAAGGTTTCATTCCGTTTGGACTCCGTTTGATATTCCTTTTCTTTGAAACCCTAAAACAGGCAAAAAACAGCAATTCTAGGCTGGGCCTCCGGTTAATAGGTTAGTCCCAAAAATAATATAAAAGTGGATAATAAAGCCCAATAATGTCCAAAACAGTAGATAATATAGCATGGAGCAATCAAAAATTATAGATACATTGGAGACGTATCACTGAACCTCTGTATGTACTTGCGCATGGTTTCACCTTCCTTCTGGGGTATGATATGCAAATCGCTTGCCTGACCATGAGCTTGGTGGCCTCCGGTAAAGGCGCCAATGAACTCATGGCACAAGTCCGACTAAGAAGAAATGGAATCCGCCGGCAAGTGCATCAGCCATGACATGACATTGGGTTTGAGTGCCAGCGAGAAGTAATTGGCAAGCACCTTGTCGTCGCGGGCTCCTGCAGCTTGCATCGCGATGGGTAGATGCTGAGGAACTCTGACGGGTGGGCCTTGCCATTGTACTTCTCGCCAACGTCTGGCTTGAACGTGCGGTGGGAGGGCCACCGGAACTGCTGCAGCTCGCGGGTAAAGGACGGGCAACCCACCTCGTAGGGTAGGTCGCCAGAGCCCCCCAGTGTTGGGTGGTCCATAGTGGGCCCCGCCCGCCTATCTGACTGGTGGCGTGCATCGCACCGGCGCTCGATGGTGGTTCGAGCGTCTTCACGGGCTCGCTCCCAAAGAACTTGGCGCTGATCATGGTGGGTCCGTAGGTCGGACGACGCTATGGAAATGTTATCACAAGCGTCGTCACGATGGATTGACACCCGCGGTGGCTGGTGTGGAGGAGGAGAGTGCACCGTGGCCGCAGCGCCCCCGATCCTTCCACCACTGGCATGCACCGGCTTGATGGAGCACCGGCCAGAGGGCTCCGCTGGTCATGGCTCATCTTTGTTGGCAACGCCGGCGAGGCTTCGGATGGTGGCTCTCCACTCATCGAGTTTTTCCGCGACAGGAGGAAAGTCGAGGAGCAACTGCGCGCGTGCCAAGGCTTCTGCTGGCGTGGGTGGTGGCGAAAGCTGCGTGGACCGTGATGCGCTCCGACTTCTAACCACGTTAGAAGGAGCTCTATCACGGCCTGGCAGCTGCACGCCATTTTTGCCAGTGCCTCGGCGCGCGTGTTGGCTTTCTACATCCCGCGAATGATGCACGGGACTCTTCCCACGATGGTGCCCAGGGTGGCCAGCATGGTGACGCTGCTCGTCGCGCACAACCTGGTAAGAGCGCGTCGGAGGCGCCGGCGTAGGCGCCTCGGAAGTCACCGCGCCGCACGTGGGTGGCATGACGCCGCCCCTGGAGGGCCCCACGCCGCCTGCGGGGGGGGGGGGCTGGCTCCGTCTTTGGATTTGGTGGCTTGTGGCCCATCGTCTCGCGCATGAACGACGTCGCTCGCCAAGCTTTGGCTGCCAGAGCGATGCGGGTGTTCGCGAGCCGCGCCTCGGCTTCCGTCCGCGACCACGCCACCACTCGCCCGTACTGGTACGGGCCATTCAGCCCCCGATGAACTGATCGCTGTGATCATCTTCTTCTTGGGAGCCATGGTGATGAAGAACTGCTAAACTAACTGCTAGACCAGATTCACACAACTGCGCACCCCCTACCTGGCATGCCAGAGATGTCGGTGGGAACGACACCTATGGGGTCACTGGGATCCCTTCTACGGTTGGCGGGCGCGGGGTTGTGCAAAAAGCGGGTCCGGCGGTCAGCACACAAATTGTTTACCCAGGTTCAGGCCGCGGAGACGCGTAAAATCCTAGTCCCGCTTTGATGTATATTTAGGTGTTCTTGTGTTCTTGAACTAGCTGCGGTGGCTCTCTAGTCCAAAAGATCCGAATCCCCCTCCAGTACGCCTCGGGCCTCCTTTTATACACAAAAAGGGGTCGCCACAGTGGCACATAGGAGGTGGAAAGGTGTACAGGGGCTGAGTCTATCCCCTGGCATCGTCAGACAAACACATTTAATGCACTGCCGACGTGCCCCTCTTGCTTTATTGGGGACGGCAAAGAAGCTCGTCCCAGCTGTCGTCGCCTCGCCTGGCTCCGACGTGCGTCCAAGCCGACGAGGCATCGTAGCGCCACGTTGGTTGGCTGCTGGGCTGGCATGGTGGTGGAGCCTTCATGAAGATCTGCATGCCACCACGCAGGTGCTTGCTGAGTTGGTGTAGAGGCCGCGCGCTGCAACGCAGATGCCTGCTCAGCTGGTCGAGCTGGCAGCTATGTGGGAGCGGCGGTGGAGTCTTGGAAGATGCAGGCCTAGCTGCAGCCCCACAGGCGTTCTCGGCAAGGGCCTTGCCGAGGGCTCGGCAAGGGTCTCACTACGGCACCGCGGTCGTCCCGGCAAGGATCTTGCTGGGGGTCTCGTGGATTTCCTTGGCAAGGATCTTGCCAAGGGTGATCGTCTTCTGGTTCCCATCTGATCTTGTGTATCTATGATATCTACAAAGATCAGCATGCCACCACGAAGGTGCCTCCCGAACCTTGGTTCCATTATGGCTGATGGTGTTGGAACCCCTTGGGCTCAAGGGTGGCGCATGTCGTGGTCAAAACCGGCGGATCTCAGGTAGGGGGTTCCAAACTATGCGTCTAAGGTCGATGGTAACAGAAGACAGGGGACACGATGTGTACCCAGGTTCGGGCCCTCTCTATGGAGGTAATACCCTACGTCCTACTTAAAGGTCCCAAACAATCCAGTTTACAGCCGGATACGAATAAACGGATCCCTTGAAACGGTGGCTATACTCCTACAGCAGCCTTCGGAGATCCAGAGGTGCCAGATATACTGACTAACATGCTGCAGCAGGCGTCCGTCTCAGAGGAACATCGTACCATGATGGGCACGGTGGTTGAAAAGGTCCTGTCCGCGAAGTGCGGATTGAATGAGGCTTTTGTGGGCCTGCTAAGAGGTTTCGAGGTTTGTATTGTAATATGTTCCATTGTGTTTTATTCACGAAATACACCTGTGTATAGAGAGTAGCCCCTGAGACTCTGATTGGCTTCCCGAGGGAGGCAATCAGAGGATCAAAAGAAATTTCCAAGGACTGACCTGATTAATTGGAACACACGTTGTTTCTCCCCTGACGACTGCCCGGACTATGGATATTGTCGAGCTGCAGCGGAAGCTTGATGTGGCAGGGGTTGACATTGCATTAATCAATAGGTGTCTTGACGAGTCACAAGGTATGTATTTGGAGCAGTCCGTATACATATGTGTCTGTAATATAAGCGTGATGCTGAAAATTGCATACTGGAATATATGTGGCTGCAGATGGTGCCGCCGCCATTGAGATTCTTCGGGCGGAGCTGGCCTGGGCCAAGGAGCAGGCCTGGTTTAGTAATGCGGCTGCCGAAAAGGCGTCGGCTGAGCTAAAGGCCGAACAAGCTACTCGGCGCCAAGATGAGGAGAAAATATCCGCGATGGCGATCGAACTGAAAAATGCTACTAGCCGCTGTGAATATCTTGAGAAGGAGAATGAAGCCAAAACGGTTGAACTTGACAAGGCCTTGCGAGAGGCGAGAGAAGCGCGGTCTGAATCCAGAGCAACCCGTGAGGAGATCCGACAAGCTGGGGAGATTGCAGCCGGTAAGCCCTTTTTGCTACAGACTAAGTTCGGCGATCCGAACTATGCTCAGCTTAACCAAGTGTGGAGTTCTCCAAACGAGTTTTCAGACTTGCCGAAGAGTTCTTCCGATGCGGCGCAATTTTACCAAGCGCAAGAGGGGTATACAACAGAGAAGCTTTTCTGAATTTGGCGCATCAAAGCGCCCTCTGTTGCTGAATGAACAAATGTCCCAATGGGCCGAGCTTCATAGGATATCCGGCGCTGCCATGAAGAACGTCATAATCCGGATGTGGCCGACTGAGCCTATTCTGAATAGCTACTTTGGCTTGGTGTTGCGACTTGTTGATGCGGTGCCACGTATCGACGCTGTTAAGCGGTCGGCGTGCATTGAGGGTGCCCGGATGGCCTTTGCCCGTGTCAAGACATACTGGGGGAAGATGAAGGCCATCGATGTTGTAGCAAAGAGTCCACCCAAGGGCAAGGGCCATCATGCACCGGAGCATTATTTTGAGGACGTCTTAGAGGCTGCCCGCTTGATAGAGGGTCAATGCTCAAAAAACATAATATTCGAGTGAGATGTATGGGAATTGTAAAAGACAATTTTATATTTAATCTATTTTTATGTTTTACTCGAAAGCTTTTGTTCCTCCTGTGCATTCGTTTTTATATAATCTGAAAGTTTTCTAGTCGTCGGCTTCAGCCCCCTCGTGGGAAGTACGGGGGTGTTCGGGAAAGCATTTGATCACTCTTTACCCAACGTCTTGGTCCATGAAGGAGGTGACAATGCGGCGAACCAGGCAATCAGACTATAGGGCGTTAACACTTTCACTTAGCCATAGGAGTTTTATGGTGGGTGTACAGTATAGCCCCTGGTATATACGCGGCTTATTTTTCATAAGATGCATTGCAAAAAATGATCTGAAAAAGATCCTTTGTATGACACAGAGAGAATCGCTAAAGATTCTGATAAGTCGTTGAGTGGTTGACCAGCTCTCACCACATCATGACAGTTAGTTTTCGACTTTCTCTACTAAGGTGCTTGAGCAGATGAACCGGAAGCACAATCGTAGTAGGTCTCCCTTTACTACCCTAGCCGATAGAGCGGAACATAGGGTAGCAAGCACAGGAGCCGGGCAACCCAACTATTGACCCAAAACATGATTCGGAGCTAATGCATATAAGGCCAAACTCGCGACGCCGAAGTACACTGTAAAGCTGTTCGGACTTGCCGGCAACTCATTTGTTCCCATACCGAGCCCCTGGCGGGTTATGCCAAGGTGTGTGTGTAAAACAACCATGGGAGCAAAAACTCGGATCAATTAGGAAAAAGTCCATACTGGACACTGGCTACTTTTACTGGGAGCTGAGTGATATGCCAATTATTATATAGATAACAAAGCCGCGACTCTGGCTATTTGACATGCCAGGGGTCGAAGGCTGAGTGTCAGTGTCAAAACCGGCGGATCTCGGGTAGGGGGTCCCGAACTGTGCGTCTAAGGCGGATGGTAACAGGAGACAGGGAACACGATGTTTTACCCAGGTTCGGGCCCTCTTGATGGAGGTAAAACCCTACGTCCTGCTTGATTAATATTGATGATATGGGTAGTACAAGAGTAGATCTACCACAAGATCAGAGAGGCTAAACCCTAGAAGCTAGCCTATGGTATGATTGTTGTTCATCCTACGGACTAAAACCCTCCGGTTTATATAGACACCGGAGAGGGCTAGGTTTACACAAAGTCGGTTACAATGGTAGGAGATCTACATATCCGTATCACCAAGCTTGCCTTCCACACCAAGGAAAGTCCCTTCCGGATACGGGACAAAGTCTTCAATCTTGTATCTTCATAGTCCAGGAGTCCGGCCGAAGGTATAGTCCGGCTATCCGGACACCCCCTAATCCAGGACTCCCTCAATAGCCCCTGAACCAGGCTTCAATGACGACGAGTCCGGCGCGCAGATTGTCTCCGGCATTGCAAGGCGGGTTCCTCCTCCAAGTACTTCATAGAAGATTTTGAACACAAAGGTAGTGTCCGGCTCTGCAAAATAAGTTTCCACATATTGCTATAGAGAGAATAATATTTACACAAATTTAATCTGTTGACGTATTCCGTAGCATGACATCACACCACGGCCAAGTCTTTATTCAAATCGTTTTACTGCTTCACCTCAGCGCGTTTAGCGAGGCGGTTTCCTTGGCACGTCTTGTCAAAGCAGAGATCATGTCCCCTTATTCTGGGATTCTCATCAATACGGGCGTGGGTAACCCAACCGTACCCGTTGGTATGTTTTCTCGATCAAAGGCGAGTCCCAAACGGTCACGGGGAGGGCCCTTGGTATTCAACCTCTTATAAAGAGACCAAGGCCTTACTCCTTTCTTTCAATCTCAAACGAGTTCGCCCTTCGCCTCGAGTTCCAACACCCAAGGCTCCAGATTTGAGGCGCTTCGGACCTTCAACAATGTCCAGTTCCGACCTTCGAGGCCGATGGATGCCCTCCTCCGTCACGGAGGAGGACATGCTGAAGTTGAGAGAGGCCAGGTTCTTGACCGGCGAAATCTCGCATAGGTTGCCTGCTCAAGGGCAGGTCATTCCCACTCCCAAGCCTGGTGAGAGTGTGGTGTTCATATCTCACTTCCTTCGGGGGCTAGGCTTCCCGACGGATCCCTTCGTGAGGGGGCTCATGTTTTATTATGGGCTGGAATTTCACGACTTAGCTCCGGAGTCCATCCTCCATATTTCCTCATTCATCGTCGTGTGTGAAGCCTTCCTCCGTATTACTCCTCACTTCGGACTATGGCTCAAGACCTTCAAAGTTGAGCCGAAGATGATCGAGGGACGGCACGCAGAGTGCGGAGGTGCTTTTATAAGCAAGAATACTGGTGCTCCATGGCCCGAGGGCTCTTTTCAAGGGGAGTCCAGCTTATGGCAACGAGAGTGGTTTTATATCACAGCCCCCAGGAGCACCAAGTGGGTGGCGCTGCCTGCTTTCCGCTCGGGTCCCCCGCCACGATTGGCGTCATGGGTCAATAAGGGGCTGGACTGGGGGTCGGCAAAGGACGTGCCCCTGTTGCAGGGCCGCATCCGAGATCTCCTAGAAAGAGACATCAGTCTGGTCGTGGTGACGCAGGTTATGTTAATTCGCCGAGTTCTGCCCTGCAAACGTCGCCCCCTCCGCCTGTGGGAGTTCAACCCGGAGGGACCACGAGTTCTCCAACATTTTCTTGGCATGACGCCTATGGAGATGTACAAATTGTTCTTCGGACCACAAGTAGTGTGTCCAGATTCTACGGAGGATGCAGGTCTGAGCTGCAATCGTCCGGATACTCAAGTAAGTAGCCTTGTGCCCGGACTCGCTATCCGTATATTTATCATGAAATTGCCCCTAAAAGAGTTGTCCTTTAAACAGGAGTGGATAGCGGAAGCAAAGCTAATCAAGTGTCCGTCCCCCCTCCCTGAGACCACGCCGGGTCCCGTGCTAGTCAGCATGTTGGAGGTTGTGCCTTCAAAGGAAAGCGAGGGAGGGGACAAGGAAGCTACAGCCTCCTCGAAGGAGGTTGTCCGGAAGGGAGGAATCAAAAATTCCTCTCCTCAGGGGAAGAAGAGGACCGCCTCTGAAGACCCGGAGACCATGGCCTCAAAGCAGGTGAAGAAATCTTCGCCAAAGGGTCCTGTGCTGGGGGATACTTCGGCCGAATTATGCCCTCAAGGGGATCAGCCCTCCACCGAGCCGTAAGTAGAGAGGAGTTTTCTTTTTAAGAAACGAGAGAAATCCTTGCTTTATATCTGAGAAAAGTAATTGAAAATTTACCTTGTAGCTCGGACCTTAGCCCTTCTCAGCAGAGGTCGTCTTCGGGGGATCTTCTTCTGGAGATGATGGAGAGCGGAATGCCTCCCCCTGCCATACCGCCTTGCGAGGCGGGCGACCCTGAGGTGTCGTCGCGGAGGGTTTCTCCGAATCCGGCAGGGCCGGAAGGTAGTCATATGGCCCCCCAAAGCCCTCCACGTCTGGCCTTCGAAAAGGGCCATCGGACGAGTCTGGCGCCGTCTGGTGCGCGGGCGGAGGAGCTGAAGGATCTGCTAGGGCGAGCATCTATCTCAGAGGAGCACCGTGCATTGATGGGTACGGTGATTGAGAGGATTTCATTCGCGGAGAGCGGATTCCACGAGGCCGTCAGGAGTTTACTGACAGGTTTTGAGGTACGCGAAATAATGTACCCTTTTTGGACAGTTGCGCATAAATAAGATGCGCCCTGTGTAGATAGTAGCCCCTGAGACTCTGTGCGTTGTCGAAAGTGATGGCGCGTAGAGGATCATAATCCCAGGTCTAATATGCCGCCTTCATACATAGGTGGCGAAGTGTCCGATGGCAAGCCGGACTGATGAATTTGCCGAGCTAAAGCGGCAACTTGACGTGGCAGATGCCGACATCGCGCTTGTCAACAACCGGCTTGACAAGGCACAAGCTATGTAATTCCTCTGGCGGCACCTGGTAAGAGGAGCTTTATGCCAGTATCTTACAATGTGTGCGCTTGATGCAGATGGTGCTGCTGCCATCGAGAATCTTTGGGCGGAACTTGCCCGAGCCAAGGAGCAAGCCAGGAAAAGTGATGCGGCTGCCGGAAAGGCAATTGAAGAGCTGAAAGCCGAACAGCCTGCTCACTGCCGAAGCAAGAAGGAAATGGCTGAGATGGTCGTGAAGCTGAAGAACGCTGCTGACCGTTGCAAGCTTCTTGAAAAAGAAGATCGGGCGGAACAGACGGACCTGGAGAAGGCCGTTTCCGATGCCAAGGATGCTCGCTCTGCAATGAGAGCTATGAAGGAGGAGCTACGTTAGGCCGGAGAGATCACGGTTGGAAAGCCCTTTATGATGCGGAGGAAGTTCTATGATCCTAAACATGCTCCGTTAGACCAGATGTGGAGTACGGCGGACACCTATCTGGATTTGGCAGCGAGTGCCGCAGATGCGGCCTAACACTTCTGAGATCAAGAAGATCGCGAAGTGGAAAAGCTCTTTTGGTCGCAGTTCCACAATCCGGAGCATCCACTATCATTAGCCGATCGTTTGGCCGAATGGGCCGAGCTAAATAGGTTGTCCGGACTCTCCATGAAGTATGTCATGAGTCATCTGTGGCCAGAGAGGCCAGAGCCGAAAAGTTATTTCAACTTGGTGCAGCAGTTCCTTGGTGCGGCGCCGCATATCAATGCGATGAAGAGGTCAGCGTGCATAGAGGGTGCGCGGATGGCTCTTTCCCGTGTGAAGACATACTGGGCGGAAATGGAGGCCACCGCTGTTGCATCCCCAGACTCGGATGGAGGCCGAGTACCTGTCGAGCACTATTTTCAGGAAGTTCTGCAAGGCGCTCGTTTAATAGAGACGCAGTGCTCGAAGGATACTATATTCGAATAGCATATATTATTGTAAAACAATATTCTGATAAATTGTAGAAGCTTTTTATACTTGTGCCTGCAAGTATTATAATACCTCCTGTGCGGCCGTTTAACATGTGTGTATATATAATCTGAAAGATGGCAGTCGTCGGCTTCAGCCCCCACGCACATAATGCGGGGGTGTTCGCAGAAGGTGCATTTTCACACTTGATCCAACGTCTTGGTCCTACAAAGGAGGTGATAGCACAGCGAACTAGGCAATCGGACTATGATGCTTTATCACTTTCACTTAGCCATAGTAGTTTGACAGTGAGGCTACTTATATAGCCCCTGGTGGCGCCTGTGCTCGCCCGAACTCGGGGCGAATATGTGCCTGGCCGGGAAGCGGCCCTTCGTTAATGCGGAGGAATCCTAAAGATTCCGGTAAGTCATCGAGTGGTTGACCAGTCTCACGCTATATCATGACAGTCAGTTTTCGGCTTTCTCTACTAAGGTGCTCGCCTGGCCGAACCGGGGCACAATCGCAGTAGTTCTCCTGGTGCCGCCTTAGCCAATAGAGCGGAACATAAGGTAGCAAAATACAGGAGCCGGGCAAACCCAACATTTGACCAAAGACATGATTCGGAGCTGATGCATATAAGGCCAAACTCGCAACGCCAAACACTCCCTAAGGTATTCGGTCTTTATGAGGGCGGGCGGGATAACGCCCTTAGTAAGAAGCCCCTAGTGTCCAGGTACGCGCAAAACTCTGACGTGGCCACATGCCAAAACGCCAGCCTCATCCTTGGTTATACCAAGAAACCAGGGGATGTGTATCAACAAGAGACAGTAAAAAAGCTTTACGCAGGGTCTTAATCTAAAAAGAATCCTTGGAATGGGTCCCTATTGCACGTCTGCGCCTATGTCTCCGTTGTGCCGTATCCTGGACGGGCGTAGCACGGTGTTCATCTGTAAAAGAGAGGAACTTAGTTTAGGAAAGATCGTGCCGAACATGAGTTATACTAAATAAACGAAGTATAAATCGAAATGGGTAAAATTGAGCTTTATTGTCTCTTGTTTTATATGCGCGGAGCCCCTAGTACAGGGGCATACGGCTATTAAGCCTTTATCAACTGTATGTTTATGCCGGACTCGTCTAACCGTGTCCGTGGTCTTGACGACCTGTTTAGGTGCTTTGGCTGGTGAAGCCGCTTTATTGTGGGGCTGTCAAGGCGGCCGCACTGTCTTCCGCGCGGGAGGAACACTCAATGGTTTCCCTTTAATGAGATGATGCCTCGTGGACCGGGCATCTTAAGCGTAAGAGATGCATAATGCGGTATTGCGTTAAAGCGGGCGAAAGCTTCGCGTCCCAGCAGTGCTTGATAGCTACTTGAGAATGGGGCGATGTGGAAAGTTAGCTGTTCGCGACGAAAGTTATCGGGGGAGCCGAACATAACTTCTAGCCGGAGAGAACCCATGCAACGGGCATCCGGGCCTAGCGTTACCCCTTGAAAGGAGGTTTTGCTATGGCGAATTTTTGTTGGGTCTATCCCCATGTTGCGGATTGTGTCCTGGTATAATAGGTTTAGACCACTGCCGCCGTCCATCAGGACATTTGTAAAGTGGAGTCCGCCGATTATTGGATCTAATACCAAGGCAGTCCCGCCTGCATTCCGGATACTTCTAGAGTAATCCTGATGGTCGAAGGTGATCAGTTTTAACAACCATTGGTTAGACTCCTTTGGGATAGGTCGTATGGCGCGTATCTCTGTTGGCGCCATTCTGTTCGTCACGTGAAGTAAGTTTACTGTTTTGACTTCTTGTGGGAAATCCTTTTGTTTCCTGGTGCTCTGCTTGTGGGGTTCGTCGTCCTCCTCACTTGGTGTGTCGAACCCCTTGTGTTCGGCGTTGAGTTTGCCGGATTGCTTGAAAACCCAACAATCTCTGTGGGTATGGTTCGCAGGCTTCCCGGGTGTATTTGACATATCTTGTCCAAGATTTTGATTAAGTTGAATAGCTCATCCCTCTTATCCTTGAGGGGTGGCTTTCTCTGATTCTGCCGCGTGCTTTTGAATCCGGCGTTGACCGCTGTGCTCTTTGGGCTGTTTCCCTTATTCCGGTGTTGGTCCTTGCTGCGTCGGGGTTTTCCGTTTCCATCCCTAACTTCGGATGTACTTGGGTCACTGGTGCTACATCTTGCCAACTAGCTGTCCTCTCCTGCGCAAAACTGGGCCATGAGGCTTGTTAATGCGGCCATTGTTCTTGGCTTTTCTTGGCCGAGGTGTCCGGCGAGCCATTCGTCTCGAACGTTATGCTTAAAAGCTGCGAGGGCTTCAGCGTCCGGACAGTCGACCATCTGATTCTTTTTAGTAAGAAATTTGTTCCAGAATTTCCGGGCTGACTCTCCGGGCTGTTGAGTTATGTGACTGAGATCGTCTGCATCCGGAGGGCGGACATAGGTCCCTTGAAAATTTGCCAGGAAAGCATCCTCGAGCTCTTCCCAACTTCCAATGGTGTTTTCGGGAAGGCTTTTGAGCCAATGCCGGGCTGGCCCTTTAAGCTTGAGGGGTAAGTATTTTATGGCATGGAGGTCATCTCCTCTGGCCATGTGTATGTGGAGGATATAATCCTCGATCCAGACCCTAGGGTCTATTGTTCCGTCGTACGCCTCTATGTTTACGGGCTTGAATCCCGCTGGAAATTCATGGTCCGGCACCTCACCGGTGAAACATAGGGGGTGTGCGGCACCCTTGTATTTGGGTGTGCCGTGATGTTCGGCTATTTGTTGTGTTGTATTGCTTACTAGAGGTTGCTTTCTTGGCCCGTAGATAGATCTGGCTGGGCCATCTTTTTGATGCGGATCCTTTGGTGGATCGCGTGCCGGCTTGTGTGCGTCGCCGCTTGACGCTCCATGTTGGCCATGCGGTCGTCTATCCGACCGGGTGGCTTTCCTATTTTTTGACTGGGGGGGGGGGGCTCTAAGGCCTCCTCGTCAAATTCAGGCAGTAGCTTTCGCTTTGGATAGCTTTTTGTGC
The DNA here is from genome assembly GCF_002162155.2 of Triticum dicoccoides. Taxonomy (NCBI): domain Eukaryota; kingdom Viridiplantae; phylum Streptophyta; class Magnoliopsida; order Poales; family Poaceae; genus Triticum; species Triticum dicoccoides. Next base: position 645,642,910 of record NC_041382.1, read on the forward strand.
GGCGACTGCCGCCATATTTGTCTGCGGTGTTGCGTACTTTGCTCCATCTGATTCTGAGTGCATCTTCCGCAGTTTTGAGCTTCCGCTTCTGCTTTTTCAGGCTACGCGCAGTGGCGACGAGCCCTTCATGGAGGTTCTTCTGCTCCATGAGCCTATCCGGCGTAAGGTTGTCCGGACTGTTGTTTTCACCGGGGATGGGGTGTTTGGTTTGTTTATCCAAGTTGCCCTGTTCGGACGGTTGCTCGAAGGCATGTTCGTCGTCCGCCGGTTCATCCTGCTCTATGGCTGGGTCTGTATGGCTGCTGTCTCTATCGAGGCGGGGCTTGGAGCGGCACTTACGTCGCCGCTTTGATTACTTTTCAAGTGAACGATCCCTCGTTGCATCCCTGTGTTCCTCGTCGTCGCTTCCTTTGGGTGTGTCCATCATGTATACATCATGAGATGAGGTGGCTGTCTAGTGCCTTATAGGCGTTGGTTCATGTTCATCTCCTACATCGTCGTCCATACCGTCGATGTCTTCGGAGTCGAAGTCGAGCATGTCATTTAAATTATCGACAGTGGTACGAAGTGGGTGGTGGGTGGGCTTTGAATTTCTTCATCATCTGCATCCCAGCCTTGTTAACCATAGTCCGGTCAGGGCTCTCCTGATAAAGAGAGAGACTTTAGTGAATTCAAAATATTGCCGAAGGGCGAGTGCTGAAAGATGTCCGCGGCAGTGAACTCCATGATCGGCGCCCAATCAGGTTCGATCGGTAGGGGCGCGGAGGGCTCGGGGTCTGGGGAGGATTCCGTCTCCTTGGAGTCACGGGCTTCGCAGAGAATAGGGCTGGTGTTCGGCTCGATCGCCGTGGAGATTGCAGCCCCCAAGGTGGTGTCCAACCACCCATCCTTGATTGGCACAGCTGGCTCCGAATTAAGGGTCGGAGCTGATGCGGGTGCGGCCTCCAGGGCACTGTTTGGCGGTAGAGCTAGGTCATGCCCATCATGACAGTGCGGCGCGCTCGGCTGCGGCTCGAATCCGTCGAAGATCAAGTCTCCGCGGAGGTCCGTTGTGTAGTTTAAACTTCCAAATCTGACCTGACGGCCAGGGGCGTAGCTTTCGATCTGCTCCAGATGGCCAAGCGAATTGGCCCGCGGTGCAAAGCCGCCAAATACAAAGATCTATCTGGGGAGAAAAGTCTCACCCTGGATCGCATCGTCGTTGATGATCGGAGGAGCCATCGGGCCTAAAAGTGACGACACAGAGGAACTCTCAATGAAAGCACCAATGTCGGTGTCAAAACCGGTGGATCTCGGGTAGGGGGTCCCGAACTGTGCGTCTAAGGCGGATGGTAATAGGAGGCAGGGAACACGATGTTTTACCCAGGTTCGGGTCCTCTTGATGGAGGTAAAACCCTACGTCCTTCTTGATTAATATTGATGATATGGGTAGTACAAGAGTAGATCTACCATGAGATCAGAGAGGCTAAACCCTAGAAGCTAGCCTATGGTATGATTGTTGTTCGTCCTACGGACTAAAACACTTCGGTTTATATAGACACCGGAGAGGGCTTGGGTTACACAGAGTCGGTTACAATGGTAGGAGATCTACATATTCGTATCGCCAAGCTTGCCTTCCACGCCAAGGAAAGTCCCTTCCGGATACGGGACGAAGTCTTCAATCTTGTATCTTCATAGTCCAGGAGTCCGGCCGAAGGTATAGTCCGGCTATCCGGACACCCCCTAATCCAGGACTCCCTCACTGAGGAAAAAGGCACTTTACAGGCTCGGAATAGAGAGCGCGGTCTACAAAAAGTTATTTTGGACCTCCTATCGCACATCTGCGCCACCTGTCCTCGGTTAAGGGATTCCTTGATAGGAATAACCCTTGGGTGATTGTACGAACCCGAACTCTGGTAGAGTCCTCGGGGTGACCGGCCCTTGAGCTACTTGTAGAGGGGAAAAGGAAAAGGGCAGTTAGAAAAGTAGGGTTATAGGGGTTTGCAGGCCCACCCTCATTGTGCTTCCGCTAATGCCCAGGGTATTTCAAGTGCATAACTATGTATGTGCGGTACCCACTTCGAAGGCATATTAGGCGAACGGTAGAAGTTGCATTGCTAGTCCAATATGGACATTGATCGGTCATGTTGAATGGAGACTGGCGGCATGATGGCCGACATGGTATGCGGCGTGACAAGGCCGCTGCGTAGTTCGGCTGAGGTAGTCGTAGTATGATCCTCCTGTACAGAGGGAGTGTTCCATGCGCTCACCTCTAGGGGTCTGTGTCACGTATACCATGTTTACTGTTTTTGCATCGGGGGGAAACTGCTTCTGACCCCCGTTGTCTGGTTGGTGAGCCTGTTCATCGTCGCTATCGTTGGGCGGCCTCTTCCCCTTGTGTTCGGCATTTAACTTGCCGGCCTGTTTGAAGACCCAACAGCTTATGTTGGTGTGATTAGCTGGTTTATTGGGGTGGCCATGGATCTGGCAGGGCCTATCCAATATTTTGTCTAAATTGGATGGCTTGTCTTTGTTTCCCATAAATAGCTTTTTCCGTTGGCCGGGTTTGGGGCCGCTGAATCCAGCGTTGACCGCTGTGTCCTGTGTGCCCTCATTATTATTGCGACATTTGTTTTATTGCGTCATGGCTTTCCATTACCGTCCCGCACTTCGGAGGTGCCTGGATCGTTGGCGCTATTGCTTCTACGAGTGAGCCAACTGTCTTCTCCCATGCAAAAGTGGGTCATCAGCACGGTAAGGGCTGACATAGACTTTGGTTTTCCCTGACCGAGGTGGCGGGCAAGCCACTCATTCCGGGTGTTGTGTTTGAAGGTTGTGAGGGCTTCCGCGTCCGAGTAGTTAATAATTTGGTTCTTTTTAACTAAAAACCTAGTCCAGAGCCTTCTGGCGGACTCTCTGGGCTACTGGACAATGTGACTTAGGTCATCGGCATCTGGTGGCCGGACATATGTACCTTGAAAGTTATCGTAGAAGGCATCTTCAAACTCCTCCCAACTGCCAATTGGGTTTTCAGGCGGACTATTTAACTAGTGCCGAGCTGGTCCTTTGAGTTTTAACGGGAGGTATTTGATGGCATGAAGGTCGTCTCCGCGGGCCATGTGGATATGGAGAAGGAAATCCTCAATCCACACTGTGGGATCTATTGTTCCGTCGTATGATTCGATATTCACGGGTTTAAACCCTTCTGGGAATTCATGCTCCATTACTTCGTCAGTGAAGCAGAGTGGGTGTGTGGCGCCTCTATATTAGGCCACGTCGCGACGTAGCTTAGATGGAGTCCGTCTGCGGTTTTCGGCCCGGTCGTGACTAGACTTGTCACGTCTGAATAGGTAGTCGCCATTGCATGTCGAGGCGCGTTCTCGCGATCCATAGATTGATCTAGTGTGTTCTACTCTACTGTCCAGGTCCTGCCGAGGGTCGTATGTATGATCCCGAGCTATTTTATCTTTGTTTTTTCTTTGGGTTGAGGCGGGCTGTTGTTCGGCTTGAGCTGCCGCTTTATCCCGACCGCATGGTGGTCGGTTAACCGCATTATCCCGACCGCGTGGTACAGTTTTTGGCGCCTCCTCATCGAACTGAGGTAGCAATCTGTGCTTCGGGTAACCCTTGGTTGTGCACTTGAGGACGTATTCTTCAGCTATTAGGATGTCTATCCATCTATCACTAAGCAGGTCTTGGTCAGCTTGGACCTGCTGCTGCTTCTTTTTCAGGCTCCTTGCGGTGGCCAATAGCCGGCGTTTAAAGCGCTCCTGCTCGAGAGGTTCCACAGGCACGATGAAATCCTCGTTGCCGAGGCTCTCCTCGTCTTCGTGTATGGCCTGTTCGTCAGGGCTATCGTGTCCGTCTTCTCGTTCATCCTGTTCGGACATTGCCTCAATAGGGTCTTCATTCTCTCCGGTGTCGTCTGGGGTGTTGTTTTCTCTGGTGCCGGCATTGCTGTCTTTTGCACGACGTGACTTAGAGTGGCGCCACTGACGCCGTCATCTAGGCTATGTCTCAGGAGGTTTATCCTCGACTAGATCTTCTTTGTCATCGTGTTAGTTTCTTTAGGTGTATCCACCATGTATACATCGTATGAAGAAGTGACCGCCCAACATCCGGTAAACGGTGGGTTTTGGCCTTGCTCCTTATCGGCATCGTTGTCTATACTGTCGAGGTCTTCGGAGCCGTAATCAAGCATGTCGGTTAAGTCCTCGACAATGGCTATGGAGTGGGTGGCGGGTGGGAAGCAAAATTCTCCATCATCAGCCCCTAGTTCGAACCGGATATAGTTCGGCTGTGAGTCCTCCGCCAAGGACAGGTTCTTTAATGAGTTTAGCATGTCACCCAAGGGTGAGTGCTGGAAGATGTCTGTGGCGCTGAATTTGAAGATCGATAAACGATCAAGTTCGGCGTCCGCGGGCTCACATGGTTCAGAACTTATGACCGGAGATGAGTCCGGAGTTCTGGCGGCACAGGTGTCATGTGAGATCAAGTCTATGTGCGGCTCCCACGCCGGGGAATCTGTGGCCTCCGTGGCAGGGTTGAGCTTCCCGTCCTTGGATGGCGCTGTCTGCTGCGGATCTAAGGCCAGAGTGGTTACAGGAGCTATCTCCTGGATGTGTTCCGATGACAGATTTAGGTCATGTTCATCGAGGTGACCAGGAGCGATAGCCGCGGTCTCGAATCCAGTGAAGATCAAATCTCCACGGATGTCCGCGACGTAGTTCAAGCTCCCAAATCTGACCTAATGGCCAGGGGCGTAGCTATCGATCTGCTCTAGATGGCCAAACGAGTTGGCCCGCAGTGCAAAGCCGCCGAACACGAAAATCTATCCGGGAAGGAAGGTTTCTCCTTGGACAACGTCATTGTTGACGATTGAAGGGGCCATCGAACCTTTTGAGGACGGCACAGTGGAACTCTCAAAGAAAGCACCAATGTCGGTGTCAAAACCGGTGGATCTCGGGTAGGGGGTTCCGAACTGTGCGTCTAAGGTCGATGGTAACAGGAGACAGGGGACACGATGTTTACCCAGGTTCGGGCCCTCTCTATGGAGGTAATACCCTATGTCCTGCTTGATTGATATTGATGAATATAAGTATTACAAGAGTTGATCTATCACGAGATCGTAATGGCTAAACCCTAGAGGTCTAGCTTGTATGGCTATGGTAATGAATATCTATCCCCCCCCTCCGGACTAAGCCCTCTGGTTTATATAGACACCGGGAGGATCTAGGGTTACACAAGGTCGGTTGCAAAGAAAGGAATCTACATATTTGGTCGCCAAGCTTGCCTTCCACGCCAAGGAGAGTCCCATCCGGACACGGGTGCAGTCTTTGGTCTTCGTGTTGTTCACAGCCCATCAGTCTGGCCCATAGCTAACAGGCCGGACACCTGAGGACCCCTTAGTCTAGGACTCCCTCGGTAGCCCCTGAACTGGCTTCAATGACAAGGTATCCGACGCGTGGATCTGTCTTCGGCATTGCAAGGCGGGTTCCTCCTTCCGAACTCCAAGATAGTCTTCGGACGAAACAAACATGTCCGTATCTGCAACACACAGCCGCAGAGAGTATAATATTTCATGAATCCAATCTGCTAACCACTTAGTGACGTGACGTCACGCTTGCCCAGTCATTGTTTCAAACCGTTTCCTGTCCCGCCGTTCCATGTTCCGGGGCATCGTTTTTGTTGTCACGTCCTGTCGAAGCAGAGATCATGTCCCCTTATCGCGGGATTCTCATCAATACGAGCGTGGGTAACCCAACCGTCCTGCGGGAAAGATTCCTTAGGAATATGCAGGTTCTCAGGCTTAGGAGGAGGCGTTCAATACCCGCTGCCTTTATAAAGGAACCAAGGGCCGTCTTTTTTATGCCAAACCTCTCTTCAGCGTTCCCAACCTTGAGTTCTAGCACCCATGGTCCGGCTTCATTGCTTCGAGCCTCCCCATCATGTCAGGATCCAGCCCTCAAGGTCGATGGGTGGTTTCCTCCGTTATAGAGGAGGATATTGCGAAGCTTCGAGCGGCCAGATACTTGACCGCGGAGATCCACCATAGGCTTCCTGCTCAAGGACATGTTATTCCGACCCCCAGATCTGGTGAGAGGGCCGTATTCATGGACCCGGGTGCCATGATTTCATATCTGAACCGTTTATGTTATCACCATTATACCTATGTTCTAGATCCGATCTTACAAGTCATATTCACCTACTACGTGTTATGATCCATAAACCCCGGAGTGAAAATAGCCAGGATACTTTCTAGTGATGACCGTAGTTTGAGGAGTCCATGTATTCACTATGTGTTAATGCTTTGTTCTAGTTCTCTATTAAAAGGAGACCTTAATATCCCTTAGTTTCCATATGGACTCCGCTGCCACGGGAGGGTAGGACAAAAGATGTCATACAAGTTCTTTCCATAAGCATGTATGACTATTTACGGAATACATGCCTACATTATATTTATGAACTAGAGCTAGTTTTGTATTCCCCTAGTTTATGACTGTTATATGATGAATATCATCCAACGAACCCACCGATCCAATGCCTACAAATTTTCTACATATTGTTCTTGCTAAGTTACTACTGCTGATGTTACTGTTTCACTTGCTACAAAATCATTGCTATCATTGTTACCATTACTATTGTTGCTACCACTACTATCAAAATTATCATATTACTGTGCTACTGATCATATTGCTGCAGATATTTAATCTCCATGTGTGGTTGAATTGACAACTCAACTGCTAATACTTGCAAATATTCTTTGGCTCCCCTTGTGTCGAATCAATAAATTTGGGTTGAATACTCTACCCTCGAAAACTGTTGCGATCCCCTACACATGTGGGTTATCACCTCGCGTGCCAAGCAAATGATGGTGGCTCGTATTGCCTCAGGAGGCCCAGCCTCGAGTGATGCATATCGGTTGTCGTTCCACAGGTGGTGGATCGGTTGGCGCTACCACTCATGAAAGCTAAGTACAATTACCTCATGTGGGGCATCAACTGTCACTAGAGTTTGTTCTTCTTGCGACCTTGGTGGAGCTTGTTGTAACATCCCAAATTTTCAATTTGGAATGTTATACACTAGATCATCATTGCATATCATATTTTATTGCATTTTAGTTGATCCTAGAAATTCTACGCAACTCAAGGACCCTCGGAGAGAGTTGGGGATTTCGTTATTTTCATATTTGAGTTCTCTCAAATTTTGAAAATAGGATCATTTGATTTTATTTATTTTATCTTCAATTATTTCTATTACAAAAATATGAGAGAGGGAATAAAATGACTTTCCCAAAATAAAGAAATATTGAGGATTTAATAAAAGAATCAAATAAGATTTTATTTGGGTTTTATTTGCTATTTTATTTGAATTTAGGAAAAATGCGCGTTTTTCAAAATTGCATTTAGGCCCCAAATAAATGTTCATCCTGTGCGGCTTGATTTTAGAAGCCGGGGAAAATTTATTTCGGGATTTTTGGAGTCCCTTTAGATTCCTTTTGTTTTTTTTCTGAGCATAATTATTTAAAAAAACGCGAACCGACCTATCGGGCCGTGTCCGACCCGGACACCTGGCCCGGCCGGCCTTATAAGCCGGGGGAGGCCAGCCGAGCCACCCCAAACCCTAGCGCCACCGCCGCCTCGCCTCGCCGCCGCGCCACGCCGCCGCCGCCCGGAGCCGCCGCCCACCACCTCGCCTCGCCGGAGGTTGACCCTGCCCCGCTGCCGGTTTTTCTCGAAAAACCGTTCGGTTTTCCATTTGGTTTTTTGTTCGATTTTTTAATAGATCGGTTTTTCCGGTTTATTTAATTAGCGAGCGTTCGCTCGTTCGTTCGTTTTAACAAACGCGTTCATCGTTTCGATCCAGATAACGAACGTTCGTTAATCTGTTCGTCATTTTCTTTTTCTCGGATTAAATCCGCGATTTTTCTGATCGCGATTCCTGATCCGATTTTTGTTCTAGTATAACTTTTCGCTCGTTTATCGGAATCAGGCGATTCAAGCGCCTGGAGTTTCGTCTCGAAAGTCTCTTTCTGTTTAACCAACTCAAACAAGTTTTTGCCTCTGTAAAAATTGCCCTAGATCCAGAATAGTAAACAAAGCTTGTTTCTTTTGCCGTTTGTCTTTCGTTGCTTTGTTCGATTTGGTTCTTTTTGCCAACCGGAGTTCTTAAGTTAAACTATCTAGTTAGATCTCTTATTTGAGTTTTACCCGTGCATTAGATGAGTACTTATTGTATGCTTGTCTGTTTGCGATAGAGTACCCGAAGTGCGCCGCTTGCTACTTCGAATCGCTAGGTTTCCCGGATCATCGGCAAGGCAAGTAACACTTTGATCATACCTCCTACTACCCAGTTTTATTGCATTAGATCAATCCTCACACATTGCATGATTAGGATCCAATTAAATTTTGGGTTTGGGAAGTAGTTGAGGTAGTACCTATTACCTGTTTATTATCACACCTTTGGGAGTTACTTCTACGTTTGCTTATTATGCCATGCTATGCTAGTAGACGTGGATTGGGTGAGTGAAATCCATGACAGATGTGAGATTGTTAAATTAATGGTTTATCTAAGGTGGCAACTTAAATACACATCTGGGTGGATTGAGGCACCTGTGTATTCCAGCGATTGTCTGTTTTTCTTTTGGACCGCCACCCAGGCTCAAAGGGATCATGAGATTATTCATGCTAGAAACTTCTGTGTGCAGTCACAAGCTACTATGGGCTCTAGCATAGTTGAGTAAGTTGTGCGAACTCTTACAGTGGTAGACTAGCAGATGTAGGGGAAAGTAGGTGTAACGGTCTACCCGATCGTAAGGTGCTAGCGCTTCTGAAAGACTATGTCTCGGTCATCCGTTTCTCAAACAACATGAACTGCGAGAAATCAGACGGAGGCGATCGAGTCTTGTGGGAAAAAGTGCGCAAACCTCTGCAGAGTGTATAAACTAATCATGATTAGTCGTGTCCCCGGTTATGGACAACTTGAGTATCTAGTACATGGATTATCATGTGAATCTCATCATGTTACTCTAATTAATTTTGTTGGGTTTTAATGATGATGCTTAATTGGGATTGAGAGGGTGTCTACACTCTCAATGTTTAACAACTACCATTACAGTTAAATGAAATTTATTCCTTTGCAGTAGGGAAAAATTGGCTTTACGCAAAACTGTAACCATAGAGCTTTCTACCAGCCAAATATGCATATAGTATAGCCTATATCCTTTGTTGCTCTCTATGTGTTACATTGCCAGCATATTCCATGTGCTGACCCGTTTCAGGCTGCAACGTTCATGTTGCAGACTTTTTAGACGACGAGTAAGGTGCTTTTAGGTCGTGGTTCTATACTCAGTGATGCCGTTGGAGTTGATGGACTCACTTATCTTCCAAGCCTTCCGCTGTTATCGTTATTAGATGGCCTTAAGCCATATTTATTGTAATAAGTTCTCATATGAGACACTCGATGTAATAAGTGTGTGATTGCTACTCTGTTATAAATCCTTCAAGTATTGTGTGGTGTCAGCATTACTGATCCAGGGATGACACCTGAGCATAGAGATTGGACCATTTGAGGTCTGGTCGCTACAAGATAGTATCAGAGCACACGCTGACTGTAGGACACGACCACTAAGCTAAAGCCCTAGATCACTACTCACTCTCTTCTCATTCTGACATCTCATCTTTTCTACTCTTTTAGTATGGTGGATGCAAGGAACAAGTTCACGCAACCGGATGAAGATACACCCTTTGGACGTCACTTGAAGGAAGTCACTAGATACCTGAACATAGGAGTACCAAGCTTCACCGGAACCTACAATGCTACTTTACCTAAAGAGGAGCGCTGGATGATTCAAGTTCAAGTTCCATGAAGGACGTTCATGCTAGTCACTGAGCCCATAGATTTTTGCTTTGATGCACCAACTTGGAACCTATGAAAGAGCATGGCAGCTCACATCGCCATGGGACGCATTGGAGAAGTTTACCGCAATGATCTCAAGGATACTATCTACCAGATTTGTGGGCTCTGAAATGAGCACTGGGAGATGATCAGCAACAGGAAGGATAGATCAATTGCAGCTTTTATCCAGGAGTTAAACCAGCACATTCGACGTCAGGAGAACCAGATGTGCGCCGACATGATAGATCTGAAGAAGGCGAGGACAAGAATCAACGAACTGGAGGAAGAACTCAAGGCTACACGTGAAGATTATGAAGAGGAAATTGAAGTACTAGTGGATAAGAATGACGATCTGATCAAGAAGATTGGAATATTTATGGGAGGCCCTACACCAGTAGAAGAAGACGAAGAACCCAAGGAGATTCGTTCGGAAGACTACATCATCATCTACGACACCGACTCGGATCCAGATGATAGTGATGATGACTATGTTGATGAAGCTGTAGCAGATATCATGGAGTCTGCAACCGAAGAATATTTCTAGTAGACCCCCCAACAGTAGTAGTAGTCCACCATGTAAATATAGTAGTACGAGCACTTTTGCGATAGTTAGATCGATTGTATGCCCTTGTTTGATTGAATGAAGTGAATTGTTTGCTTTTGCCTCATGTGCATATGGGTAGTGTTTTCTCTCTAGACCCCTCTCTATTCTTAAATCTCATCTTTTCTAAACCCTCAGATGCCTCCGAGACGTGACCCCAGATTTACCTTCCCACCGGAGCTCACCCAGTTGATCCAGCAGCAGAACACATTGATGCAGTTGCTAGTCCAGAATCAGAATCAGGGGAACAACAACAACAACAACCCACCACCACCTGTTGATCACTTAGCCTGTTTTCTTAGGCTGAATCCGCTGGTGTTTTCTAGTAGCACCGAGCCGATAGTAGCAGATGATTGGCTCCACAAGACAGAAAGGGAGTTGACCACGGCAGGATGCACAAATGCGGAAAAGGTGAAGTTTGCCACACATCAGCTTGAAGGACCCGCAGCATCATGGTGGGAGAATTTCACCGCCACTTTCCCTATCGACACTGTCACATGGGACCTGTTTCAGCAGGCTTTCCATACTGCCCATGTTTCAGCAGGAGCTATGGCCATGAAGAAGCAAGAGTTTTGCAACTTGCTCCAAGGAGGACGGACAGTTGGCCAGTATGTGGAGGACTTTAGTAAGCTAGCACGTTATACCCCAGATGATGTTGCTACGGATGCAGCTAAGCAGGAGAAGTTTCTGGAAGGACTGAATGATGAGCTGAGCATGCAGTTGATGGTAGCAACCTTCCACAACTACCAGGAGTTGGTAGATCGTGCTCTCATGATTGAAGGGAAGCAGCAGCAGATTGAGAACCGCAAGAGGAAGTATGGACAAGGGAAGTACAATTCAGGAGCTCAGCAGAAGCCATGTTTTACCCCTAGACCGGGAGGACATTTTCAGCATACCCATGGAGGAGGTAGCTCGCACAATCACAATGGCACCAAGAATGGTAATGGGAATGGAGGAAGCAACGGCCAGAACCGTACCAACCCATCAACCCCAGCCAAGAGAGACCTGAGCCAAGTCACTTGCTTTAAGTGCCAGAAGACCGGACATTATGCCAATGAATGTCCTGAATCTCAGAATGGAAATGGCAATGGAAGCTCTCGGAAGAAGCCGAACCCTTTCAATAGGGGACAGGTGAACCACGTTAACGTGGAGGAGGTTGAAGAGCAGCCGGATGCAGTAATCGATAAGTTTTTGGTTAAGTCATTTACTGCACTCATTCTTTTTGATACTGGTGCATCACATTCATACATATCAAGGGAATTTGTGGATAAGTATAACCTGCCCACCAAAGTTCTTAGAACACCTATGTTAGTAAGCTTACCAGGAGCGGAGTATATGGCTAGCCAAGGATGTTTTCAAGTGCCATTGAGTATAGGTAGGCATGTGTTTCCCTCGGATTTGATTATTTTAGAATCACAAGGTTTGGATGTAATTCTGGGTATGGATTGGCTGTCGATGTATGGAGGGAACATCGGTTGCGCTAGTAAGTCAATTTTTCTTACCACCCCAGAAGGGAGAAGGATCAAGTATGTATCCCGGCATGTGCCAAGGAGGACTCAAGTAAATTGCTTAACAGGAGTTGTGCAGGAGGAAGTACCAATAGTGAAGGATTACCCTGATGTATTTCCAGAAGAGTTGCCAGGCATGCCACCGGATAGAGATATTGAGTTTTTGATTGAGCTTTTGCCAGGCACAGGGCCAGTATCTAAGAGACCATATAGGATGCCCGCAAAGGATTTGGTAGAGATTAAGAAACGGATTAAGGATTTACTGGATAAAGGTTATATTCGCCCAAGTTCTTCACCTTGGGGATCGCCAGTACTTCTAGTGGAGAAGAAGGATGGATCGTTAAGGATGGTTGTTGATTATCGAGGATTGAATGAAGTAACCATCAAGAACAAGTACCAACTACCGATGATCAATGATCTGTTTGGTCGATTGCAAGGAGCTAAGCTATTTTCCAAGATCGAGTACCCAATCAGGATACCATCAGCTGAAGATTCGAGAATAGGATATACCTAAGACGGCTTTTACCACCAGGTATGGGCTGTACGAGTAGACCGTTATGTCATTTGGCCTGACTAACGCCCCTGCATATTTTATGAACATGATGAACAAAGTGTTTATGGAGTTTTTGGATAAGTTCGTCATGGTGTTCATTGATGATATCCTGGTATACTCGAAGAATGAAGAGGAGCATAAGGAGCATTTGCGTTTGGTACTTGGTAAGCTCCGAGAACATTAGTTATATGCCAATTTTAGCAAATGTGAGTTTTGGTTGAAGGAAGTTGGATTCCTCGGGCATGTTATATCCGGAGAAGGTATAGTAGTAGATCCCACCAAGGTTGACACTGTGACAAATTGGGAAGACTCAACAACAGTTGGAGAGATCCGGAGTTTTCTTGGACTCGCAGGATACTACCGGAGGTTTATTGAGAATTTCTCAAAGATTGCAAAGCCTATGATGGAGTTGTTGAAGAAGGATACCAAGTTCATATGGACCGAGGAATGTGAGGCCAGTTCCCAGGAGTTAAAGAAACGTTTGGTTACATCACCTGTGTTGATTTTGCCAGATCAGACCAAGGATTATGAGGTGTATTGTGACGCTTCACGTCGAGGACTTGGAGCAGTGCTTATGCAGGAAGGAAGAGTTTTTTCCTATGCCTCACGACAGCTTAAGCCTCATGAGTTAAATTATGCGATGCATGATTTGGAGTTAGCAGCCGTAGTGCATGCATTGAAGACTTGGAGACATTTTCTCATCGGAAACCATTGTGAGGTGTACACAGATCACAAGAGTTTGAAGTATATTTTCATGCAGAAGGAGTTGAATCTCAGGCAAAGGAGATGGTTGGAGCTCATCAAGGATTATGATATGAGATTGCATTATCACCCCGGAAAGTCTAACGTAGTAGCCGATGCGCTGAGTCGTAAGAGCCATGTCAACACACTAATGACGGAAGATTTACCAAGGGAGTTAGCCGAGAATCTTCATGAGCTATGTTTGGAGATAGTTCCGAGAGGCTATGTAGCAGCACTGGAGATTGTAGCGACCTGACCCGAATGGGTCAAGTCTCTGTGCTTAAGTGTCATCCCTGGATCGGTATGCTGACACACACAGTACTCGAGGATTTATAACAAAGGTAAATCACATGTATAAGTAACGTAAATACTATTACCTCAAATCCAAAATAGCGGAAGTAACAAGGTTGTGGATTCCCATCAACACCAACAGCAAAGTTGAGTGTAAAATTGTAACCCTAATGTATCACTTACTCGTCGTAAGATAATCCTGCAACATGAGACGTTGCAGCCACAGAGGGTCAGTACATTGAATGTACTGGCAAATTCACACCATAGAGAATGATGAATACAGACTATCACTACATGCTTATTTGGCTGGTGGAAAAGCTCTATGGTTATAAGGTTTTGCGTAAAGCCAATTTTTCCCTACTGCAAAGGAATAAATTTTATTTAACTATCATGGTGGTTGTTAAACATTGAGAATGGTTGACAGCATTCTCAATCCCAATTAAGTAACATCATTAAAACCCAACAATATTCATTTAAAGTAACGTGATGAGATCAACAGGATAATCCAAGAACTAGATACTCAAGATGTCCATAACCGGGGACACGACTAATCATGATTAGTTTGTACACTCTGCAGAGGTTTGCGCACTTTTCCCCACAAGACTCGATCTCCTCCATTGGTTTTCTCGCACTGCATGGTGTTTGAGAAATGGATGACCGAGACATAGCCTTTCAGAAGCGCTAGCACCTTACGTTGGATAGACCGGTACACCTACTTTCCCCTACATCTGCTAGTCTATCCTGTAAGAGTTCGCACGACTTAATCAACTATGCCAGATCCCATAATGGCTTGTGGCTGCACACGGAAGTTTCTAGTATGAATAATCTCATGATCCCTTTGAGCCTGGGTGGCAGTCCAAAAGAAAAACAGGCAAGTCCTGGAATACCCAGGTGCCTAGACAGGCAAGTCCTGGAATACCCAGGTGCCTCAATCCACCCAGATGTGTGTTTAAGTTGCTACCTTAAGTAAACCATTAATTAACAATATGTCATCTGTCATGAAACTTTCCCTTAACTCCAATTCGTTTAACTCCTCGCAGAGGGAACACATGAAGACATGCTCTGTCTCCAATTTCATAGACTACCTCCTTGAGTTTTTGAGTCTACATAACTCTTCTGCCTGGACTAAGCTACCTTCAGTCTATCTCGAATCAACTTAACATTCTCTTCTGACTCCTTGATCACATTGGGTCCAAACAACTGACGGTCTCCAACTTCATCCCACATACTCTTGGGGTATCACACATATCGAGACAAAACTCATATTCATTTTGTCCGAAATCCACTCAGTGGAGGATCCTTATCTTTTCCAAGAGTCAAGGGTTCTTATAGGGTACTACCACCCTTAAAATGCACAAATCTTCCATAGACCATATTTCTCTTATCCTCAAAAATGGTCAAAATCCTTCTTCATAGAGTAACAACTCATAAAATCCATATCAGCACCAACGATGCTACTTTATTCATCCTCAAATGATTACAATCTCTCGCTTTTCCATTACATGTCTCAACTCAACACCTCAATATAAAAGAGAATGTTCTCACTTCTACTACTCCATTTCTTTTGTTGCAAACTCAACTATCTAGCACAAGTCTCCTTCTCCTTGGGGCATTCTCTGGCAAAGTGCCCTGCTCCATTACAACTAAAACATACTACTTTTGACAAGTATCGAGGTTTCCTTTTGGGAAATTGTTGAGGTAGTGTCCTGACTCCTTGCACCTGTAACAGGTGATATGACTCAGATCCTTCCTGGAATCCAATTTGTTTCTCTTCCTAGACCTTTTCATGCCAATCAGGGCTTCTATTTCCTGTGGGTCATATTCTACTTCCTCTGTCAGGAATTCTACTAGATCCCCATTCAAACATTTTTGGGAGATGTGTCCTTCTTCTCCACATGAATAGCAGGACTTAGTGCAGGGTTTACTTGGGTCCTCTTTAGGTGTGTCCTCCACATCTTCCTTCATCACAGCTTCTTCTAAAATTTCCATGAGGGCTCCTTTCATTACTTCTTTCTTCTGCTGGATGGTTCGTTGTACCATGGGGTAAATGTGACACTGAGCAGGATAGGGGGTAGTCCCTTCACACAAGAAACAAGTAATCTGCCTAGTTGGGCATTCTTCCACTGGGTGACTTCCTTCACAATTAGTGCATTCATCCTTGTGTTCTTTATGGGTATGTCCTATTTCTCCATAAATCTTGCATGCACAAGGTTTCTTCATATCCTTTCCAGAAGGCTTCAACTTCTGGGACACAAGTCGAGACTTCGGCATTGTCAACTTTAATTCTTCCCAAGTGGTTACTCCTTGCCATCCATCCATGGTTTGGTATATCCTCCACCAAGTAGCAGCACCTCTTTCAAAGCACTGAAGAGCATGCTGGGTCATATCCTTTCCGACTACAGGATTATTCTTCATGTGATCCTCCATGTTCTGAATCCATCGGTCTGTCTCCAACTGACTCATCGGTCCAGAAAATACAAGCTCATCTCCATTCATCCTCTATTGGGTCCATGTGGGTTTGGGGTAAGATAAGAGAGAGGGAGAGGGATACACACAATACAAACAAAAGCTTTGAAAAGACATATTTTATTCGTGGCCGTCGGGAAAAACATCAAACAAATGACAGCTCACAAACGTCTCATCTAACGTAGGTATATAACAGGGGTTTGGTCTTCTAAAGGTCAATAAATCTTCAACGTCTCCAAATTCTTCAAGCCTTGTTCATGCCTCCAATGGCTTCTTCCGATCATGCTTTTCTTTCTCAAGTTCTTTTGCCAGATCAACTCTGTTGACGCGAAGTCTCTCGTGACGTCCTTTAATATTCTGGAGTTGCGTTCGAAACTTCTGGTTTCAACATCCTTCACATGAACCATGGTCATACTGTCCATTCAGTTCCTGACAAATCTCCGGTATCTCGAGGTTGTAGCTCCTCCAGCTTGGCTACTTTTAGCTTTTGGTTCCTGAGTTCTTCATGAAATGCTTCCTTGTCTAATACGGCTTCATGGAGCTCCACCTTAAACTTCTTGATGTACTACTCCAGATCCTGGTGATACACCGGCTAAGGTTAAAACTTCATCTTACTAATAGGTGCTCCATCAGCCTTCTTCCATCAAATCCATTCTGAAGAAATGCATCCTTAACTCAGCACGGTGACAATAGCATCAGCGGGCGATGACATCACGGATAACCGTGTTTCTGCTCTTGTCATTCCCATGAGCTATCATTCCATAGTTGATATCTCCTGCCTTAGGGTTTTCTTTGACAAAACTTCGAGTTCTCATGCTCCTTGTTTTGGTCTTTCTCCAATACACCTTGATCTCGGGTATTGACAACTTCCATAGTCTGCCAAGTTCCATAAGGGTAGCCTTCCTAGGTCATACAAATCTGGGAATTCTTCAGAGCCTTCAAATTCTACTTGTCTTCGGTCTTCAACCATTGTAGTTTCCATTATTCAGATGCACGGAAAATAATCTTCATTTCGAAGTGGTCTTAGTTGTCCGATATCTTGTACTTCTTGGAGTGGTCTCATCAGTCGAATCTTCATGTGGTCAAAAGGGGAAAGGGGTATGGTCTCACTAAAGGGAATTTTTGAATAAGCTCAGAAGAGAAGAGAGGTAAAAAGGTCTTTTTGAAAAGGAAAGTTGTAGGGAAAATCTTTCCTATGGTCTTGCCAGCTTCTAGGGTCACGTCCTACAGTCAACATGTGCTCTGATACCATCTTGTAGCGACCCGACCCGAATGGGTCAAGTCTCTGTGCTTAAGTGTCATCCCTGGATCGGTATGCTGACACACACAGTACTCGAGGATTTATAACAGAGGTAAATCACATGTATAAGTAACGTAAATACTATTACCTCAAATCCAAAATAGCGGAAGTAACAAGGTTGTGGATTCCCATCAACACCAACGGCAAAGTTGAGTGTAAAATCGTAACCCTAACGTATCACTTACTCGTCGTAAGATAATCCTGCAACATGAGACGTTGCAGCCACAGAGGGTCAGTACATTGAATGTACTGGCAAATTCACACCATAGAGAATGATGAATAAAGACTATCACTACATGCTTATTTGGCTGGTGGAAAAGCTCTATGGTTATAAGGTTTTACGTAAAGCCAATTTTTCCGTACTGCAAAGGAATAAATTTTATTTAACTATCATGGTGGTTGTTAAACATTGAGAATGGTTGACAGCATTCTCAATCCCAATTAAGTAACATCATTAAAACCCAACAATATTCATTTAAAGTAACGTGATGAGATCAACAGGATAATCCAAGAACTAGATACTCAAGATGTCCATAACCGGGGACACGGCTAATCATGATTAGTTTGTACACTCTGCAGAGGTTTGCGCACTTTTCCCCACAAGACTCGATCTCCTCCGTTGGTTTTCTCGCACTGCATGGTGTTTGAGAAATGGATGACCGAGACATAGCCTTTCAGAAGCGCTAGCACCTTACGTTGGATAGACCAGTACACCTACTTTCCCCTACATCTGCTAGTCTACCCTGTAAGAGTTTGCACGACTTAATCAACTATGCCAGAGCCCATAATGGCTTGTGGATGCACACGGAAGTTTCTAGTATGAATAATCTCATGATCCCTTTGAGCCTGGGTGGCGGTCCAAAAGAAAAACAGGCAAGTCCTGGAATACCCAGGTGCCTAGACAGGCAAGTCCTAGAATACCCAGGTGCCTCAATCCACCCAGATGTGTGTTTAAGTTGCCACCTTAAGTAAACCATTAATTAACAATCTCTCATCTGTCATGAAATAATCTCAAAACCCAATCCACGTCTACGAGCATAGCATGGCAATATAAGCATAACGTAATAGTAACTCCCAAGGGTTTGATAATAAACAAGTAATAGGTACTACCTTATCTACTTCCCATCCCACAATTTAATTAGATCCTAATCATGCAATGTGTGAGGATTGGTCTAATGCAATAAAACTGGGTTGTAGAAGAAGGTATGATCAAAGTGTGAACTTGCCTGCAATGTTGATGAAGATGATTCGCACTCAAAACTCTTGATAGATATACTCGTCACACTCCGGTCAATCTATCGTAAGCAAGCAATAGTAACCACACATAAGCAATCACTCAAAAGATCAGAAAGAACGAAGAAGACGATTTGGAAACATCAAAACCAAGCAAATACTCTTGCAACATAAAACAATTTCTAACAGTACCAAAATTATGTGAATTTGGCCTTATTAGAATGTTTAGGTCAAGATCTTTGATTTGCAAAAAGGATCAACTCAAACGGAGCTACGAAACTCAAGTTATGATCAAACGAAGTTTGAATTCAAATCTGATCTAATTCAAATTTTAAACTTTTCAAAAACATGTTTGATTTGGATTACTGGATAGAGGAGATCGTAACGAAGACGTGAGCGTTGGTTTCGTTGGATTTGGACTAACGAGCAAAAAGTTATGGTCGTTTGAAAACTAGGGGCCAATCTGTAAAATTCTAATCACAGACGGGTCCCTGGCAGAAATAAAATAAATCGAAAAGGCTATATAACGAACATTCGCTAACGAACACTAACGAACGAACCGTTCGCTAGATTAGAAAAAAAACAAACGGATCTAATCCGTTAGATCTAAATCCAACGGACGAGAGGCGGGGAGGAGTATCGCGGCGGCGGGGACGTCGGCGGCGAGGAAGACGGTGGCGGCGGCTTCGGCGTTTGAATGGGGAGGCGGCTCCGGTGGCTCTCCGGCTCGGGCGTCACCACCAGAAGGAGCGGGGCGACGAGGCGGAGACGAGGGAGGCGGCAGCTCCGGTCGAGGGCGACGGGACGGTGCGGGGCGACGGCGGCGGATCTCGTCGGAGCTCGAACTCCGACGAGTGCGGGCGGTGGCTGCAAACGCCGCGGCGGCGGCTCGGCTTCGAGCGGTGAGATGCGGGAGAGAGAGGGGTGTCCGGGCGGCGGCTTTATAGGAGGAGGGGAGGCACGGTGGCGTGGGGAAGGGGCGGCCGGTGACGGGGCGGCGCCGGACTCCGAGAGGAGTCCCGGTCGGGGACGACGGGCGAGGCGGCGCGGAGCTGGGCCTTGGCCTGGCTTCGGCTGGGCCGGCCCAGTCGAGAAAGTTTTTTTTATAAAACGTTTTCCAGACAAATAAAATAATAAAAGCAAAAATAAATAAAATATAATATAGGCATATTATATATCAAAATTTTCAGAAAAAGATTTTCTACGACATGAACATTTTTATAACTTCAAATAAAATCCACACAAATTCAGATAAATCAAAGAGTGCTACTGGTCTATTAAAATCCAACTAAAATCATTTTAAAAATACCAAAATGATTTCAAATTAATATTTCTCCAATTTTCTGTTGTAGGGAATCATGTTACCCTAATTTCCATATATTTTATTTTTGGAGAAAAATAATTTGAATAAAACGCAAATAAATCCAAATTGAAAATTAATTCCAAAAGGACTTGAAATTGATCCTTTGAAACTCCCAACTCATATTTCATAATTTGAAGAAGTCATTTTATCTTCTCTCGTGAAAATCATTGAGCTGCATCAAGTTTATGAATTGAAAATTTCCAAATGAAATCCAATTATTTTCAAATACCCTTTCATTTAATTTAAATGGAAGAAGTCATATCATCTTCGCTCAAGGGTTTTGTATTTGAAAAGAATTTGAATTCATGGAGATCAGAAAGCAAATATGAAAGTTTGGGAAAGTCCTTTTATTCCCTCTCATTTAACTTTCAAAAAGTTTCGAATTCACTCACTTTCAGACAATCAATCAAACAATCAATCAAATCTATCTATTTATTATAACATTCCAAAATTTAGAATTTTGGGATGTTACAAACCTACCACCCTTAAAATGAATCTCGTCCTCGAGATTCAGAGAGGCTAGCAAGAAAAATGTTAGGGTTTGGGGGTCTCCTCAAAATACATCGATCATCACAGGGGTCTAGGGTGCTACCACCCTTAGAAGCATGGTTACTGTTCCATCAAAACTCATATACTCCATCCTTATTCTTGACAGTGTCGGTCTTCTCAGATCCTCGAGAAAATTCCTTATCCGGGCTCTTCCGGTAGTGGCATAACCTTACCACAATTATTTTTTCCATTCCTCTTGGTAAGGTTCTTCCGAGATTGGGTCTTCTTAGTTGACGGGTCTGGTGCCAAAACTAAACAACTATCGATATCTCATGGTGGTCAACAATTTATGGTTTCTCCTGCGGGAAATGGGTCTGGGTGATCCTCACCGTATAACCTACGGTTGGCAAAGCTGCCTTGTACAAGGGAAAAAATACCTATACCATTCTAAGGCTTAAACAAGGTTTAATATCGCCGTCTCTCTACTATAGGTAAGTCACTCAGATTTACCATCCGATATAGCAAGGCGAATAATAAGAGTAAGTCGGTATGGTGATCAATCCATCCCGCACCCAAATCATTACCTTGTATACGGTTTAGCGAATCTCACATTGTAACACTCGGTCATCCTCACAAGCATCGCAGAATTTCTCTCGTCGACGAACCAAGTTCGGAATAGTCCATTGATTCTGCAAGCCAGACAAACATCTATCGTTCCTTCACAACTCTCAGGTTTTGCGTAAACTCCTATAAAATTGTCTATCGATAAGGGCATATCCTCTTCCAGGGTTTTTCCTTCAGCAAGAGTATTCTTGCTTCTTGGCAGGTCCTGGGGCCTGTGGGTTATGGCACACCTCATCACTTGTAGTCCTTCAACTTATCATCGGGCAACTTATCGCTATTCCAACTTCCAACTTCCAGCGTCCTAGCATACTTAGAATCCATCCAATTGTATTGTCTTCTTTCCTTCTATTGGCACCAAACTAGGACATGATTACTCAGACACATCATGGAGTTTCCATTGATCGATATTTCCGACATCATACCTCCTTTATATCCAATAGTAATTTATCTCTTCATCCTCGTGGGATATCCATCATACCGAGATAAAAACTTATACTTATGAAGTCCATATTCCACTTCGTGGAACATCATTATCCTTTCCGCGGTCAAGCGTCCTTGCACGGGAATATTGGCCATCTCTGCATGGCACTTCTTCAACAGGGAACCGTGAAACACATCCTGAACTCCTGACAGTCCTTCGGGTAACTCCAACTTGTAGGCCACTTCTCTCATACGCTCCAAAACTCAGTATGGTCCTACAAATCTCGGGGCTAACTTTCCCTTAACTCCAATTCGTTTAACTCCTCACAGAGGGAACACATGAAGACATGCTCTGTCTCCAATTTCATAGACTACCTCCTTGAGTTTTTGAGTCTACATAACACTTCTGCCTGGATTGAGCTACCTTCAGTCTATCTCGAATCAACTTAACATTCTCTTCTGACTCCTTGATCACATTGGGTCCAAACAACTGAGGGTCTCCAACTTCATCCCACATACTCTTGGGGTATCACACATATCGAGACAAAACTCATATTCATTTTGTCTGAAATCCACTTAGTGGAGGATCCTTATCTTTTCCAAGAGTCAAGGGTTCTTATAGGGTACTACCACCCTTAAAATGCACAAATCTTCCATAGACCATATTTCTCTTATCCTCAAAAATGGTCAAAATCCTTCTTCATATGCCCAGTCGAGAAAGTTTTTTTTTATAAAACATTTTCCAGACAAATAAAATAATAAAAGCAAAAATAAATAAAATATAATATAGGCATATTATATATCAATATTTTCAGAAAAAGATTTTCTACGACATGAACATTTTTATAACTTCAAATAAAATCCACACAAATTCAGATAAATCAAAGAGTACTACTGGTCTATTAAAATCGAACTAAAATCATTTTTAAAATACCAAAATGATTTCAAATTAATTTTTCTCCAATTTTCTATTGTAGGGAATCATGTTACCCTAATTTCCATATATTTTATTTTTGGAGAAAAATAATTTGAATAAAACTCAAATAAATCCAAATTAAAAATTAATTCCAAAAGGACTTGAAATTGATCCTTGGAAACTCCCAACTCATATTTCATAATTTGGAGAAGTCATTTTATCTTCTCTCGTGAAAATCATTGAGCTGCATGAAGTTTATGAATTGAAAATTTCCAAATGAAATCCAATTATTTTCAAATACCCTTTCATTTAATTTAAATGGAAGAAGTCATATCATCTTCGCTCAAGGGTTTTGTATTTGAAAAGACTTTGAATTCATGGAGATCAGAAAGCAAATATGAAAGTTTGGGAAAGTCCTTTTATTCCCTCTCATTTAACTTTCAAAAAGTTTCGAATTCACTCACTTTCAGACAATCAATCAAACAATCAATCAAATCTATCTATTTATTATAACATTCCAAAATTTAGAATTTTGGGATGTTACAGAGATTCAGTCTACGTTGATGGATAAGATCAGAGAAGCCCAGAAGACCGACAAGGAGATAGCTTCTATTAAGGAGAAAATGAGCAAAGGAAAAGCTAAAGGATTTTGTGAGGATGAGCACGATACCTTATGGTTTGAAGACCGTGTTTATGTGCCTAATGACCCAGAGATCAGGAAATTGATTCTGCAAGAGGCCCATGATTCACCATATTCGATTCACCCAGGAAATACCAAGATGTATTTGGATTTGAAGGATATTTTCTGGTGGACCGGAATGAAGAAGGATATTGCGGAATATGTAGCAGTTTGTGATGTATGTCAGAGAGTAAAGGCAGAGCATCAGAAGCCAGCAGGATTGCTACAGCCATTGCCAATACCCGAATGGAAGTGGGATAAGTTAGGCATGGATTTTATTACGGGATTGCCCAGGACTCGTTCAGGCTATGACTCGATTTGGGTTGTAGTCGGTCGTTTGACAAAGGTAGCTCACTTCATTCCAGTGAAGACTACCTATACCAGTGCAAAGTTAGCAAACATATACATGACCAAGATCGTATGTCTGCATGGCGTTCCAAGGAGCATTGTATCAGATAGAGGAACCCAGTTTACCTCAAAGTTTTGGAATCAGTTGCATGAAACTTTAGGTACCAGGCTAGAGTTCAGTACAGCTTTCCATCCGCAGACAGATGGACAGACCGAGAGAGTCAATCAGATTTTGGAGGATATGCTGAGAGCTTGTGCGCTAGATTACAGATCTAGTTGGGACGAGAATTTCCCATATGCAGAGTTCTCTTATAACAACAGTTATCAATCCAGTTTGAAGATGGCCCCTTTCGAAGCCTTGTATGGAAGGAGGTGCAGGACCCCATTGTCATGGGATGAAGTTGGAGACCGCCAGTTGTTTGGACCGGATCTGATTAAGGAGTCTGAATAGAAGGTGAAATTGATTCGCGATAGGCTCAAAGTAGCCCAATCCAAGCAGAAGAGCTACGTAGATTCAAAACGCAAGGAGACAGTTTATGAAGTCGAAGACCGAGTATATCTTCGAGTATCTCCTCTTCGAGGAATTAAGCATTTTGGAGTTAAGGGAAAGTTAGAGCCAAGTTTTGTAGGACCATACAAGGTTTTGGAGCATATGGGAGAAGTAGCCTACAAGTTGGAATTGCCCGGAGGATTGTCAGGAGTTCACGACGTGTTCCACGTTTCCCAGTTGAAGAAGTGCCACGCGGAGATGGCTGATATACCACTGAGAGACACAGTGCCGCTGGAAGAGATTCAGTTGGAAATTGATTTAACCTATGAGGAAAAACCAGTCAAGATTCTTGAGTATGCCAGCCGAGTCACCCGCAGCAAGGTTATTAAGTTTTGAAAAGTTCAGTGGAGCCACCACACAGAGGATGAAGCCACCTGGGAACGAGAGGAAGATTTGCTGAAGGAGCACCCTCACCTATTTTCTAGCCAACCCGAATCTCGAGGGCGAGATTCATCTTAAGGGGGTAGGTTTGTAACATCCAAAATTTTCAATTTGGAATGTTATACACTAGATCATCATTGCATATCATATTTTATTGCATTTTGGTTGATCCTAGAAATTCTACGCAACTCAGGACCCTCGGAGAGAGTTGGGGATTTAGTTATTTTCATATTTGAGTTCTCTCAAATTTTGAAAATAGGATCATTTGATTTTATTTATTTTATCTTCAGTTATTTCTATTACAAAAATATGAGAGAGGGAATAAAATGACTTTCCCAAAATAAAGAAATATTGAGGATTTAATAAAAAATCAAATAAGATTTTATTTGGGTTTTATTTGCTATTTTATTTGAATTTAGGAAAAATGTGTGTTTTTCAAAATTGCATTTTGTCCCCAAATAAATGTTCATCCTGTGCGGCTTGATTTTAGAAGCCGGGAAAATTTTATTTCGGGATTTTTGGAGTCCGTTTAGTATTCCTTTTGTTTTTTCTGAGCGTAATTATTTAAAAAAACGCGAACCGACCTATCGGGCCGTGTCCGACCTGGACACCTGGCCCGGCCGGCCTTATAAGCCGGGGGAGCCCAGCCGAGCCACCCCAAACCCTAGCGCCACCGCCGCCTCGCCTCGCCGCCGCCCGGAGCCGCCGCCCGCCGCCTCGCCTCGCTAGAGGTTGACCCCGCCCCGCCGCCGTTTTTTCTCGAAAAACCGTTCGGTTTTCCATTCGGTTTTTCGTTCGGTTTTTTTTAGTTTTGTTTTTTTAATAGATCGGTTTTTCTGGTTTATTTAATTAGCGAGCGTTCGCTCGTTCGTTCGTTTTAACGAACGTGTTCATCGTTTAGATCCAGATAACGAACGTTCGTTCGTTAATCTGTTCGTCGTTTTCTTTTTCTCGGATTAAATCCGCGATTTTTTTGATCGCGATTCCTGATCCGTTTTCTGTTCTAGTATAACTTTTCGCTCATTTATCGGAATCAGGCGATTCAAGCACCTCGAGTTTCGTCTCGAAACCCTCTTTCCGTTTAACCAACTCAAACAAGTTTTTGCCTCTGTAAAAATTACCCTAGATCCAGAATAGTAAATGAAGCTTGTTTCTTTTGCCGTTTGTCTTTCGTTACTTCGTTCGATTTGGTTCTTTTTGCCAACCAGAGTTCTTAAGTTGAACTATCTGGTTAGATCTCTTATTTGAGTTTTACCTGTGCATTAGATGAGTACTTATTGTATGCTTGTTTGTTTGCGATAGAGTACCCGGAGTGCGCCGCTTTCTACTTCGAATCGCTAGGTTTCCCGGATCATCAGCAAGGCAAGTAACACTTTGATCATACCTCCTACTACCCAGTTTTATTGCATTAGATCAATCATCACACATTGCATGATTAGGATCCAATTAAATTGTGGGTTTGGGAAGTAGTTGAGGTAGTACCTATTACCTGTTTATTATCACACCTTTGGGAGTTACTTCTACGTTTTCTTATTATGCCATGCTATGCTAGTAGACGTGGATTGGGTGAGTGAAATCCATGACAGATGTGAGATTGTTAAATTAATGGTTTATCTAAGGTGGCAACTTAAATACACATCTGGGTGGATTGAGGCACCTATGTATTCCAGTGATTGCCTGTTTTTCTTTTGGACCGCCACCCAGGCTCAAAGGGATCATGAGATTATTCATGCTAGAAACTTCCGTGTGCAGCCACAAGCTACTATGGGCTCTAGCATAGTTGAGTAAGTTGTGCGAACTCTTACAGTGGTAGACTAGCAGATGTAGGGGAAAGTAGGTGTAACGGTCTACCCGATCGTAAGGTGCTAGCGCTTCTGAAAGACTATGTCTCGGTCATCCATTTCTCAAACACCATGAAGTGCAAGAAATCAGACGGAGGCGATCGAGTCTTGTGGGGAAAAGTGCGCAAACCTCTAGAGAGTGTATAAACTAATCATGATTAGTCGTGTCCCCGGTTATGGACAACTTGAGTATCTAGTACTTGGATTATCATGTGAATCTCATCATGTTACTCTAATTAATTTTGTTGGGTTTTAATGATGATGCTTAATTGGGATTGAGAGGGTGTCTACACTATCAATGTTTAACAACTACCATGATAGTTAAATAAAATTTATTCCTTTGCAGTAGGGAAAAATTGGCTTTACGCAAAACTATAACCATAGAGCTTTTCACCAGCCAAATATGCATATAGTATAGCTTGTATCCTTTGTTGCTCTCTATGTGTTACATTGCCAGCATATTCCATGTGCTGACCTGTTTCGGGCTGCAACATTCATGTTGCAGACTTTTCAGACGACGAGTAAGGTGCTTTTAGGTCGTGGTTCTATACTCAGTGATGCTGTTGGAAATGATGGACTCACTTATCTTCCAAGCCTTCCGCTGTTATAGTTATTAGATGGCCTTAAGCCATATTTATTGTAATAAGTTCTCATTTGAGACACTCGATGTAATAAGTGTGTGATTGCTACTCTGTTATAAATCCTTCAAGTACTGTGTGGTGTCAGCATTACTGATCCAGGGATGACACCTGAGCACGGAGATTGGACCGTTTGAGGTCTGGTCGCTACACCTGTTGCCTCTTTTTCACGCGAGTTGCTTGCACATTAAAGGAGGGCTCCCAGAGCATCGCGCCTCGGGGGCCCTCACTGGCTCTCGGTGCCCCCACCCCCTGGACTTTTCCCAGGCATCGCAACCTAACATACCAGCGGTGGCTGAGGCCTGCCTAAGGGTCGGGTCCTGACCTGTAGAGCATTTTTGGCAAGTAAGAAAAAAGAGCAGCAAACCTCGCGAGGAAGAGTTGGGAGGACACACGCAATTAAAACCACAAAGGCATTTGTGTAGACACAAAGAACATTGGTTTTTCACGCACCCCTCGTAGGGCTTGCGTTGATCTGGTGCGGGAAGAAGACGAGATAAAGAGGAGGCTTCAAGGGGGCACATCCTGACGCCGCGCGAACTCCCCGTGTGACGCAACCACCTCGCGTCACCCTGAAAAGCTAAGTTAATCGTCTGCACGACTCGATGGTCTTTGGTGGGGCTCCTTCTTTTCCTACCCTCACTCAAGGCGGAAGTCTCTTTTCTCGCGTAAGCCGCTTGTGCGTCAAGGGGGAGCTTCTTGGGCACCATACCTCATGAGTTCTTACCAGACCCCGGAGCCCTCGCCTCCTGGCCTTGTCCAAGCATCGGGACCTGACATACTAGCGATGGCTGAGGCTTGCTCGGGGCTGGGTCCTAGCGACGCAGAGCACTAGGGTGATCGTGAAGAAGGGGGCAAGCCTACCGGGGAATGTTAAGAATGATCTCGATTTTGGACCTCAAAAGCATTAAATTTAAAGCGCGACTGCCACGGTTGTTTACACGCCCCCATGGGTGTCACCTCCATCTAAACGTAGAAAAGAAAGAAAGCAAAAGAAGCCCAGGTGAGGCGTGTCACCATTGAGGCAGCGGCGCGGGCACAACCACGCCTAGTCGGAGTCTGATATGTCTCCAACGTATCTACGATTTTTTATTGTTCCGTGCTATTATATTATCTGTTTTGGATGTTTTATATGCATTAACATGTTATCTTATATTATTTTTGGGACTAATTTATTAACCCAGAGCCCAGTGCCAGTTTCTGTTTTTTCCCTTGATTTTGAGTTTTACAGAAAAGGATAATATCAAACGTAGTCCAAACGGAATAAAACTTCCGCGATGATTGTTCTTGGACCAGAAGGCATCCAGAAGACTTGGAGAGGGGGACAGAGGAGTCCCGAGGAGGCCACAAGCCTGCTAGGCGCGCCCCAAGGGGCACATTGAGGGCTTGTGGCCCCCTCGGGTCTGCTCTAACCCTAACTCTTGCTCTATAAAT
Organism: Triticum dicoccoides; assembly: GCF_002162155.2. Lineage (NCBI taxonomy): Eukaryota > Viridiplantae > Streptophyta > Magnoliopsida > Poales > Poaceae > Triticum > Triticum dicoccoides. The sequence goes on from NC_041382.1 coordinate 645,671,162, forward strand.
TCCGAAATATTCCGAAACCACCAGAGGCATCCACCAAAATACTTTTTCGCCGCTGCAAGCCTCTGTTCCCGTGAGATCCCATATTGGGGCCTTTTCCGGCACCCTGCTGGAGGAGGATTCGATCATGGAGGGCATCTACGTCAACCTTATTTCCCTTCCGATGAAGTATGAGTAGTTACCACAGACCTACTGGTCCATAGCTAGTAACTAGATGGCTTCTTCTCTCTCTATGATCTGCAATACCATGTTCTCCTCGATGTTCTTGGAGTTCTATCTGATGTCTTATTCTTTTGTGTGTGTTTGTCGAGATCCGATGAATTGCGGATTTATGATCAGATTATCTATGAATATTATTTGAGTCTTTTCTGAACTCTTTTATGCACGATCAAATATCTTTGTATTTCTCTTTGAATTATTGGTTTGGTTTGGCCAACTAGATTGGTTCTTCTTTCAATGGGAGAGGTGCTTAGTTTTGGGTTCAATCTTGCGGTGTCCTCTATTATGGCCGGCATATTAGGGGTTTAGCCCAGTGGGTTGTGTCCCAAGTTATCTTATTATTAGGGGCTTAGCCCAATTATCTTATCGTTATTAGGATCGTTTTCTTAGGAGTCAAGTAAACCTCTCTATATAAGGAGAGGAGATGTATCAATCTAATCAAGCAAGAAGCAATCATTATTTGCTCGGCTTCCTGAAGGGAGCCAGGAGACCTAACCCTAGCCGCCTCTTGCGCCGACGCCGCCTCTTCTTCATCGCGCCACGGCGCCCCCGCCACCGGGAGCCGCAATCGCATCTCCATCAACCCTCCCCCTTCCCGTACAACCTACGCCCTAGACCATGTAGGATCCTAGCTCCTACCAATTTGGTATCAGGTAGCTCGGTTCCGATCATGTCTACACCACCACCCAACCCGCCGCTTCCCGTCACCACCGCGCCACTGCCTCTCTCCACCACGCCGCTGGACTCCACTGCCGGCGCCTCCACCGGTCAGACGCCACCGCCCTCCACCATGCCACATGTCGCCATCTACTCGCTGGCGGAGATGACCGGGGTCCTCAACGACCTCGTCACCGCTGTCCAGGGCATACGCCTCTACCTGGCAGGGCCTTGCGGGCGGCTGCCCAGCTGCCCTGCCCTGGTATGTGCCCACCATGGCGCCGATCGAGCCTCTACACCACCACTAGCCCAGTCAGCCGCTGCCCACCGTCGCCCCTTACTAGCCGCAGTGGCCGGCTCCGGCGATCGTCGTGCCCCCGACGCCTCCCGGGCCCGGGCAGCCGCAGGCCCAGCTGCCGGCCCACCGCCACCCACTACCGCGCCTCAATGGCCACAGTGG
>NC_041382.1:645672940-645675537 GCF_002162155.2 Triticum dicoccoides
CCAGGTCTATACCGCCATAGCTGCTGGCCCCGCCCCCGTCCGGCACGGGGGCCGGGTGTAACGCCATCGATGCAGCTATATCTCCTACGTGTCGAGGCACGACTTAGAGGCATAACCGCATTGAAAGCAATGTCGCAAGTTAGGCAATCTTCACAACATCCCATGTCATATATAGATAATAAAAGGGGAGAAACATAGTTGGCTTACACTCGCCACGTCAATCAAAGTACAAAAATAGCATTACATCAACCAATCACTCATGGATCGACTACGGCGCCAAAATAAAAGATAAACCCAACATGCGACACGGTCCCGATCGCCCCAACAGGGCACCACTACTGATCATCAGGAAACTAGGGCGGCAAGAGTGGAACAAAACACTAGGAGAGAGGCCAAGCCTTCCACCCTTTAACAAGTATATAGGTGCAATAATATAACAAGGTATTATAATGATATCCCAACAAGTAAATAATGTTCCAATAAGGAACGGTCTCCAATCTTCACTTGCAACTAGCAACAATATAAGAGGGGCTGAGCAGAGCGGTAACATAGCCAATCAACGGTTTGCTAGGACATGTTGGGTTAGAGGTTTGACATGGCAATTTGGGAGGCATGATAAGCAAGTGGTAGGCATCGTATCATAGGCATAGCAAAAGAGCGAGCATCTAGCAAAGCAAAGATAGTAGTGATTTCGAGGGTATGATCATCTTGCCTGCAAAGTTGTTAGAGTTGACTGGATCCTCGAAAGCAAACTCAACGGGCTCCTCGTTATTGAACTCGTCTCCCGGCTCTACCCAAACAATACAAACAAGCAACAAGGACATAATCAACCACGTGCAAACTCAAACAACATGATGCAAAACATGGTATGCTATGCAGGATGCGACATGTGATGCATATGCAATATTTGGCAAGGAATGAATGAACCTGGCCTCAACTTGGAAATCCAAGTGTGCCACTAGAAAGGTGAGATGAAATCACTTGAAAACGATATAAAGAACGCCAGAATCGGAGTCACGGTTTGGAAATGGCAAGCAATTCAAATATGGCACCGGTCTGCGATATACAGCAAGTAGCCATCTAAATGCAACAAGATGAACATGCTACAGCACTCAAGCATGGCAACAAAATACATGGCAGGGATCCATTCATGATGCTTAACAAAAGATGAACACTGAGCTATGGCCAATTCATCCATTAACAGGTTCAAACAAGCATGGAAAAAAGGCATTTGATAAACAGATTTCAGACTTAATGAAATTAACACTTGTCTAGAATCTCGGATCAGGTAGCACACTTTGGAGCATGAAAACTATATGCTACAAGGCCTGAACATGGCAAAGTAAAGCATGGCATGGAGCTACTCAAAGAGCTTAACAAAAGTCCCTTAGTGACCTTGAGCCAAAAGGGATCAGAAAAATACATTTGCAAGCATGTGAATATGGCAAAAACATAAACAGATCACAGACTTGGTGAAAAACTGGAGCATGCAAAACAGATATCAAGTAGGCATGTTTACGAGCTCGATGCACTCACTACAGAGCATTCCATGACAATCTAAGCATACACCCATCAATAATATACATTATACAAGCTAGACATGGCAAGAACAATAGCATAGCATGCACGGATCAACTACAACATCCTCGGCAAAATCGCTAACAAGTAGACAATCTGCCCAGATTCACGAAATAGCAAAAATAGAGCTCGATTGACTCAAGCTAGGGTGCTCCATAATTGCAAACAAAGACATGCATGGATAGAGCACTACAAGATTAACAAAACATCCTTACTGATCATCCTCAAAAAAGGCACAGATCACTAGGAAACAACATGAACATATGGCATATTGAAATAAACAGATCAAGGACTTAGTGGCAATGCTAAGTCCCTGAAATCAGCATTAACGAATGCACCACTTTGCAAGCTTGTGCTAGTCACCAAACACATCAGAAAAATACATGGGTTGCACCTCTAGATAGATGGCAAAACATATAACAAAACACATGTAGAGCTCAGGGGCATATCATGTACACAATAATCATGGCAAAAATGACAAATATCTAATTGGAGCAGCAGATCTGACAATTATCCCAAATAGCACTCTTCCAACAGCATTTCGGGCATCAAGATGAACTCAAATGAAAATGATGCAATGACATGAAATGATGTGCTCTCTAAGACGAACATTTTGATATGCTATATGCCCAAAACAGAACTACGGATGCAAAGTTACGGCACGGCAAAGTATGGAAAAATTCTAGGGTTTCGGGAGGAAAAAGTCAACCCTGAGATCTGGATCTAGATCCAGCCGGCACAGATCCCGAGGATCGTCGGGGTTCCTGTTCGCCGGAGTGGACGAGCTCGCCGGAGTGGACTTGCTGCGGGGAGGAAGACGAGGCCGGCCGGGTCGGCGTCGGAGTTGGTGACGGCGGAGGCGGGCGCGGTCACCGGAGTGGCCGCGGGTGGCGAGGAGCGGCGAGGTCGGCGGGCGGCGGAGATGCGGCAGCAGCTCACGGCGGCGCCGGCGACTGGACTCGAGGCAGGAGGCGGCGCGGTGCGGAAGAAGACGCGGGCGCGGGGAGGCGGCGGCCGGG
>NC_041382.1:645675994-645702845 GCF_002162155.2 Triticum dicoccoides
AGGCGCTGGCGGCGCCACGTGGCGCTCTGCCAGTGGCCGCGGGCGGTGGCGCGGCGTGTCCGACGGCGGACGGACACGTCCGGCGCAGAGAGAGATGATTTTTAGGGTTTTGGGGGAAAGGAGATCCGGATTTTGAGAGGGTGGTGTATTTAGGGGCAAGCTTCCCTTTGATACCGAAGCGACGAGTACCTTTCATAGGAGAGACGCAGAGGTAAACATGATCTCCGATCTCGAAAGCCAAATCACGGTGCTTCATATCATAGTAGCTCTTCTGGCGGGATTGGGCTGCTTTGAGGTTATCTCGAATGACTTTGTACATCTCCTCTGCCTCTGTGATTAAGTCGTTACTCAAAAGTTGACGTTCACCGGTTTCAGACCAGTTGAGAGGGGTACGGCACTTCCTGCCATACAGAATTTCAAATAGGGCCTTGCCCGAACTTGCTTGAAAACTGTTGTTGTAGGAGAATTCAGCATATGGAAGACAATCCTCCCACTTCATGCCGAAGGAGATCACACAAGCCCTGAGCATATCTTCAAGAATCTGGTTGACATGCTCGACTTGACCGCTAGTTCGAGGATGGAAAGTTGTGCTGAAGCGGATGTTGGTGCCCATGGCCTTCTGAAAAGAATCCCAAAACTTGGAGGTAAAGATGTTGCCACGGTCTGAAGAGATCACTTGTGGAATACCGTGCAGAGAGACAATTCGAGAGGTATAGAGTTCCGCCAATTGAGCTGCCGTGATAGACTCTTTGATAGGCAGAAAATGAGCCACTTTAGTGAGTTTGTCGATGACAACGAATATAGCATCATTGCCACGCTTGGACTTTGGAAACCTAGTCACGAAGTCCATCTCAATGTGGTCAAACTTCCATTCTGGAATGGAAAGAGGTTGGAGGAGACCAGCTGGCCTTTGGTGTTCTGCCTTCACTCTTCTGCAGACATCGCATTCATTCATGAGCTGAGCAATCTCGCGCTTCATTCGAGTCCACCAATAAGCCTGCTTGAGGTCCTAATACATCTTCGTGCTCCCAGGGTGGATGGAGAGGAGAGAATTGTGAGCCTCGTTCATGATTACTTTACGAAGGTCACGTTTGGGCACAACAATACGATCCTCGAAGAAGAGAGTATCCTTGTCATCAAGGCGGTAGCACTTGTACTTGGGTTGACTCTTGGCAATCCCAATCTTCACCTTCTTCACCATAGCATCAAGAAGCTGAGCTTGGCCAATCTGGTCTTCCAAGGTAGGAGAGACTTGAAGGTTGGCGAGGAAACCTTGAGGAACAACTTGCAGATTAAGTTTGTGGAAAGCTTCACAAAGCTCGGGTTGATAAGGCTTGAGAATCAGACTGTTGCAATAAGCCTTCCTGCTCAATGCGTCAGCAACCACATTGGCCTTGCCTAGAGTATACTCGATACTCGGATTATACTCTTGAATCATTTCGACCCATCGAGTCTGCCTGAGGTTGAGATTAGGCTGAGTGAAGATGTACTTGAGACTCTTGTGGTCAGTGAAAATGTCCACTTTTCTTCCCAATAGGAGATGTCTCCAAGTCAAAAGAGCATGCACAACTGCCGCCAACTCGAGGTCATGAGTGGGGTAGTTCTTCTCCTTGGGCTTCAACTGGCGAGAGGTATAAGCCACCACTTTCTTCTCTTGCATCAACACTACACCGAGACCTTGGAGAGAGGCATCGCAAAAGACCTCGTACGGTTTGGATTCATCAGGAGGAGTTAGAACTGGAGCAGTGACCAATTTCTCTTTCAAAGTGTTGAAAGCAATGTCACACTCCGGAGACCAAACGTACTTGACGTGCTTCTGGAGAAGGTTTGAGAGAGGCTTCGTGATCTTTGAAAAGTTTTTAACGAATCTTCGACAATAGCTTGCGAGACCGAGGAAGCTACGGAGTTGCTTCACGTTCTGAGGTGGTTCCCAATTCACAATTGCAGACACCTTCTCAGGATTCACCGCAATGCCCTTGGCAGAGATGATATGACCAAGATAAAGAACCTCATCGAGCCAAAATTCGCACTTAGAGAACTTGGCGTAGAACTGGTGTTCCCTGAGCTTATCGAGCACCAAATGCAAGTGCTTGGCATGATCTTCCTTGTTCTTCGAAAAGACCAGAATGTCGTCGAGATAGACCAAAACAAAGTCATTGGTGTAGGCGTTGAAGATGAAGTTCATCATGCGAGAGAAAGTCGGAGGAGCGTTGACGAGGCCAAAAGACATGATAGTGTATTCATATGAACCATAGCTTGTCCTGAAAGCCGTCTTGGGAATATCTTGCTCACGGATTTGAATCTGGTGATAACCCATACGGAGATCAAGCTTGGAGAATACTTGGGCACCTTTGAGTTGTTTGAACAGCTCGTTGATGTTGGGAAGTGGGTATTTGTTCTTGATAGTCTTCTTGTTCAATGGACGGTAATCAACACAAAGTCGGTCTGTTCCATCCTTCTTCTTCACAAAAAGAACACCACAACCCCACGGAGAAGAACTAGGTCGGATGAGACCCATTCTCTCTTGAATATCGAGTTGCTTCTTCAGCTCCTTAAACTCTTCAGGTCCGAGCTTGTAAGGACGTTTGCAAACCGGTTCCGTGCCAGGCTCAAGATCGATGACGAATTCAACTGGCCGGTGCGGAGGCATTCCTGGAAGCTCTTCTGGAAAGACGTCTTGATATTTGCAAACAACTGGAATTTGCAAGATAGCATCCAGTTCACCCTTCTCATTGAGAGAAAACAGACAGATGGTATCATCACAAGCAGCAAAGACAATTACATCCTCAGACGAATGAGTCAATTGAATCTGCCTGGCGGCACAATCAAGATGCACCTTATGCTTAGAAAGCCAGTCCATTCCGAGAATAAGATCAATATCTGAGTCACTAAGAACCGTAGGAGAAGATAGAAATTTGTAGTCACCCAAAGTGATAGTAACATCCGGAGCAATGGAGTTAGCATGCATGCGCCTACCGGGAGAGACAACTGCTAATGGACTAGGCAAAACTTGCAAAGCCAAACCATGCTTAGATGTAAACGGTCTCGAGATGAAACAATGCGATGCACCAGTGTCAAAAAGAACTTTAGCTGGAATATCGTTAACAGGAAGGTTACCCATGATGACATCTGACGAATCCTCTACCTAAGCTGCATTCATCAAGTTGACCTTGGCGTGCTTGGGGTTATCCTTGACCACAGCTGTACTTGCCGATCTCACAGGAGGAGGAGGAGGGAGGCGCCTCTGATTGAAGCACTTGTTGGCATAGTGACCCTTCTATTGGCACTTGTTGCACGTGACCTCTGAAAGCGGACGGTGATATGGAGCACTCGATCTTGGAGCTTGAGACGAAGTCTTGTTCTGAAAGCCAGAGTTGGGTGGGTGGGAAGATCCACTGCCACCTTTGCTCTTCTGCTGATACGGCTGACGGAACGGAGGAGGAGGAAGCCAATACTTCTGCTGCTTGGCCACTTGAGTAGAGGAAGGAGTAGTGTCTCTGACTCGCTTCTTGGCCACTTGAGCAGCCTCTTGCTTTAATTCCATGTTGTAGAACTCATCATACCTCAAGGGCTCAAAGAGAACAAGAGCTAGCTGGATTTCTTCTCTGAGACCACCCCTGAACTGGTATATCATGCTCTTCTCGTCAGGGACGTCCTGCTTAGCAAAGCGGGCGAGCTTTTGAAACAACTTGTTGTAGTCATAGACAAACAAAGAGCCTTGCTTCAGGTTGCGAAATTCCTCACGCTTGCTTTCAACCACGCTCTGAGGGATATGATGAGCTTTGAAATCTTGACGGAATTCATCCCAGGTAATCACACGGCCTCCTCTTGAATCCTTGTACTGCTGGAACCATTCTGCAGCTTGGTCTTTGAGCTGGAAGGAAGCGAACTTGACAAAGTCCTCAGGCCTGACGTTACTGCACTCGAAATGCTTGCACAAGTCCACGAACCAATCGTCAGCATCAGTTGCATCAACACAATTGCTGAAAGTCTTTGGCCCGTTAGCAAGGAACTGGTTGAGTGTAGCAAAGTGATTCTGATTGTTGCCTTGGTTGCCTTGGTTCGCTTGATTGCGCTCTTGAAGAATTTGCATGATCAACTGCGTGTTTGCATTGGTTGCGGCCATCACAGCTTAACATGCCTCTAGAGGAGGTGGAGGTGGTGGCGGATCCTAATTCTGATTTTGATTTTGATTGCTGCTCTTAGCGGGAGCCATCCTGAAGAGGGTGACAACCGTTAGCACATTGACAGATAAAATGAAGCTGAATTGAACGGGTTGAAATTGCAACATATAGTCTTAACATCCGAACATAAGAACGAATGCATTCCACTTGAAATGGTCACATATCCATAAATTGAGAAGCCACTTAGAATTTAGGTGGAGGAATAAATCAACAAGGTACGGATCAAGAACGAATACTCGGTAAGAAATCACAATCTCAAACCAAATATCCGTGGAAGAAGAACTAGAGCTACGAGAATTCCCACCTATGAAACTCCCGAACCTTTCCGGTTATGCAATCAGGTGTTGGGGATACAGGGGAAGCATAATATCTCACCCAAATCTAGCAAATCCTACATCCATCCGTATCCATCCTTCAACACATAACCGAGAAAAACTTCGGAAACCATCTACCTCAACCTTCGAAAAGCATCCGTTATACAAGTTATGGCAATACTCCCGAACTCCCGCCCCAGTACTGGGTGGCGTCGAGGTTATCTCACCAACGAACTGCATAAAAGAGATTCTCGATCTCGGCGTACTAAACTCAGGTATTCCAGAACTGCAACGATAAAATTGTGACGACAACACCTCGGAGCTCAACTCCCTGGGACACTGCCACAACCCCTAAAGACAGGAGGCACCAAGAACAATGTTCTCGTCACAAAACCATCGGAACGATTCTAAGATAGCCGCGTGATCCTAAAAAAATTTAGTGAAATTTGAGAAGAGAATAGTCAAAACTCTACGTCAGGATGCCTTACCAGAGCGATGAGGAGACTGGGGAGTAAAAAGAATTCCTAAACTCTCCAATATATAATTCCTAAATGACTCAAAACATTTTTCTAGACTCAACAACGACTGCTAAAAACGATCAAGCAATGGGGGCTCCTAAGGTCGGGGAAGGCTCTGATTACCAACTTGTAACGCCCTCGATGCGGCTATATCTCCTACGTGTCGAGGCACGACTTAGAGGCATAACCGCATTGAAAGCAATGTCGCAAGTTAGGCAATCTTCACAACATCCCATGTAATATATAGATAATAAAAGGGGAGAAACATAGTTGGCTTACACTCGCCAAGTCAATCAAAGTACAAAAATAGCATTACATCAACCGATCACTCATGGCCCGACTACGGCGCCAAAATAAAAGATAAACCCAACATGCGACACGGTCCCGATCGCCCCAACAAGGCACCACTATTGATCATCAGGGAAAGACACATAGTAACGGCGTGAGTCCTCGTCGAACTCCCACTTGAGCTCAAGCGTGTCATCTGGAACGGAGTCATCAGGCCCTGCATCTGGTTTGGAAGTAATCTGTGAGCCACAGGGACTCGGCAATCTCGCACCCTCGCGATCAAGACTATTTAAGCTTATAGGTAAGGCAAGGTAAATATGTGGAGCTGCAGCAAGCGACTAGCATATATGGTGGCTAACCTGTTCGCAAAAGAGAGCGAGAAGAGAAGGCAAAGCGCGAACGAATAACTAGAGAACAACCTGCGACAAGCATTACTCCAACACCGTGTTAACTCACACAGTTGGTTCATTTTAATTAAGTTAAGGTTCAAGTTATCTACAACCGGACATTAACAAATTCCCATCTGCCCATAACCGCGGGCACGGCTTTCGAAAGTTCAAATCCCTGCAGGGGAGTCCCAACTTAGCCCATGACAAGCTCTCACGGTCAACGAAGGAATAGACCTCCTCCCGAGATATTCCGATCAGACTCGGTATCCCGGTTCTACAAGACACTTCGACAAGTTAAAACAAATCCAGCAACACCGCCCGAATGTGCCGACAAATCCCGATAGGAGCTGCACATATCTCGTTCTTAGGGCACACTCAGATTGTCTTAGGTACGGGTAGGCCAGCCCAGAGTTGCCCCTGGTGGCCACCGGCAGCTGACAGGTGGACCAACACTCAGAGGAGCACTGGCCTGGGGGGTTTAAATAAGATGACCCTCGGGCTCCGGAAACCCAAGGGAAAAAGAGGCTAGGTGGCAAATGGTAAAACCAAGGTCGGGCATTGCTGGAAAAGCTTTAATCAAGGCGAACTATCAAGGGGTTCCCATTATCACCCAACCGCGTAAGGAACGCAAAAATCCGGGAACATAACACCGATATGATGGAAACTAGGGCGGCAAGAGTGGAACAAAACACTAGGCGAGAGGCCGAGCCTTCCACCCTTTACCAAGTATATAGGTGCATTAAGATAACAAGGTATTATAATGATATCCCAACAAGTAAATAATGTTCCAATAAGGAACGGTCTCCAATCTTCACCTGCAACTAGCAACGCTATAAGAGGGGCTGAGCAGAGCGGTAACATAGCCAATCAACGGTTTGCTAGGACATGGTGGGTTAGAGGTTTGACATGGCAATTTGGGAGGCATGATAAGTGTAACACCCTCGATGCGACTATATCTCCCACGTATCGAGGCACGACTTAGAGGCATAATCGCATTGAAGGCATATGTCGCAAGTTAGGCAATCTTCACAACATCCCATGTAATATAGATAATAAAAGGGGAGATAACATAGTTGGCTTACACTCGCCACGTCAATCAAGGTACATAAATAACATTACATCATCCAAACACTCATGGCCCGACTACGGCGCCAAAATAAAAGATAACCAAACATGCGACACGGTCGCGGGAACCCCCAACTGGGCACCACTACTGATCATCAGGAAAGGAAACATAGTATCGTTGAGAGTCTTCGTCGAACTCCCACTTGAGCTCGAGCGCGTCACCTGGAGCGGAATCATCAGGCCCTGCATCTGGTGTAATAGTAATCTGTGAGCCACAGGGACTCAGCAATCTCGCACCCTCGCGATCAAGACTATTTAAGCTTATGGGTAAGGCAAGGTAAATATATGGAGCTGCAGCAAACGACTAGCAAATATGGTGGCTATCCTGTTCGCAAAAGAGAGCGAGATGAGGAGGCAAAGCGCGAGCGAGAAACTAGAGAACAACCTGCGCAAACATTACTCCAACACCGTGTCCACTTCCCGGACTCCGCCGAGAAGAGGCCATCACGGTAACACACACTGTTGATTCATTTTAATCAAGTTAAGGTTCAAGTTATCTACAACCGGACATTAACAAATTCCCATCTGCCCATAACCGCGGGCACGGCTTTTGAAAGTTCAAATCCCTGCAGGGGAGTCCCAACTTAGCCCATGACAAGCTCTCACGGTCAACGAAGGAATAGACCTCCTCCCGAGACGTTCCGATCAGACTCGGTACCTCGGTTCTTCAAGACACTTCGACAGGTTAAAACAAGACCAACAACACCGCCCGAATGTGCTGACAAATCCCGATAGGAGCTGCACATATCTCGTTCTCAGGGCACACTCAGATGAGACTAGCTACGAGTAAAACCAACCCTCAAGTTTCCCCGAGGTGGCCCCGCAGGCAGCTCAGTCGGACCAACACTCAGAGGAGCACTGGCCCGGGGGGGTTTAAATAAGATGACCCTCAGGCTCCGGAAACCCAAGGGAAAAAGAGGCTGGGTGGAAAATGTTAAAACCAAGGTTGGGCATTGCTGGAAAAGCTTTAATCAAGGCGAACTATCAAGGGGTTCCCATTATAACCCAACCGCGTAAGGAACGCAAAATCCGGGAACATAACACCAATATGACGGAAACTAGGGCGGCAAGAGTGGAACAAAACACTAGGCGAGAGGTCGAGCCTTCCACCCTTTACCAAGTGTATAGATGCATTAAGACAACAAGATAATATAATGATATCCCAACAAGTAAATAAATGTTCCAACAAGGAACGGCCCCCAATCTTCACCTGCAACTAGCAACGCTATAAGAGGGGCTGAGCAAAGCGGTAACATAGCCAATCAACGGTTTGCTAGGACAAGGTGGGTTAGAGGTTTGACATGGCAATTTGGGAGGCTTTAAAGCAAGTGGTAGGCATCGTAGCATAAGCATAGCAAAAGAGCGAGCAATCTAGCAAAGCAAAGATAGTAGTGATTTCGAGGGTATGATCATATTGCCTGCAAAGTTGTCAGAGTTTACTGGATCCTCGAAAGCAAACTCAACGGGCTCCTCGTTAGCGAACTCTTCTCCCGGCTCTACCCAAATAAGACAAACAAGCAACAAGGACACAATCAAACACATGCAAGGATCAAACAATATGATGCAAGGATGGTATGCTATGCGGGATGCGATGCGGGATGCATATGCAAGATTTTACAAGGGATGCATGAACCTGGCCTCAACTTGGGAATCCAAGTGTGCCACTGGAAAGATGAGAGGAAATCTCTTGAAAACGATATAAAGAACGCCGGAATCGGAGTTACGGTTTGGAAAAGGCAAGCGATTCAAATATGACACCGGTCTGCGATTTACAGCAAGTAGCCATCTAAATGCAACAAGATGAACATGCTACAGCACCCAAACATGACAACAAAATACATGGCAGGGATGCATTCATGATGCTTAACAAAAGTCTAGCACTGAGATACAGCCAATTCATCCATTAACAGGTTCAAACAAGCATGGCAATAATGCATATGGCAAACAGATTTCAGACTTAGTGAACTTAACACTTGTCTGGAATTTCAGATCAGGTAGCACACTTCGGAGCCACAAAACTACATGCTACAGGACCTGAACATGGCAAAGTAAAGCATGTCATGGAGCTACTCAAAGAGCTTAACAAAAGTCCCTTAGTGACCTTGAGCCAAAAGGGATCAGAAAATACAGTTGCAAGCATGTGAACATGGCAAAAACATAATCAGTTTTCAGACTTAGTGAAAACTGGAGCATGCTGAAAACAAATATCAAGTAGGCATGTTTACGAGCTCGATGCACTCACTACAGAGCAAGTCATGATAAACTAAGAATACATCCATCAAGAACAATAGCATAGCATGCACGGATAAACTACAACATCATCGGCAAAATCGCTAACAAGTAGACAATCTGCCCCGATTCACGAAGTAGCAAAAGTAGAGCTCGATTGACTCAAGCTAGGGTGCTCCATAATTTCAAACAAAGACATGGATGGATAGAGCACTACAAGACTAACAAAACATCCTTACTGATCATCCTCAAAAGAGGCACGGATCACTAGGAAACAACATGAACATATGGCCATATGAGATAAATAGCTCAAGGACTTAGTGGAAATGCTAAGTCCCTGAAATCAGCATTACCAAGTGCCTCACTTTGCAAGCTTGTGATAGTCACCACACACATCACAAAAATACATGGGTTGCACCTCTGGAAAGATGGCAAAACCCTTAACAAAACACATGTAGAGATCATGGGCATATCATGCACGCAATAATCATGGCAAAAATGACAAATACCTAAATGGAGTAGCAGATCTGACAATTATCTCAAATAGCCCTCTTCTAACAGCATTTCGGGCATCAAGATGAACTCAAATGAAAATCATGCAATGAGATGAAATGATGTACTCTCTGAGACGAACATTTTGATATGCTATACGCCCAAAACGGAGTTACGGATGCAAAGTTACGGCACGATGAACGGGAGCATATGGATCTGAGATTTTGAGGACTTAGAATAAAAAAACCACCTCCCGATCTAGGATTCGGTGGCACGCGGCCCGAGGTCCGCCGGAGAAGACGAAGATGGCGGCCGGTGAGGACGGGGTCGCCGGATCTGGCTCTCCTGCGGCCGGATCTGGCCGGAGACGAGGTCGGGGAGGCGGCGGTGGCCGCGACGTCGGGGTGTGGCGGTGGCCGCGGCGGTTCGGTGTGGCGGTGGCCGGAGGGAGCACCGTAGCCCGCTTGCGATGGCGTCTGCGGCGGCCGGCTGGGAGGAGGGGCACTGCGTGCGGGGAAGAAGAAGGGCGCGGGGCGGCGCGCAGCGATGGGCCGGCGAGGGCCCCGCACGGGCTCGCGGGCCCGCGGGGTCGGCGGTGATGTGGGTGCCCGGGCGGGCGAATCAGGTGGTGCCACGTGGCGGCGGCGGGAGGAAAATGGACATGTCCGTCGGCGGCTGTTTTGTCCGGCGGCGCGCGATGATGAGTGGATCTAGGGTTTTCGGGGGGAAGGAGAAGGAGATTTTCGGGGGTGTCTTTATATAGGCATAGAGGGAGCTAGGAGAGTCCAAATGAGGTGCGGTTTTCGGCCACGCGATCGTGATCGAACGCTCTAGATGATGGAGCAGGTTTTGGTGGGTTTTGGGCCAACTTGGAGGGGTGTTGGGCTGCAACACACACGAGGCCTGTTTGGTCCCTCGGTTAACCGTTGGAGTATCAAACGAAGTCCAAATGGTACGAAACTTGACAGGCGGTCTACCGGTAGTAAACCAAGGCCGCTTGGCAAGTCTCGGTCCAATCCGAAAATGTCTAATCCCCACACACGAAAGAAAGGTAGAAATGACCACCGGAGGAGAACGAAGCGCCGGAATGCAAAACGGACAACGGGGGAAATGCTCGAATGCATGAGATGAACACGTATGCAAATGCAATGCACATGATGACATAATATGAGATGCATGACAACGACTACAACACATGGAGACAAAAACCAGAACCCGAGAAAATAAAATAACTTAAAGCCGGAAACGGGAAGAGTTGGAGTACATACAGGGAAAGCCATATCCGGGGTGTTACAATAAGCAAGTGGTAGGCATCGTAGCATAGGCATAGCAAAAGAGCGAGCATCTAGCAAAACAAAGATAGTAGTGATTTCAAGGGTATGATTATCTTGCCTTCAAAGTTGTCAGAGTTGACTGGATCCTTGAAAGCAAACTCAACGGGCTCCTCGTTAGCGAACTCGTCTCCCGGCTCTACCCAAACAAGACAAACAAGCAACAAGGACACAATCAACCACGTGCAAACTCAAACAATATGATGCAAAACATGGTATGCTATGCAGGGTGCGACATGTGATGCATATGCAAGATTTGGCAAGGAATGAATGAACCTGGCCTCAACTTGGAAATCCAAGTGTGCCACTGGAAAGGTGAGATGAAATCGCTTGAAAACGATATAAAGAACGCCGGAATCGGAGTCACGGTTTGGAAATGGCAAGCAATTCAAATATGGCACCGGTTTGCGATATACAACAAGTAGCCATCTAAATGCAACAAGATGAACATGCTACAGCACTCAAGGATGGCAACAAAATACATGGAAGGGATCCATTCATGATGCTTAACAAAAGATGAACACTGAGCTACGGCCAATTCATCCATTAACAGGTTCAAACAAGCATGGCAAAAAGGTATTTGATAAACAGATTTCAGACTTAATGAAATTAACACTTGTCTGGAATCTCAGATCAGCTAGCACACTTTGAAGCATGAAAACTATATGCTACAGGGCCTGAACATGGCAAAGTAAAGCATGGCATGGAGCTACTCAAAGAGCTTAACAAAAGTCCCTTAGTGACCTTGAGCCAAAAGGGATCAGAAAAATACATTTGCAAGCATGTGAATATGGCAAAAACATAAACAGATCACAGACTTGGTGAAAAACTGGAGCATGCAAAACAGATATCAAGTAGGCATGTTTACGAGCTCGATGCACTCACTACAGAGCATTTCATGACAATCTAAGCATACACCCATCAATAATATACATTATACAAGCTAGACATGGCAAGAACAATAGCATAGCATGCACGGATCAACTACAACATCCTCGGCAAAATTGCTAACAAGTAGACAATCTGCCCAGATTCACGAAATAGCAAAAATAGAGCTCGATTGACTCAAGCTAGGGTGCTCCATAATTGCAAACAAAGACATGCATGGATAGAGCACTACAAGATTAACAAAACATCCTTACTGATCATCCTCAAAAGAGGCACGGATCACTAGGAAACAACATGAACATATGGCATATTGAAATAAACAGATCAAGGACTTAGTGGCAATGCTAAGTCCCTGAAATCAGCATTAACGAATGCACCACTTTGCAAGCTTGTGCTAGTCACCACACACATCAGAAAAATACATGGGTTACACCTCTGGATAGATGTCAAAACATATAGCAAAACACATGTAGAGCTCAGGGGCATATCATGCACACAATAATCATGGCAAAAATGACAAATATCTAATTGGAGCAGCAGATCTGACAATTATCCCAAATAGCACTCTTCCAACAGCATTTCGGATATCAAGATGAACTCAAATTAAAATGATGCAATGACATGAAATGATGTGCTCTCTGAGAAGAACATTTTGATATACTATATGCCCAAAACGGAGCTACGGATGCAAAGTTACAGCACGGCAAAGTATGGAAAAATTCTAGGGTTTCGGGAGGAAAAAGTCAACCCTGAGATCTGGATCTAGATCCAGCCGGCACGGATCCCGAGGATCGTCGGGGTTCCTGTTCACCGGAGTGGACGAGCTCGCCAGAGTGGACTTGCCGCGGGGAGGAAGACGAGGTCGGCCGGGTCGGCGCCGGAGTTGGTGACGGCGGAGGCGGGCGCAGTCACTGGAGTGGCCGCGGGTGGCGAGGAGCAGCGAGGTCGGCGGGCAGCGGAGATCCGGCGGTAGCTCGCGGCGGCGCCGGCGACTGGACTCGAGGGAGGAGGCGGCGCGGTGCGGAAGAAGACGCGGGCGCGGGGAGGCGACGGCAGGGCCCGGGAGGGCCTCCTGCGGGCCGAGCGGGCCGCGGCGGTTGAGGCACTGGCGGCGCCACGTGGCGCTCTGCCAGTGGCCGTGGGCGGCGGCGCGGCGTGTCCGACGGCGGACGGACACGTCCGGCGCGGAGAGAGATGATTTTTAGGGTTTCGGGGGAGAAGGAGATCAGGATTTTGAGAGGGTGGTGTATTTATAGGCATAGAGGGAGCTAGGAGTGTCCAAATGAGGTGCGGTTTTCGGCCACGCGATCGTGATCGAACGCTCTAGAGGATGGAGAGGGTTTTGGTGGGTTTTGGGCCAAATTGGAAGGGTGTTGGGCTGCAACACACACGAGGCCTTTTCGGTCCCTCGGTTAACCGTTGGAGCATCAAATGAAGTCCAAATGGTACGAAACTTGACAGGCGGTCTACCGGTAGTAAACCAAGGCCGCATGGCAAGTCTCGGTCCAATC
The DNA here is from genome assembly GCF_002162155.2 of Triticum dicoccoides. NCBI lineage: Eukaryota > Viridiplantae > Streptophyta > Magnoliopsida > Poales > Poaceae > Triticum > Triticum dicoccoides. The sequence continues at coordinate 645,689,264 of NC_041382.1, forward strand.
CGTAAATGTTTAATCCCCACACACGAAAGAAAGGCAGAAATGACCACCGGAGGAGAACGGAGCGCCGGAATGCAAAATGGACAACGGGGAAAATGCTCGAATGCATGAGACGAACACGTATGCAAATGCAATGCACATGATGACATGATATGAGATGCATGACAACGACAACAACACACAAAGACAAGAACCCGAACCCAAGAAAATAAATTAACTTAAGGCCGGAAACGGCAAGAGTTGGATTACATATTGGGTAAATCATATCCGGGGTGTTACAACACTCCACCACTACGAAAGGATCTCGTCCCGAGATCTAGGACTGAAAGAACGCCGGGTATTCAGAACGGAGGTGATCCTTGCGTTCCCAGGTAGCTTCACGGTCGGAATGGTGTGACCACTTGACTTTGAGGAATTTGATTGACTTGTTGCGAGTCTTGCGTTTAGTCTCTTCAAGAATAGCAACGGGGTGCTCACGATAAGAGAGATCTTCTTGGAGCTCAATGTCCTCGAAGTTGATGGTGCGGTCAGGAGTCTTGAAGCACTTTCGGAGCTGAGAGACATGGAACACGTCATGCACATTTGCAAAGTTTGAAGGAAGCTCGAGTTGATAGGCGAGATCGCCTCTCTTGCTGACGATCTTGAAAGGTCCCACGTATCTAGGGGCAAGCTTCCCTTTGATACCGAAGCGACGAGTACCTTTCATAGGAGAGACGCGGAGGTAAACATGATCTCCGATCTCGAAAGCCAAATCACGGTGCTTAATATCATAGTAGCTCTTCTGGCGGGATTGGGCTGCTTTGAGGTTATCTTGAATGACTTTGCACATCTCCTCTGCCTCTGTGATGAAGTCATTACCCAAAAGTTGACGTTCACCGGTTTCAGACCAGTTGAGAGGGGTATGGCACTTCCTGCCATACAGAATTTCAAATGGGGTCTTGCCCGAACTTGCTTGAAAACTGTTGTTGTAGGAGAATTTAGCATATGGAAGACAATCCTCCCACTTCATGCCGAAGGAGATCACACAAGCCCTGAGCATATCTTCAAGAATCTGGTTGACATGCTCGACTTGACCGCTAGTTCGAGGATGGAAAGTTGTGCTGAAGCGGATGTTGGTGCCCATGGCCTTCTGAAAAGAATCCCAAAACTTGGAGGTAAAGATGTTGCCACGGTCTGAAGAGATCACTTGTGGAATACCATGCAGAGAGACAATTCGAGAGGTATAGAGTTCCGCCAATTGAGCTACCGTGATAGACTCTTTGATAGGCAGAAAATGATCCACTTTAGTGAGTTTGTCGATGACAACGAACATAGCATCATTGCCACGCTTGGACTTTGGAAACCCAGTCACGAAGTCCATCTCAATGTGGTCAAACTTCTATTCTGGAATGGAAAGAGGTTGGAGGAGACCAGCTGGCCTTTGGTGTTCCGCCTTCACTCTTCTGCAGACATCGCATTCATTCACGAGCTGAGCAATCTCGCGCTTCATTCGAGTCCACCAATAAGCCTGCTTGAGGTCCTGATACATCTTCGTGCTCCCAGGGTGGATGGAGAGGAGAGAATTGTGAGCCTCATTCATGATTACTTTACGAAGGTCACCTTTGGGCACAACAATACGATCCTCGAAGAAGAGAGTATCCTTGTCATCAAGGCGGTAGCACTTGTACTTGGGTTGACTCTTGGCAATCCCAATCTTCACCTTCTTCACCATAGCATCAAGAAGCTGAGCTTGGCGAATCTGGTCTTCCAAGGTAGGAGAGACTTGAAGGTTGGCGAGAAAACCTTGAGGAACAACTTGCAGATTAAGTTTGCGGAAAGCTTCACAAAGCTCGGGTTGATAAGGCTTGAGAATCAGACTGTTGTAATAAGCCTTCCTGCTTAATGCGTCAGCAATCACATTGGCCTTGCCTGGAGTATACTCGATACTCGGATTATACTCTTGAATCATTTTGACCCATCGAGTCTGCCTGAGGTTGAGATTAGGCTGAGTGAAGATGTACTTGAGACTCTTGTGCTCAGTGAAAATGTCCACTTTTCTTCCCAATAAGACATGTCTCCAAGTCAAAAGAGCATGCACAACTGCCGCCAACTCGAGGTCATGAGTGGGGTAGTTCTTCCCGTTGGGCTTCAACTGGCGAGAGGTATAAGCCACCACTTTCTTCTCTTGCATCAACACTGCACCGAGACCTTGGAGAGAGGCATCGCAAAAGACCTCGTACGGTTTGGATTCATCAGGAGGAGTCAGAACTGGAGCAGTGACCAATTTCTCTTTCAAAGTGTTGAAAGCAATGTCACACTATGAAGACCAAACGTACTTGACGTGCTTCTAGAGAAGATTTGAGAGAGGCTTCGCGATCTTTGAAAAGTTTTCAACGAATCTTCGATAATAGCTTGCGAGACCGAGGAAGCTACGGAGTTGCTTCACGTTCTGAGGTGGTTCCCAATTCACAATTGCAGACACCTTCTCAGGATTCACCGCAATGCCCTTGGCAGAGATGATATGACCAAGATAAAGAACCTCATCGAGCCAAAATTCGCACTTAGAGAACTTGGCGTAGAACTGGTGTTCCCTGAGCTTATCGAGCACCAAATGCAAGTGATTGGCATGATCTTCCTTGTTCTTCGAAAAGACCAGAATGTCGTCGAGATAGACCAAAACAAAGTCATTGGTGTAGGCGTTGAAGATGAAGTTCATCATGCGAGAGAAAGTCGGAGGAGCGTTGACGAGGCCAAAAGACATGACAGTGTATTCATATGAACCATAGCTTGTCCTGAAAGCCATCTTGGGAATATCTTGCTCACGGATTCGAATCTGGTGGTAACCCATACGGAGATCAAGCTTGGAGAATACTTGGTCACCTTTGAGTTGTTCGAACAGCTCGTTGATGTTCGGAAGTGGGTATTTGTTCTTGATAGTCTTCTTGTTCAATGGACGGTAATCAACACAAAGTTGGTCCGTTCCATCCTTCTTCTTCACAAAAAGAACACCACAACCCCACGGAGAAGAACTAGGTCAGATGAGACCTATTCTCTCTTGAATATGGAGTTGCTTCTTCAGCTCCTTCAACTCTTCAGGTCTGAGCTTGTAAGGACGTTTGCAAACCGGTTCCGTGCCAGGCTCAAGATCGTTGACGAATTCAACTGGCCGGTGCAGAGGCATTCCTGGAAGCTCTTCTGGAAAGACGTCTTGATATTCACAAACGACTGGAATTTGCGAGATAGCATCCAGATCACCCTTCTCATTGAGAGAAAACAGACGGATGGTATCATCATGAGCGGCAAAGACAATTACATCCTCAAACGAATGAGTCAATTGAATCTGCCTGGCGGCACAATCCAGATGCGCCTTGTGCTTAAAAAGCCAATCCATTCCGAGAATAAGATCAATATCCGAGTCACCAAGAACCGTAGGAGAAGATAGAAATTTGTAGTCACCCAAAATGATAGTAACATCCGGAACAATGGAGTTAGCATGCATGCGCCTACTGGGAGAGACAACTGCTAATGGACTAGGCAAAACTTGCAAAGCCAAACCATGCTTAGATGTAAACGGTCTCGAGATGAAACAATGTGATGCACCAGTGTCAAAAAGAACTTTAGCTGGAATATTGTTAACAGGAAGGTTACCCATGATGACATCTGACGAATCCTCTGCCTGAGCTGCATTCATCAAGTTGACCTTGGCGTGCTTGGGGTTATGCTTGACCACAGGTGTACTTGCCGATCTCACGGGAGGAGGAGGAGGGAGGCACCTCTGATTGAAGCACTTGTTGGCATAGTGACCCTTCTGTTGGCACTTGTTGCACGTGACCTCTAAAAGCGGACGGTGATACGGAGCACTCGATCTTGGAGCTTGAGACGAAGTCTTGTTCTGAAAGCCAGGGTTGGGTGGGTGGGAAGATCCACTGCCACCTTTGCTCTTCTGCTGATACAGCTGACGGAACGAAGGAGGAGGAAGCCAATACTTCTGCTGCTTGGCCACTTGAGTAGAGGAAGAAGGAGTAGTGTCTCTGACTCGCTTCTTGGAAGCATCACACCTCAGTTAAGCTGCCTCTTGCTTCAATGCCATGTTGTAGAACTCATCGTACCTCGAGGGCTCAAAGAGAACAAGAGCTAGCTGGATTTCTTCTCTGAGACCACCCCTGAACTGGTATATCATGCTCTTCTCGTCAGGGACGTCCTGCTTAGCAAAGCGGGTGAGCTTCTGAAACAACTTGTTGTAGTCATAGACAGACAAAGAGCCTTGCTTCAGGTTGTGGAATTCCTCACGCTTGCTTTCAACCATGCTCTGAGGGATATGATGAGCTTTGAAATCTTGACGGAATTCATCCCAGGTAATCACACGGCCTCCTCTTGAATCCTTGTACTGCCGGAACCATTCTACAGCTTGGTCTTTGAGCTGGAAGGAAGCGAACTTGACAAAGTCCTCAGGCCTGACGTTACTGCACTCGAAATGCTTGCACAAGGCCACAAGCCAATCGTCAGCATCAGTTGCCTCAACACAATTGCTGGAAGTCTTTGGCCCGTTAGCAAGGAACTGGTTGCGTGTAGCAAAGTGATTCTGATTGTTGCCTTGGTTGCCTTGGTTCGCTTGATTGCGCTCTTGAAGAATTTGCATGATCAACTGCGTGTTTGCATTGGTTGCGGCCATCACAGCTTGCCATGCCTCCGGAGGAGGTGGAGGTGGTGGCGGATCCTTATTCTGATTCTGATTTTGATTGCTGCTCTTAGTGGGAGCCATCCTGAAGAGGGTGACAACCGTTAGCACATTGACAGATAAAATGAAGCTGAATCAAACGGGTTGAAATTGCAACATATAGTCTTCACATCCGAACATAAGAACGAATGCATTCCACTTGAAATGGTCACATATCCATAAATTGAGAAGCCACTTAGAATTTAGGTGGAGGAATAAATCAACAAGGTATGGATAAAGAACGAATACTCGGTAAGAAATCCCAATCTCAAACCAAATATCCATGGAAGAAGAACTAGAGCTACGAGAATTCCCACCTATGAAACTCCTGAACCTTTCCGGTTATGCAATCAGGTGTTGGGGATACAGGGGAAGCATAATATCTCACCCAAATCTAGCAAATCCTACATCCAGCTGTATCCATCCTTCAACACATAACCGAGAAAAACTTCGGAAACCATCTACCTCAACCTTTAAAAAGCATCTGTTATACAAGTTATGGCAATACTCCCGAACTCCCGCCCCAGTACTGGGTGGCATCGAGGTTATCTCACCAACGAACTGCATAAAAGAGATTTTCGATGTCGGCATACTAAACTCAGGTATTCCAGAACTGCAATGATAAAATTGTGACGACAACACCTCGGAGCTCAACTCCCCAGGACACTGCCACAACCCCTAAAGACAGGAGGCACCAAGAACAATGTTCTCGTCACAAAACCATCGGAACGATTCTAAGATACCCACGTGATCCTAAAAAAAATTAGTGAAATTTGAGAAGAGAATAGTCAAAACTCTACGTCAGGATGCCTTACCAGAGCGATGAGGAGACTGTGGAGTAAAAAGAATTCCTAAACACTCCGATATATAATTCCTAAATGACTCAAAACATTGTTCTAGACTCAACAACGGCTGCTAAAAACGATCAAGCAATGGGGGCTCCTAAGGTCGGGGAAGGCTCTGATTACCAACTTGTAACGCCCTCGATGCAGCTATATCTCCTACGTGTCGAGGCACGACTTAGAGGCATAACCGCATTGAAAGCAATGTCGCAAGTTAGGCAATCTTCACAACATTCCATGTAATATATAGATAATAAAAGGAGAGAAACATAGTTGGCTTACACTCGCCACGTCAATCAAAGTACAAAAATAGCATTACATCAACCAATCACTCATGGCCCGACTACGGCGCCAAAATAGAAGATAAACCCAACATGCGACACGGTCCCGATCGCCCCAACAGGGCACCACTACTGATCATCAGGGAAAGACACATAGTAACAGCATGAGTCCTCGTCGAACTCCCACTTGAGCTGAAGCGCGTCATCTGGAACGGAGTCATCACGCCCTGCATCTGGTTTGGAAGTAATCTGTGAGCCACAGGGACTTAGCAATCTCGCACCCTCGCGATCAAGACTATTTAAGCTTATAGGTAAGGCAAGGTAAATATGTGGAGCTGCAGCAAGCGACTAGCATATATGGTGGCTAACCTGTTCGCAAAAGAGAGTGAGAAGAGAAGGCCAAGCGCGAACGAATAACTAGAGAACAACCTGCGACAAGCATTACTCCAACACCGTGTTCACTTCCCGGACTCCATCGAGAAGAGACCATCACGGTAACACACAGTTGGTTCATTTTAATTAAGTTAAGGTTCAAGTTATCTACAACCGGACATTAACAAATTCCCATCTGCCCATAACCGCGGGCATGGCTTTCGAAAGTTCAAATCCCTGCAGGGGAGTCCCAACTTAGCCCATGACAAGCTCTCACGGTCAACGAAGGAATAGACCTCCTCCCGAGATATTTCGATCAGACTTGGTATCCCGGTTCTACAAGACACTTCGACAAGTTAAAACAAATCCAGCAACACCGCCCGAATATGCCGACAAATCCCGATAGGAGCTGCACATATCTCGTTCTCAGGGCACACTCAGATTGTCTTAGGTACGGGTAGGCCAGCCCAGAATTGCCCCTGGTGGCCACCGGCAGCTGACAGGTGGACCAACACTCAGAGGAGCACTGGCCCGGGGGGTTTAAATAAGATGACCCTCGGGCTCCGGAAACCCAAGGGAAAAAGAGGCTAGGTGGAAAATGGTAAAACCAAGGTTGGGCATTGCTGGAAAAGCTTTAATCAAGGCGAACTATCAAGGGGTTCCCATTAGCACCCAACCGTGTAAGGAACGCAAAAATCCGGGAACATAACACCGATATGACAGAAACTAGGGCGGCAAGAGTGGAACAAAACACTAGGCGAGAGGCCGAGCCTTCCATACTTTACCAAGTATATAGGTGCATTAAGATAACAAGGTATTATAATGATATCCCAACAAGTAAATAATGTTCCAATAAGGAACGGTCTCCAATCTTCACCTGCAACTAGCAACGCTATAAGAGGGGCTGAGCAGAGCGGTAACATAGCCAATCAACGGTTTGCTAGGACATGGTGGGTTAGAGGTTTGACATGGCAATTTGGGAGGCATGATAAGCAAGTGGTAGGCATCGTAGCATAGGCATAGCAAAAGAGCAAGCATCTAGCAAAGCAAAGATAGTAGTGATTTCGAGGGTATGATCATCTTGCCTGCAAAGTTGTCAGAGTTGACTGGATCCTCGAAAGCAAACTCAACGGGCTCCTCGTTAGCGAACTCGTCTCCCGGCTCTACCAAAACAAGACAAACAAGCAACAAGTACACAATCAACCACGTGCAAACTCAAACAACATGATGCAAAACATGGTATGCTATGCGGGATGCGACATGTGATGCATATGCAAGATTTGGCAAGGAATGAATGAACCTGGCCTCAACATGGAAATCCAAGTGTGCCACTGGAAAGGTAAGATTGAAAACGATATAAAGAACGCCGGAATCGGAGTCGCGGTTTGGAAATGGCAAGCAATTCAAATATGGCACCGGTCTGCGATATACAGCAAGTAGCCATCTAAATGCAACAAGATGAACATGCTACAGCACTCAAGCATGGCAACAAAATACATGGCAGGGATCCATTCATGATGCTTAACAAAAGATGAACACTGAGCTACGGCCAATTCATCCATTAACAGGTTCAAACAAGCATGGCAAAAAAGCATTTGATAAATAGATTTCAGACTTAGTGAAATTAACACTTGTCTGGAATCTCAGATCAGGTAGCACACTTTGGAGCATGAAAACTATATGCTACAGGGCCTGAACATGGCAAAGTAAAGCATGGCATGGAGCTACTCAAAGAGCTTAACAAAAGTCCCGTAGTGACATTGAGCCAAAAGGGATCAGAAAAATACATTTGCAAGCATGTGAACATGGCAAAAACATAAACAGATCACAGACTTAGTGAAAAACTGGAGCATGCAAAACAGATATCAAGTAGGCATGTTTACGAGCTCGATGCACTCACTACAGAGCATTTTATGACAATCTAAGCATACATCCATCAATAATATACAATATGCAAGCTAGACATGGCAAGAACAATAGCATAGCATGCACGGATCAACTACAACATCCTCGGCAAAATCGCTAACAAGTAGACAATCTGCCCAGATTCACGAAATAGCAAAAATAGAGCTCGATTGACTCAAGCTAGGGTGCTCCATAATTTCAAACAAAGACATGCATGGATAGAGCACTACAAGATTAACAAAACATCCTTACTGATCATCCTCAAAAGAGGCATGAATCACTAGGAAACAACATGAACATATGGCATATTGAAATAAACAGATCAAGGACTTAGTGGCAATGCTAAGTCCCTAAAATTAGCATTAACGAATGCACCACTTTGCAAGCTGGTGCTACTCACCACACACATCACAAAAATACATGGGTTGCACCTCTGGATAGATGGCAAAACATATAACAAAACACATGTAGAGCTCAAGGGCATATCATGCACACAATAATCATGGCAAAAATGACAAATATCTAATTGGAGCAGCAGATCTGACAATTATCTCGAATAGCACTCTTCCAACAGCATTTCGGGCATCAAGATGAACTCAAATGAAAATGATGCAATGAGATGAAATGATGTGCTCTCTGAGACGAACATTTTGATATGCTATATGCCCAAAACGGAGCTACAGTGCAAAGTTACGGCACGGCAAAGTATGGAAAAATTCTAGGATTTCGGAAGGAAAAAGTCAACCCTGAGATCTGGATCTAGATCCAGCCGGCACGGATCCTGAGGATCGTCGGGGTTCCTGTTCGCCAGAGTGGACGAGCTCGCCGGAGTGGACTTGCCGCGGGGAGGAAGACGAGGCCGGCCGGGTCGGCGCCGGAGTTGGTGACGGCGGAGGCGGGCGCGGTCACTGGAGTGGCCGCGGGTGGCGAGGAGCGGCGAGGTTGGCGGGCGGCGGAGATCCGGCGGCAGCTCGCGGCGGCGCCGGCGACCGGACTCGAGGGAGGAGGCGGCGCGGTGCGGAAGAAGACGCGGGCGCGGGGAGGCGGCGGCCGGGCCCGGGAGGGCTTCCCGTGGGCCGGGCGGGCCGTGGCGGTTGAGGCGCTGGCGGCGCCACGTGGCGCTCTTCCAGTGGCTGCGGGCGGCGGCGCAGCGTGTCCGGCGGCGGATGGACACGTCCGGCACGGAGAGAGATGATTTTTAGGGTTTCGAGGGAGAAGGAGATCCGGATTTTGAGAGGGTGGTGTATTTATAGGCATAGAGGGAGCTAGGAGTGTCCAAATGATGTGCGGTTTTCGGCCACGCGGTCGTGATCGAACGCTCTAGAGGATGGAGAGGGTTTTGGTGGGTTTTGGGCTAAATTGGAAGGGTGTTGGGCTGCAACACACACGAGGCCTTTTCGGTCCCTCGGTTAACCGTTGGAGCATCAAATGAAGTCCAAATGGTACGAAACTTGACAGGCGGTCTACTGGTAGTAAACCAAGGCCGCATGGCAAGTCTCGGTCCAATCCGGAAATGTTTAATCCCCACACACGAAAGAAAGGCAGAAATGACCACTAGAGGAGAACGGAGCGCTGGAATGCAAAACGGACAACGGGGAAAATGCTCGAATGCATGAGACGAACACGTATGCAAATGCAATGCACATGATGACATGATATGAGATGCATGACAACGACAAAAACACACGGAGACAAGAACCTGAACCCGAGAAAATAAAATAACTTAAGGCCGGAAACAGCAAGAGTTGGATTACATATTGGGTAAATCATATCCGGGGTGTTACACCGGGTCACCCACGCAAGGAGGCGTACCGATCCAGCAAGTGTGCTTCCCGCCGTCACCGTCCCCAATACCAGCCTGGCTGACTGGATCATCGCAGCCACCCATCTACACGTCGGCTGGAGACCCGCCGACACGCACTCTGCAGTTCGGCGATCCCTCTGGCTCAGTGAGGCACTCCACGGGCTATGGCCATGCTGACCAGGCGCCCCAATCCTCGCTGCTTCGCACCTCCGAGCCAGTCGGCCACGGCGCTCCGACTCATACACCGCCGTGGTTTGCCAAACTGGACTTCACCACTTATGACGACATGGAGGACCCCCTCAACTGGCTCAACCAGTGCGAGTAGTTCTTTCGTGGGCAGCGCACCCTCGCCTTAGAGCATACATGGCTCGCCTCTTACCTCCTCCGCGGCGCGGCACAAACCTGGTACTACGCCCTCGAGCAGGACGAGGGCAGCATGCCCCCTTGGGAGCGCTTCCGTGAGCTCTGCCTCCTTCGTTTTGGGCCACCTATCCGCGGAAGTCGCCTGGCAGAGCTAGGCCGCCCTCCCTTCACCTCCACGGTTCAGGACTTCGCCGACCATTTCTAGGCCCTGGCATGCCACGCGTCGGGCGTGATGGCGCAGCAGCGGGCCGACCTCTTCGTCAGTGGACTTTCGGATCACATCCGCGTGGACGTGGAGCTTCGGCGACCCCAGGATCTCCAGACGTCCATGTACTACACCCGCGTGTTCGAGCGCCGCGCGGTGGCCATCCAGCAGGAATCACCGTCCCGGGCCGCTGGGTCGCTACCTTGGCCGGATGTTCCCACGCAGGGTCGACCTGCTCAGCCTTCCGCGGCACACCTCATAGCGACTGCGGCGCGCCCGTTCCGCCAGCTCACCTCGGCTGAGCTACTCGAGCGTCGCCGCCAAGGGTTGTGCTTCAACTGCGACGAGCCCTACACGCCCAGCCACGTCTGTCCGCGACTCTTCTACCTGGAGGCTGCAGACTACATTTCGGAGGACGTTGTCGCCGCCGACCTGGCCGCCCCAGCTGTCGCGAAGGTGTTTGATGCTGGTTGATCACCCCGAGGAGTTCAGCAAGCGCTTCCCCACCTTACAGCTCGAGGACGAGCTGTTTTTGCAGGCAGGGAGAAGTGTTATGACCGGCATATTAGGGGTTTAGCCCAGTGGGTTGTGGCCCAAATTATCTTATCATTATTAGGGGCTTAGCCCAATTATCTTATCGTCATTAGTATCGTTTGCTTAGGAGTCAAGTAAACCTCTCTATATAAGGAGAGGAGATGTATCAATTTAATCAAGCAAGAAGCAATCATTATTTTGCTCGGCTTCCCGAAGGGAGCCGTGAGACGTAACCCTAGCCGCCTCTTGCGCCGCCGCCTCTTCTTCATCGCGCCACGGCGCCCCCGCCGCCGGCAGCCGCGATTGCATCTCCGTCAACCCTCCCCCTTCCCGTACAACCTACGCCCTAGACCAGGTAGGATCCTAGCTCCTACCATCCTCACCTAATGATATAGTAGGGGTAGCGAGGAACGTATTGTATTATTGCCATCAAGGGTAAAAAGATGGGGTTTTCATCATATTGCTTAAGTTTATCCCTCTACGTCATGTCATCTTACTTAAGGCGCTACTCCGTGATACGACCATTTTGCATGATGTTTTCCTACTGTTATTTATAATGTTTTTATGCATAATAATGCTTTCTGGAGTAATTCTAATGCCTTTTCTCTCATAATATGCAAGGTTTACACAAAGAGGGAGAATGCCGACAGTCGGAATTTTGGACCTGAAAAATCTACGTTAGAGTTACCTATTTTGCACTTCTCCAAATGAGCTGAAAATATACAGATAATTGTTTTGGAATATTTGAAGAATATTGGAGCAAATAATTAACAGAGGGGGCCCACCAGGTGGGCACAACCCACCTCGGCTCGCCAGGCAGCCCAGGCGCGCCCTGGTGGGTTGTGCCCTCCTCGGACCACCTCTGATGCCCATCTTCTAGTATATAAGTCATCTTGACCTAGAAAAAATGAGGAGAGGACTTTCGGGACGGAGCGTCGCCATCTCGTGGCAGAACTTGGGCAGGAGCACTTTTGCCCTCCGACGGAGCGATTCCGTCGGGGGAACTTCCCTCCCGGAGGGGGAAATCATCGTCATCGTCATCATCATCACCAACAACCCACTCATCTTTGGGAGGCCAATCTTCATCAACATCTTCAACAACACCATCTCCTCTCAAACCCTAGTTCATCTCTTGTGTTCAATCTTTGTACCAGAACCTTAGATCGGTACTTGTGGGTGATTGGCAGTGTTGATTACATCTTGTAGTTGATTACTATATGGTTTATTTGGTGGAAGATTATATGTTCAGATCCATTATGCTATTTAATACCCCTCTGATCTTGAGCATGATTATCATTTGTGAGTAGTTACTTTTGTTCTTGAGGTCACGGGAGAATTCATGTTGCAAGTAATCATGTGAACTTGATATGTGTTTGATATTTTGATGATATGTATGTTGCGATTCCCATAGCGGTGTCATGTGAACGTCAACTACATGGCACTTCACCACATTTGGTCCTAAGGGAATGCATTGTGGAGTAGTTATTAGATGATGGGTTGCTACAGTGACAGAAGTTTAAACCCTAGTTTATGCGCTACTTCATAAGGGACTGATTTGGATCCAAAAGTATAATGCTATGATTAGCTTTTATATTAATACTTTTCTCGTAGCCGCGGATGCTTGCGAGGGATTAATCATAAGTAGGAGGTTTGTTCAAGTAAGAACAACACCTAAGCAACAGTCCACCCACATATCAAATTATCAAAGTAGCGAACACGAATCAAACCAACATGAAATTCCCGTGTACCCTCAAGAACGTTTTGCTTATCATAAGAGACTGTTTGGCCTATCCTTTGCCACAAGAGGATTGGGCTACCTTGCTGCACTTTATTTACCGTTACTGGGTAAATCAATGAAATATAGCAAAAGCACTCTGAAATTCCTAAAAAATTGGCAGTTGGAATCCCATGTGGTCTACTTTATGTGCAAATTGAAAGGCACAATTTACAATCTTATTTCTAGCACTTGCTTCACAAAAAAGTCATCTTTTGGGCACTGGAAAAAAGGTAAATTAACTTTTAATTTTTGCTATTGCCAATTTATAACTTTCCCCACAAGCTAGTGCACATAAAAGGCCCACTACTGGAATCTGGTAATCTGTCGTCCGCCAGCGGACGGCACAGAGCCTCTTTGCCGTCCGCTTCCACATAGCGGACGACAAAGAATGGGCAGATGGCAAAAAGTCTATTTGCCGTCAGCTTTTTCTTTGCCGTCAGCTGGCTGACAGCAAAGAGCTAGAAGGCAGACGGCAAAGGGCCAGGTGGGCCCCATAGGGCACGGCGTGGCTAGGTCAGCTTCTTTGCCGTCTGTCTGGTCTTTGCCGTCTGCCTTCTGGACCTTTGCCGTCCGCTGGCGGACGGCAAAGAAATGGCCCAGCTAACGGCCGTCTCCCCCTCCTATGCTCGCTCTTTGTCTCTCGGGCCCCACCCCCTCTCTCTTCCCTCTCTCCCAACTCAACCGCTCCCGTGCCCCCACCTTAACCGCGCCCGCGCCCGCGCCCGCAACACCGCCATCGAACACCGCCGTCGCTCGGATGCTGCCTCTACCCCACCCCGCCGCAGCACCACCCCGTCACCCCGAAG
>NC_041382.1:645703318-645739742 GCF_002162155.2 Triticum dicoccoides
CCCAACCCCGACCACCGGCACCCCGACACCTGACACCCTAACACCACACTCATCCTTACCCCGACCCCCGACACCCTGACACCACACCTCGACCCCGATACGACACCCCGGCACGACACCCCGACCTCGACACCCCGACACCCTGACACCACACCCCGACCCCATATATATTTGTGTTGATCGGGTGTATTTTTATTATGATACACTTAAATTATATACATATTATTATGTTCATGTCAGGTATCCAATATTTTTATGTTGTACTAATTTCGTTTACTTTTTGTCATTGCATGTGTTGACAGGATGGTGGGCAAGGGTCCAGAGCGCCCCGATCCTCCTGCGAGCGCTACTGGGAGGGGTGGTTCCATTATTCCAGCCCAGCCCCTCCGGAGAGCGCTGCTAGACAGTATGCAGACAACTGCGGCGGGCGCTTCTTCTTCGGCTGGGAGAGGTCGGGGGAGGACGAAGAAGCCTGCTAGAGGTGGACGTGGCAGCGGGAGAGGTAGGAAGGCTGTTACGCCTTCCTCGCCGCCACCCTCAGCTGATTCACCCGACCAAAGGAGTGCTCCATCTGACGTGGACCTGTCTCGGACTCCGGCCCATGAGCCTCCGGTCGCTGATCCTTCCCCCAACCAGACTCGGGTCACCGATCCTTCGCCCCACATGAGTCCGGTCCCAGAGTCTTTGTCTCAGAAGACTCCGGTCATGGGGTCTTCGGCCCACGAGACTCCGGAGGCTAGTGGCTCGGAGGATGGTAGCGAGGACACCTTTTCAGATGATTGCTACAGCGACGACGAGCTGGTTGAGAAGGGCAAGAAGGTCTACAAGCATGGTGCTACAAAGCTCCCGCCCATGCCAACGACCCCCGACAAGAGGTAGTTGATTGCGCCTAAAGGGTTGAAGTAAGTGCATTTACTATTTTTTAACCTTTTGCTTTCATGTTCCTTCAAATTAATATCTAATGCGTTTGCCTTGTCATACTGCAGGGGCTGGGTACGCCCCCGTGGTTCCCGTAGGCCCAACCAGGTCCTTGGTGTGCTTTGCCGGCAACACTTCCCTGGGAGGGTCATGTTGCCCAGTGAGGGTCAGGTTCCACAGCTAGCACTGACCTGGGAGCTGTACTCGGTTGCCCCGGCCCCGCCGGAGGAGAGGGTCGATGGTGTCTTGTGCGAGATGGTGGCCGACATTGTGTTCCGTCAGTTTTGGGTAATTTCTCCTTTAAGGAATTAAAAATCAACACTACCTAGTGATTGTACTAATCAGTGTTGTCTTGTTTGATTGCAGACCTTCTTCAGGGTTTCAGAGGGAGAGCAGGAGGCCACGTGTATGGTTGTCGAAAACGAGTGCAAGCTCCTACTTCAGAACTTAAGGCACAAGGCTCGGGTGCAGGCCGTTCGAGACTACTACGCCTCGAAGGGTATTAGGAGGGGCAAGAAGAAGTGTCGCGGCAAGTTTCTGAGTAAGGAGAAGTACATGTAGGTAATTACCTATTCTTAAGGCCTTGAACTTAGTTTTCTTGATTTGATTCGTAGGCGTAGCGCTGCAATTTCTCTTGACTCACTTAGGTGCCCCTGAGATGGTGTGTGGATAAGATGGACTGTTGGGAGGCGTTGGCGGATGCGTGGTGCTCTGCCCAATGGAAAGTCGAACACCAAACGGCCAAGGGTAAGCACGACCAAATGGAAGGTGTGCCACACCATCAAGGAAGCTCCAACCTGTTTGAGTACGGGGATAACTGGGTATGTGGTTTCTACATGATTCATGCAATTCATTCTTCATGCTAGATAGTTCATTTATGACATATTTAGCTCTAAAATGACATAACTACCTTAGATAGCTCTATAAAATGACTTAATATGCTTTAATCGGTTAAAAAATGGCATGACTACCTTCGATAGCTCAATAACGACCTAAACTAATCTTAGCTAGTTAGCTCCAAAATGACCTATTTACATAGCAATATCATTCTTCATGCTAGCTTGAGCCCTTAACTAATATTTTGTTCCTCTCCCTCAGGCGCACCACCACAAGAAGCCTGTGCCAGGTCTGTTTGACCTCTATGGCATGGCCCATATGGCCCCGTACAAGAAGGCCAAGCCATTCACGGAGTCTGACCTAGATGATCCAGAGAGCTTCACCAACAAGACCTCCCACCACAAGCTTGTGGAGTACAAACACGAGGGGAAGGAGAGGAAAGGGGAGGACTTTAACCCGAGCCAGGATCCTTTTGATACAGAGCTGGTGATGATATCTGGTGGCGGGAGGTCCCATGGCTCTCTAGCCATTGGTGATGGACTGATACGTTGTCCTAAGACTCTCCCGCAGATCAAGAAGCGCCTGAGTAGCTCTGATCCTGAGATAACACCTCGTGCACGGCCCGCGGAGATCGCCATGGTGGTTAGTTATACGGACTCTCTCACCTTTCCTCCATTACATTGTGTGTGCGTCCGTCGATGATTACAATGCTAACGAGGAGTGGTGTGTTGCAGGCTATTGTTGAGAAAGAGAGATTGAAGACGAAGGAGCTTGTGGAGGAGGCAAAAAGGAAGGCACAAAAGGAGATGGAAGACATGACGGCTAAGCTGTTGGAGGAGGAGAGGAACCAGAACGACAGCGCTAACTGGGCCCTATACAAGCTCACCATGGTACATTTCTCGTGCATATTAGCCCAATCATGCACGTAATGTTCGCATTACTCTCTAATATGACTGACTCGTGAGAACCAAATGTGCATACCATGTGCGAGAAAACGGTCAGGCCCCTCCGCTGATGCCCCAGATTGCTCCTGCGACCACGATGAGTTTGATTTGAATGGTCGTTGCTTACTACTATTCACATTTCAGTTTACGAACTTGCCAACGAGACATTATTGGAAATGATATTTGGTGCAGCATGGCTCCCGACAAGCATCGACCACTCCTTCTGCCAACGCCGGAACCCCGACCGGTCCTTCACCTCCGTCTGGCACTGGCGCAGCCCCGACCATTCCTACACCTCCGTGATAACGGTATTTTTCTTCTTATTTGCATGTTTAGTCCATTTATGACATAATTTAGCCTATTTAGTCCACAAATGACATAATAAGATGAAGAGAATCAAGGAAGAAGAAGGAAAGAAGGAATAGGAAGAAAAGAAGAAGAAGAAGAAGAAGAAGAAGAAGAAGAAGAAGAAGAAGAAGAAGAAGAAGAAGAAGTTCTTCTAGTCTTCTTCTTCTTCTCCTTCTTCTTCTTCTTCTTCTTCTAGTTTTCTTCTTCTCCAAAATGAAGTAAGCTCTAAGTTATATCTCATAATATGCTTATTAGGTCAAAATGGCATAATTAGGTAGGTAAGCTCAAAAATGACATTTTTCTTCTTATTTAGCCTATTTAGTCCATTTATGACATAATTTAGCCTATTTAGTCCACAAATGACATAATAAGATGAAGAAAATCCAGGAAGAGGAAGAAAAGAAGGGATAGGAAGAAAAGAAGAAGAAGAAGAAGAAGAAGAAGAAGAAGAAGAAGTTCTTCTTCTAGTCTTCTTCTTCTAGTTTTCTTCTTCTTCTTCTTCTAGTTTTCTTCTTCTTCTCCAAAATGAAGTTAGCTCTAAGTTATATCAAAAATGGCATAATATGCTTAGTTCACCCAAAAAAATGGCAAAATTAGCTAGGTTAGCTCCATTTTACCTAAGTATGCTTACTTCTTCTTCTTCTTCATTTTCTTCTTATTCTGATTCTAGTCTTCTTCTTCTAACTTTCTTGTTTCCCATTTTGCAGATTTAGTTCACTATATGGAAGCTTGCATGGATGAAGTGCTTGTTTCCCTTTTCTTTTTTTCATTTGTATCGATAAAAAATGTGGAACTTTGTTATATGGATGCATGCATGGAACAATGTGTTGGATGAACATTGTGATGTTACTGTAATATGTATGGATGGAACTCTGTTTCTTATTATGTATGTATGTATGTTGTCATGGATGGAGCTATGTGTTGGATACATCATATGTCTGTTGTGCATGTGAAAAAATATATATATTTGTGTGTGAATTCCTGTGAAATTAAATGGATTCAAATAAAAACATGGGATATGTAGCCTCTTTGCCGTCTGCTAGCGGACGGCGAAGCTCTTTGCCGTCTGCTAGCGGACGGCAAAGAGGACACGTGACAGCTACTTGTAAAACCTGGGAAACATTGGCTGCCTATTTGGTCACTTTACCGTCTGCTGGCACACGGTAAAGAATCAAATCACTTTGCCGTCCGCTGGCAGACGGCATAGCTGGCCACGTGGCAGCTTCCCAGTACTACCTAACTGAGCTCTTTGTCGTCCGCTGGCATACGGCAAAGAGCGTCGTTAACCCCCTAACGGCACTCACGCCACCGCACTGTCGTCCGTTGTCTTTGCCGTCTGCTCGCCTCGGATGGCGGACGGCAAAATCCTTTGTCATCCGTTTCCAGGAAGCGGACGGCAAAGAAGGCCTTTGCTGGCACGTGTTCAGACGGATAGTTTGCCGTCTGCTGGCGGACGGCAAAGACGTTTGCCGTCCGTGATCCATGCCTTTGCCGTCCGCCATGGCGGACGGCAAAGAAACTGATTTCAATAGTCATGGAAAAAGGATTTCAATTTTTGAGGGTTTTTTACTTTTCTATAATTTCTTTCAGATTATTGTCAAAATTGCTTGGATGACTAATCATATAAAGTTGTTAGTAATTTGACCTTTCTTTGTGCATACTGCCTACATTCCTAAGTTGCAAGCTAAAATTATTTTCCAAATTTTATAGGACCAAACTAGAGCAAACTTATAGTTCAAATTTGAATTACTTGATGTAAATCGCTAGAAATTAAATAAATCAATGAAATATATTCTATGTGGGCCTACTTGATGTAAAGCGCTTGCTTCACAAAAAAAGTCATCTTGGGCACCCATTTTCTGATTCGTACACATATTTAAACGAAATTCATAGATATTATGATTCATTCCATGTGCACGCAAACAACTCAAAATACACTCCAATTATAGCATACAACATTTATGCAAATCATAATTTATTCGAATAACACGACAATTTAGCCGCGCGGCCCTATTCCCAAATCTGAATCTAATCTTTCTCGTCAACCTGCAAGCAGCACGCAACAATGACGTCTTTGAAGCTAATATAAGGCCATCCCAGAGGGAATATCACTCGGCGATGTTGCTACGCATCAGCGGGTTGGGCCGTCGAAGTGCTGGATCCAAGCGATGCAGTCCTGGGTGAGGATTTGTGCTACAGTGGCGCCAGTGGCGGATAGGGTTGTGGAGGCGAGCCGCGAAATGGGATGGGAGGCTGCATATATGGCACAGGATGGCAGCGGTGGGTTGCGCCATTAAGCCACCATTAATGGGCGTTGGCGAAGCGACTCCCTATGTGAGAAAACGCGAGCAGTTGCTATGTGGAAATAGCAGGCGATGATAATTCAGTTTTGCATACCAATGGGTCCCACGCGTCAATCGCAGACTATGTAGGAATCAGCCGGCAACGCGAAATCAGTAACACATGCGGTGAAATGATGGGTCCCCCGCGATTGTGTGCGGGAAAGAGCCGGTGATGCAAATGCATGCGGCTATACAAGTTGATCCCACACGTCAGTACCAGACGAAGTAACGGTCAACGGCTTTGACCGACGGCAAGGCACGGTCTGGCCTTTTGTGAGGCGGAGGGGAGTAGAGGAGGGTATAAGTGAGCGAGGTTAGATGAGCGAGGCATAACTGAAAAGAACTAAGGAAGGAAGGGCATGAAAATAGAAGTCCCTTTTTTCTAAGTGTTTGTGCTACTTAATATATGGCATTTGATATTTTTTGCAGAAAAAGTTAGCTAATAGCTACATTGTGTTTTACTCAAAGAAAAAATTGATGCAATAAATGAGGTAAAATGTACCAGTAAGTTTGGTAAACAAGGTACTATGTTGGGAGAAATCCTTTTCTGAGCTCGGGCTCATCTGCTCCTGTGTTGAATAAAATATTCAAAACAAATACTACAAAAATTTAAAAAAGTCTAATTTTTCACATGGTAGAAAATTTGATGCGCGAGGTCCGCCCTATTTTTCAAATCATTTGTACAACTGAGCAACTCTTGGCAAAAAAGAAAAATTCAGGATCTGTAAAACAGTTTACTGTTCATGTACTGTTTTGACTCAATTTGTCTTTTTTACTGAGAACTACTCAGATGTCCAAATAAGCTAAAATTTGAAGTGAACCACACCTAATAAATTGTCTATCATGGGAAAAAAGTTTGGAATTTTTTGAATTTTTCTGGTATTGTTTTTGAATTTGTTTCGGACTGGGTGCAGATGAGCCTGGGCACCGAATCTGTCAGGACCCCGACTCAATGCCACATCGATCTAGCATGGAACACCCATATCACTTTGCGGCCTCACGCACGGTATTCCCACGGGTGTCGCCTTACCTTTGCCCGGGACCGTTTGCGTCTTTTGGCACACGTATATGATAGTGTCGCTAGCATCCATATGGTAAGGAGCCCGGGCTGACATGGCTAGTCGTAAACCCAAAGTGGCACAAACTTACAGGGACAGGCATCCATGACCCAGCATCGAACGTGTCGGTCATCAGCGAGTGAATCCAGGCTGTAGCACTGGGCTAGCAGGACTCCGGTGAACCGGGCTGTAGCGGGCTAACAGGACTCCGGTATTCATCGCGTGACATTTCCCCAAAGGGACAGACACAGGAACAAAGAAGGACACATGCCGGCCAGCCTAAGTGTTCCGGGGCAGTAGCAAGCTACCATCGGTGGAAACACTAGGAGACATTTCCCGGTAAGAGAGGCTACTAAGGATAAACAACTAGATAGTCAGATCCCACACATACCAAGCATTTCAATAACATACACACAATATGCTCGATATGTGCAATACAACATGGCATCACAAAATGACTCTACGACTCAGTAGTTGATTAGGCTCCGAGGAGCGAGATATTACAAACATGGGTCTCATGACCCAATAATCAGAGCATACAAGTCAAAGCACATGCGGAAGCTTAACATGTCTGAGTACAGACAACTATAAATGAAAAAGGCTGAGAAGCCTGACTATCTACCAGATCCTGCCGAGGGCACAAGATCGTAGCTGAGGTAACAAGCTAAACGTCGAAGTCCACGTGGAACTACTAGTGAGACTGAAGTCTCTCTGCAAAAACATAAAATAGGCAAACGTGAGTACAAATGTACCCAGCAAGACTTACATTAGATCTATCTACATATGCATCATTATCAACAAGGGGACAGTGGAGTTTCACTGCAGCAAGCCAGCTTTGACTCGGTGGCTAACCTAAACTACGACTGCAAGTAACTCTTTTGAGGTGGCGCACACGAGTCCACATATTCACCATATCAATACACCACTATGGATCCGCTCTCGTTTCCCTGCGAGAACGCCATCCATAGCACTCACGCTTATCTTGCGTATTTTAGAGTATCCACTTTCACTTGTCTATGAACTATGCAAGGGGTCCAAGTTCCCATATCCGAGGAATCCGGCTATTCGAATAGATGATGTTAACCCTACAGGGGTGTACTTCTTCACACACGCTTTCGCCACTTATCGCCCTGTACACGTCATGTACCTCGGCAACCTTCAAGCGGAAGCCGGGCGAGGGAGTCGGCCACGACCTGACTAACCGAACAAGTCTCTAGTCCAGGTTTATCGCCTATTCAGGTTCCATCCGCAAGGAGATCCGGCCGGGGTGTCGCTTACGGCCCCAAACGATGTGAGCAGGGTTCCCAAGCCCACCAACCGGGTGCCACTTGGTACACCGGGCCACTGTGCCTAGTCTGTCCCAAGCCCACCTGTACCGGGTGCCACTTGGTAGACTACTAACACTACCTACAAACACCAGAAACTAGTTGCAATTCCTGGACAGAGATCATGTTGATTAATAAGTCGAGAGGGGTCGAGTTACCGGAACCCAATGTGTTGTAGTAGCTGGTCATGGATCACAAACACAGAACTCAGTTCCTGAGGACGGCTGCAATGAGACAACCCACCATGTACTCCTACATGGCCTCTCACCGCTACCTTTACCAAATCGTGTTCACACACTTAGCTCACACACAGTAGGACACGTTCACACGCCTCTGATTCATCCCCGATGAATCAGACCTGACTCAACTCTAAGCAGTAGCAGGCATGACAAACAAGCATGAATGAGTAGGCACATCAGGGCTCAAACAACTCCTACTCATGCTAGTGGGTTTCATCTATTTACTGTGGCAATGACAGGTCATGCAAAGGATAAAGGGGTTCAGCTACCGCAGCAAGTAACAAATGTGTCGTTGTTGTCCTAATGCAGTAAAAGAGAGCAGGAGCGAGAGAGTAGGATTGTATCGGAATGAACAAGGGGGTTTTGCTTGCCTGGCACTTCTAAAGATAATATAGCTCTTCGTCGGTGTCATCGATCACATCGCCGGTACACGTCTATCGAGAGGGGACAATTACCGGCAAACAAAGAAAAATACAATCAATGCAATGCGACAATATGATGCATGCTATGACATGGAAATATGAATGTGTTTTGGGCTAATGCACTTAGCTATGATTTAAATGAAGTTGGTTTGAATACATGATTCAAATTCCAACTCCATATATGATTATTTAAATGCCCTTTATATGATTTGTGCTAAACAGCATCTATAAGTTGTTCTAACATGCATGAAAATGGTACAGATGGATTCCTTGAATTTTTCTGATAATTTTTCATATATAAATTATTTAATTTGGAGTTACGGTTAATTTTCTATGATTTTTAGAAGTTTTTACAATTTTCTGGAATTTCTTGAATAATATAAATCCAGAAATGAATTATGGCGTCAGCACCACGTCACGGTGACGTCAGCA
Source organism: Triticum dicoccoides (assembly GCF_002162155.2). Lineage (NCBI taxonomy): Eukaryota > Viridiplantae > Streptophyta > Magnoliopsida > Poales > Poaceae > Triticum > Triticum dicoccoides. The sequence goes on from NC_041382.1 coordinate 645,712,184, forward strand.
GGGTCAACTGGGCTGGCTCGGGTCAAACCTGACGTGTGGGGGCCACACGTCAGTGACACAGGACCTAATCCCGGTCAAACCCAGCGCTGACTGGGGTTTGACCAGGGGTGGGGCCCACAGTCAGTGGCCTAGGGGGTTGGTTAGTGCGTCATTAGCGTTTAATGACATCGCAAGGTCAGCTGCCGGCGTTTACCCGCCGGCGACCTCAGATCGCGGCGGCGTCCGCATCGGGATTGCGCTATAGGCCATGGTTTGGGGCGCGGGGAGCATCTACGGGGAGCTGGCGGAGTGGCGCTTCCAGTGGTGGAGGCGGCTGGAGCGGAGGTGGCCGGAGTTAAGCACGGCGTCGACCTCGGCGGCGGCCGGAGCTCGGGCGAGCTCGGGGTCGGTGTTAGGGAGCACGGCAGGAGGAGCTGGGGCGTGCTACGGACTCCTGAGATCGCGGTGAGCACGACAGTGGGCTCGGAAACGAGCTGCGGTGGCTGTGGCCACGGCTACGCCATGGCCGGCGGCAAGAAACTCTCGGCCGCGGTGGAGAAAGAGGCTAGGGGATGAGCGCGAGCTTGAGAGAAGGGGGAAGAGGAAGAGAGGCTCACAGTGGACTGGACGGAGGGGTCGGCGAGCTCGGGGAAGCTTCTGCGACGGCGAATTTACGGCGGCGATCTCCGGGCACCAGGGATGAAGACGACGACGCTCCGGTCGACTGGGGCCTCCTCTGGTCGCGTGCGTCGGTGTGCAGCTCCATGGGGTCGGGACGGAGCTCCTGAGCTCATCGGAAGGGCGAGGGGTGGCCGGTGGCTACGGATGCGACGGCGGCGCCTTCCGGTGGCTCTCGGTGGTGCTCCAAATCGAGAGAGGGAGAGAGCCAGAGCGAGCAGAGAGAAGGGATAGTGGTCGAGGACGACTCCGTGGCGTTGCTAGAGGGCTCGGGGAGGAAGCAGGAGGTGGCCAGGGGAAGCAGGAGGTGGCCGGGGCGGCGTCGGCGCTCGCCACCGAGCAGCTTCGGGGCGAGGGGGAGGAAGACGACAGAGAGGAGGAGGTGGGCTGGGCCTCAGCCGCATCGCTGGGCCAGGTGGGGCGCTAGGTGGGCTGCGGGTAAGTGGCCCAGGTAGGCTTCCTCTCTCTCCTGTTTCTATTTCTGTTTTTATTTATCTATTTTGTTCTGTGTTGTTTTAGTTTAGTAAAATACTAAACCATTTTATAAAATCCTGAAAATAGTTATGTGGCTAGAGTTAAAATATACCAAACCACATAAAATGTTCCAGTAATTATTGGACATATATTATTTATATATCAAATATATATCCAATGCAAATAGGTATTTATTTAATTCAAAGGCCCAAAATAATTAACTCTGAGATACCAAAAATATTGTTTTGAGTTTTACCTCTTTGCAATATTTTCAGAGACTAAGAGGAACATTTTCTTGGACTTCTTTGAGGAGATTTTAATGTTGATCATTTTTAGAAGGTTTCTGAGGCTTTGAAAATTCCTCAATTCAAATTTCATTTGAATTAAAAATTGATGCTCACATGAGGTCTAGCCTAGTGCATAACAGGACCAGGGATGTGACAACTCACCCCCACTAAACAAAAATCTCGTCCCGAGATTCAAGCGTAGGGTAAGGTGAAGGGGGAACGCAACTAGTACAATCTTCACGATCCAGGTTGCACTTCATAGGAACGTTGATTTGATCACCATCATTGTCTTGAAGTCTTGCTCTGAGAAATCCTGTCAACATGACATGGAGGGAAGAAGGAGACTGTAGAAGGGTCGATCTTCTCGAAGATCGAACAACTCACGGAATGAGACATAGCAACATCTCTCGAGCTGAGAGATGAAGCATACATCCATAGGAATGGAGTGAAGCAGATGATAAGGGTTCACTAGGTAGACAACAATTTCAGACTTAAGAATGTGGTGACCGGTTGTCAACGTAGCGAGGAGTTGAATTGCCATGATACCACGACGAAACATCCTGGAGGAGGGTGATTCGTAGATTATTACCTTAAGTGGCAAAAAGAATTACCTTTGATATAGAGATCATTGAGACTCTCTATATCAGCCTAAGGCAAATCACAGCAATCGATTGGCGGGGGTCGGTAGAATGGCATGCTCGGACTTGGATGATGTGGATTACCTTGTTGAAGACAATGTAATGGATGAATTTGCTTACCACCGGAAATGGAAGAGACCCATGGTAGAATGGCACATTGGTGGTGCAAGCTGGGAACAAAATGCAAATGCTAGGAATGATTCTGGTAACTGGGAAAGAACCCAACAATAGAGAGTGAATTCATTGTTTGAAAAGGTCATAGCATTGCCGAGGAAACTGAGAGCACTATATGGTTAATGCCGACGATCAAACCTAGCACTTGCGCGTGCTCTCAAGAACTTGAGCATTTCCACAATCATCAAGGTTTTGCCAACATCCATGTCAAGGGTGCTGACAACACAACATACTACCATGATGACCAGCGATGGATGATGCAGATGCAAAGGAGGATAACACTTTCTCAGATTTCACCCTTGGCGGGGCCAAGGAAATAGAATCTGAATGATCGACCGAGAGACATTTAGCACTCGGCTTCTAATGTTCTCCTTGACGTGCTAGTGTATCCCATTCATAGATATGGTTTGATAACTAGAACATCAGGTAAAGGTCGGACTTCGGGAGCAATAGAATCCATAAGGAACAGTTACGGAGGTAAATCCTACGAAATCCTTATGGGGAGGTGGCCAACTTCCTCAAACAAGATACTACAATAATAGGTCTTCCGGCTGGGTGTGTTGGCCACGACATCCACTTTACCGGTTATCGAGGGACCAATATTATAGTTCTTGGGAAATGTTCCAACCATCATATCTGCCTGAGATTCAGATCTGGTTGGTGTCAGGATATTCCAGACTCATCGAGTCTAGGAGGAAAAATGAAAGTTTGCAACACAAATCGAATAGATGACGTTGCGAGATTCTCAGGAAATGAACTATGATAGCAAGCTCCAAAACATGAGCTGGTTCTGCTACACACATGTGAACACGTTGTCCCAGACAAACATTATCACATGGTAGTCTTACAATAAAACACTACTGAGTTCAGGTGGGGAACCATTATTAATGACATCGAAGTCTCCACGCGTGGAAGTCCAAAGAGTTCACCTTGGACAGACTCCTTTATCTTTGAACAACTCAATCAGTGGCTTGGTGTGCTAGGATATACATATGGAATGAAGATGATCAGTCTAATAGACCACAGAACTCTTCGCACGTGCATGACTGACTTGGGATGATTCCAAAGGAGGTAAAACAAGCCTTCTCAAATTCATGGCGGCAACTTGCATCAAGTGCACATGAATTTAGAGGGACTCACTTCTTTTGTCCAAACATATGCTTCACGAACGAGTCATGAAGATAATGCTTACACAAGTTTCCAACACTAGCTTAATGTTCAACAAAATCATGGAGGAGATAAGGATGTTGTCAATGGGCTCAACAACAATTCATCCAGGTTTCCATAATAGTGGAATTCCACAATTATGTGAACAAGGTGATAGCATTGGTCAGACCCGAAAGATATAATGGTGTATGCTCGAGGAACAACCACGAGTAAGACAACATTACGAATATCGTTGGTTCTGATTTGATTTGACGATAGCCCACACTCAGATCAAAGGATTGATAAGTCAATAGGTCCAGCAACTGATCACAGGGACCAATCGATGAAGATATCATCTTTCTTCAACACACACACACACACACACACACAAAAAGATATCCCTTAACATGAACTAAGTCAGGCAAGCTTTTATCTTCCAACTCCCCAAGTTGTTGTTTAGCTTGACCAACTAGCTCAGGGGTATCCCACACAGATTCTTGGAGAAGGGGTGGTTTACAGGAGACCATCTTGATCACGAACTCAACATAGCGGTCAGGTGACAACCTGGTGATACTTCCGAGAAGAAATTCGGAATATCACGAGCCACTGATATGTTACTAAGCTCGAGAACAATCTCGCTTTTCAGGGCAAGACGATATGATTAAAAGGGCGAGGGATTGGCACAATCCTAACTCATTGATCGAAGGGTGCACCGGAAATAGGGACTAGATAGCACGATCAGTCTTAGAATGATGATTCAAGAACCAACACGCTAAGAATGAAATTATTGTCCTTTAACTACCAAGCAACGAGGTTGCTGGGAGTATGGATTTCACACATCACAATTCATTTGTCGGTATTCCGGTTGCATCAACACGAGGGCCGAGGAATGACTAATGATGGTGAGAAGTATCACTACGTCAAAATTCATGAGAGTTGGTGCAGTTCTCATGACAATTCTGACATAAAGGGGGTAATACTCCAAGGTAGAACAGAATCAAAAGCTGGATTGCATCTGATCTGCGGAAGACAACTTCTTTGACTCGATCCTGGATATGGATGAGGTACTGGAGTTTGTTTCTCCTAGTTATTCCGGAATAGAATGGCTTGACGGACCACAAGAGTAATAGGCCTCGATAAACGAATGCACGCATACTCTTGACTATCAATTGATAGACGAGGGTCAGAATGCAACTAAAGAGAACAACTCAAAGGAACATATAATTTTCTGAGTTGTGGATGCATAGATTAGTATGTCGAACCAAGTTCAACATGTTTCTTCCGGATAAGCCATGCAGAGAGGTAGGACTGGCAGAGCCACAATATATAATGGAGAACTCATCAGGAGTACTCTAATTGTGATCTTTTGATCCAATAAACATCTGCCATAAGCGGTTCATAGTATTTGGAAGAAGGAAATACCACGGACCTCGAGGACTATCGCAAAGTTACTAATATCCTAAAGGAACTAGCAAACACTATCAACATGAAGTAAGTAGAGTGAATCTCGGGTTCAAAACCCAGGAGTAGAATACCTACTACTAAGTAGCATCACGGAATGCTTTCGAGAATAAAGGCCAGAATCTTCACACTGGGAACACAAAACATGGCTAAACTACTAGATAATCCCCTGAGACACCTAGGGTCATAGTAATAACTCCAACATAAAGGTCGAGGCAGTAGAGTACCTCAACTCAACAATTTGTGTGATTAACCTGGCCTAAAAAGACATTGAAACCAGAGGAAAAGGATTTGCAAATGCATCAGACTATTTAGAAACCTGGGATGACTCGGATAGCATAACGGCTGTAATTGCTCAGAAAAGATTTGAGACATTCACAAAAATGGTGGCATAACCACTCAGAAGCACAATATCAAAGTTTCGAGATCAACAATTAACATACGGACGTAATAGGAACTGAAACGAGGCTTAAGTCCAACAATCTTCAAGTCTACGGATTAATAACACGTGATCCTGATAGAAAGAGGAGAAAGCCTAGTTCTTAACCCCGTAGGAAGGATAAGATGACTCGGATCAGAAGGCATAAGGTATAAGGAGTAAAAGAGCCTTACGTTCCATCCCACAATCAATTCCCTTATATAACTAAAGAATTTCTAGACTCAACTTCGACCAGTTTGGCTTGGTAATCCTATAGGCAGTCAAGCTCTGATACCAACGCTGTCAGGACCCCGACTCAATGCCACATCGATCTAGCATGTAACACCCATATCACTTTGCGGCCTCACGCACGGTATTCCCACGGGTGTCGCCTTACCTTTGCCCGGGACCGTTTGCGTCTTTTGGCACACGTATATGATAGTGTCGCTAGCATCCATATGGTAAGGAGCCCGGGCTGACATGGCTAGTCGTAAACCCAAAGTGGCACAAACTTACAGGGACAGGCATCCATGACCCAGCATCGAACGTGTCGGTCATCAGCGAGTGAATCCAGGCTGTAGCACTAGGCTAGCAGGACTCCGGTGAACCGGGCTGTAGCGGGCTAACAGGACTCCGGTATTCATCGCGTGACATTTCCCCGAAGGGACAGACACAGGAACGAAGAAGGACACATGCCGGCCAGCCTAAGTGTTCCGGGGCAGTAGCAAGCTACCATCGGTGGAAACACTAGGAGACATTTCCCGGTAAGAGAGGCTACTAAGGATAAACAACTAGATAGTCAGATCCCACACATACCAAGCATTTCAATAACATACACACAATATGCTCGATATGTGCAATACAACATGGCATCACAAAATGACTCTACGACTCAGTAGTTGATTAGGCTCCGAGGAGCGAGATATTACAAACATGGGTCTCATGACCCAACAATCAGAGCATACAAGTCAAAGCACATGCGGAAGCTTAACATGTCTGAGTACAGACAACTATAAATGAAAAAGGCTGAGAAGCCTGACTATCTACCAGATCCTGCCGAGGGCACAAGATCGTAGCTGAGGTAACAAGCTAAACGTCGAAGTCCACGTGGAACTACTAGTGAGACTGAAGTCTCTCTGCAAAAACATAAAATAGGCAAACGTGAGTACAAATGTACCCAGCAAGACTTACATCAGATCTATCTACATATGCATCATTATCAACAAGGGGACGGTGGAGTTTAACTGCAGCAAGCCAGCTTTGACTCGGTGGCTAACCTGAACTACGACTACAAGTAACTCTTTTGAGGTGGCGCACACGAGTCCACATATTCACCATATCAATACACCACTATGGATCCGCTCTCATTTCCCTGCGAGAACGCCATCCATAGCACTCACGCTTATCTTGCATATTTTAGAGTATCCACTTTCACTTGTCTATGAACTATGCAAGGGGTCCAAGTTCCCATATCCGAGGAATCCGGCTATTCGAATAGATGATGTTAACCCTGCAGGGGTGTACTTCTTCACACACGCTTTCGCCACTTATCGCCCTGTACACGTCATGTACCTCGGCAACCTTCAAGCGGAAGCTGGGCGAGGGAGTCGGTCACGACCTGACTAACCGAACAAGTCTCTAGTCCAGGTTTATCGCCTATTCAGGTTCCATCTGCAAGGAGATCCGGCCGGGGTGTCGCTTACGGCCCCAAACAATGTGAGCAGGGTTCCCAAGCCCACCAACCGGGTGCCACTTGGTACACCGGGCCACTGTGCCTAGTCTGTCCCAAGCCCACCTGTACCGGGTGCCACTTGGTAGACTACTAACACTACCTACAAACACCAGAAACTAGTTGCAATTCCTGGACAGAGATCATGTTGATTAATAAGTCGAGAGGGGTCGAGTTACCGGAACCCAATGTGTGGTAGTAGCTGGTCATGGATCACAAACACAGAACTCAGTTCCTGAGGACGGCTGCAATGAGACAACCCACCATGTACTCCTACATGGCCTCTCACCGCTACCTTTACCAAATCGTGTTCACACACTTAGCTCACACATAGTAGGACACGTTCACACGCCTCTGATTCATCCCCGATGAATCAGACCTGACTCAACTCTAAGCAGTAGCAGGCATGACAAACAAGCATGAATGAGTAGGCACATCAGGGCTCAAACAACTCCTACTCATGCTAGTGGGTTTCATCTATTTACTGTGGCAATGACAGGTCATGCAAAGGATAAATGGGTTCAGCTACCGCAGCAAGTAACAAATGTGTCGTTGTTGTCCTAATGCAGTAAAAGAGAGCAGGAGCGAGAGAGTAGGATTGTATCGGAATGAACAAGGGGGTTTTGCTTGCCTGGCACTTCCGAAGATAATATAGCTCTTCGTCGGTGTCATCGATCACATCGCCGGTACACGTCTATCGAGAGGGGACAATTACCGGCAAACAAAGAAAAATACAATCAATGCAATGCGACAATATGATGCATGCTATGACATGGCAATATGAATGTGTTTTGGGCTAATGCACTTAGCTATGATTTAAATGAAGTTGGTTTGAATACATGATTCAAATTCCAACTCCATATATGATTATTTAAATGCCCTTTATATGATTTGTGCTAAACAGCATCTATAAGTTGTTCTAACATGCATGAAAATGGTACAGATGGATTCCTTGAATTTTTCTGATAATTTTTCATATATAAATTATTTAATTTGGAGTTACGGTTAATTTTCTATGATTTTTAGAAGTTTTTACAATTTTCTGGAATTTCCTGAATAATATAAATCCAGAAATGAATTATGGCGTCAGCACCACGTCACGGTGACGTCAGCAGGGTCAACTGGGCTGGCTCGGGTCAAACCTGACGTGTGGGGGCCACACGTCAGTGACACAGGACCTAATCCCGGTCAAACCCAGCGCTGACTGGGGTTTGACCAGGGGTGGGGCCCACAGTCAGTGGCCTAGGGGGTTGGTTAGTGCGTCATTAGCGTTTAATGACATCGCCACGTCAGCTGCCGGCGTTTACCCGCCGGCGACCTCAGATCGCGGCGGCGTCCGCATCGGGATTGCGCTACAGGCCATGGTTTGGGGCGCAGGGAGCATCTACGGGGAGCTGGCGGAGTGGCGCTTCCAGTGGTGGAGGCGGCTGGAGCGGAGGTGGCCGGAGTTGAGCACGGCGTCGACCTCGGCGGCGGCCGGAGCTCGGGCGAGCTCGGGGTCGGTGTTAGGGAGCACGGCAGGAGGAGCTGGGGCGTGCTACGGACTCCTGAGATCGCGGTGAGCACGACAGTGGGCTCGGAAACGAGCTGCGGTGGCTGTGGCCACGGCCACGCCATGGCCGGCGGCGAGAAACTCTCGGCCGCGGTGGAGAAAGAGGCTAGGGGATGAGCGCGAGCTTGAGAGAAGGGGGAAGAGGAAGAGAGGCTCACAGTGGACTGGACGGAGGGGTCGGCGAGCTCGTGGAAGCTTCTGCGACGGCGAATTTACGGCGGCGATCTCCGGGCACCGGGGATGAAGACGACGACGCTCCGGTCGACTGGGGCCTCCTCTGGTCGCGTGCGTTGGTGTGCAGCTCCATGGGGTCGGGACGGAGCTCCTGAGCTCATCGGAAGGGCGAGGGGTGGCCGATGGCTACGGATGCGACGGCGGCGCCTTCCGGTGGCTCTCGGTGGTGCTCCAAATCGAGAGAGGGAGAGAGCCAGAGCGAGCAGAGAGAAGGGATAGCGGTCGAGGACGACTCCGTGGCGTTGCTAGAGGGCTCGGGGAGGAAGCAGGAGGTGGCCAGGGGAAGCAGGAGGTGGCCGGGGCGGCGTCGGCGCTCGCCACCGAGCAGCTTCGGGCGAGGGGGAGGAAGACGACAGAGAGGAGGAGGTGGGCTGGGCCTCAGCCGCATCGCTGGGCCAGGTGGGGCGCTAGGTGGGCTGCGGGTAAGTGGCCCAGGTAGGCTTCCTCTCTCTCCTGTTTCTATTTCTGTTTTTATTTATCTATTTTGTTCTGTGTTGTTTTAGTTTAGTAAAATACTAAACCATTTTATAAAATCCTGAAAATAGTTATGTGGCTAGAGTTAAAATATACCAAACCACATAAAATGTTCCAGTAATTATTGGACATATATTATTTATATATCAAATATGTATCCAATGCAAATAGCTATTTATTTAATTCAAAGGCCCAAAATAATTAACTCTGAGATACCAAAAATATTGTTTTGAGTTTTACCTCTTTGTAATATTTTCAGAGACTAAGAGGAACATTTTCTTGGACTTCTTTGAGGAGATTTTAATGTTGATCATTTTTAGAAGGTTTCTGAGGCTTTGAAAATTCCTCAATTCAAATTTCATTTGAATTAAAAATTGATGCTCACATGAGGTCTAGCCTAGTGCATAACAGGACCAGGGATGTGACAGAATCGCTGCACTCCTATGTTGGTGACAATTTCTTAAATGAAATACTTGCAAGTAGGAGTATGATATTGAAGTAGAGTTTACTTTTATAAAAAAAATCATGCCTACGAAGTATGACCTCCCCATAAGGAACATTTCTAGTGGTATGTCAACTGGGAATAAACGATACGACCGTATGCATCAAAGAACAAGCCGGTATTTTACTCGCCTCTGCACAATGGTAATTTATATTCATCTAAAACTAAGACGTTGATTTTTTTGGCGGGGAGACTAGGATGTTCCTCGTTCAATTAAGTATACAGCTAAGAAAAAGTACCACCGTAAGGCAGGGTCGAAGCTAGAAAAAAAATTCAATAAGGTCATGTGGGTCATCTTCTATTAATGAATAGTGATTAGTACCTAGTTTTTGAAGGATTTGTTGATTACATTGGGGTCAATTGACCCCAATCCTTACACGGCAGCTCCATCCCTGCCGTAAGGCCTTGTACAATGCAAGGTGCTTAAGGAAGATGCTTAGAGAAATAAATCAGGCTTTTCTCAAGCACCAATATTTATTTATACAGGGTAGACGTTTAATTACGCGTTGTTTCTTTATAAATAGGTACTAATGCTTTAGAAAACCCGGTTTATTTTCTTAAACACCTCCCTAGGCACAGTTCGTGGTTAAAAAAATGGTTGCTGCTGCTGACGGGCCTCCAAATTGATGGGCATTACTCTATTGCTCCTGGTGATTAGTCAATGTGTGATTCCTTTGACATGGGGGGCACCGGTTATGCTGGTGGTCAGGTCAAATGCGGGCTGCTGTTGCCATCGACCTGTTCAACCTTGCATGTCTCAAGTGATTCAAAATCAAGTGAGTTCAAACGGTCCATTTGCATGGAGTTTCTTCATGCATATACACCAATAGACATGGTTCGCATGTCTCAAACTTTTCAAAATGAGTGAGTCCAAAGATCCATCAACATGGAGCTTCTTCATGCATTTTATACCATTATGACTTACATGGCAGTGCCACAAGTAAGTGGTACTATCATTACTATCTTATATCTTTTGGCATGAAAATGTGTATCACTACGATCGAGATTCAATAAACCATTCCTTTAGGTGCAAGACCATTGAAGGTATTATTCAAATAAATAGAGTAACCATTATTCTCTTTAAATGAATAACCGTATTGCGATAGACATAATCCAATCATGTCTATGCTCAACGCAAACACCAAATGACAATTATTCAGGTTTAATACTAATCTTGATGGTAGAGGGAGCGTGCGATGTTTGATCACATCAAACTTGGAAACACTTCCAACACATATCGTCAGCTCACCTTTAGCTAGTCTCCGTTTATTCCGTAGCTATTTTATTTCGAGTTACTAACACTTAGCAACCGAACCGGTATCTAATACCCTGGTGCTACTAGGAGTACTAGTAAAGTACACATTAACATAATGTATATCCAATATACTTCTATCGACCTTGCCAGCCTTCTCATCTACCAAGTATCTAGGGTAATTCTGCTCCAGTGGTTATTCCCCTTATTACAGAAGCACTTAGTCTCGGGTTTGGGTTCAACCTTGGGTTTTTTCACTAGAGCAGCAGCTGATTTGCCGTTTCATGAAGTATCCCTTCTTGCCCTTGCCCTTCTTGAAACTAGTGGTTTCACCAACCATCAACAATTGATGCTCCTTCTTGATTTCTACTTTCGCGGTGTCAAACATCGCGAATACCTCAAGGATCATCATATCTATCCCTGATATGTTATAGTTCATCACGAAGCTCTAGCAGCTTGGTGGCAATGACTTTGGAGAAACATCACTATCAAGTGATTGTTGCACTCAGACAATCTGAGCACAAGCTCAACGATTGAGCTTTTCTCCCTTAGTTTGCAGGCTAAGAAAATTGTCGGAGGTCTCATACCTCTTGACGTGGGCACGAGCCTGAAATCCCAATTTCAGCCCTCGAAACATCTCATATGTTTCGCGACATTTTGAAAACGTCTTTGGTGCCTCTACTTAAACCATTTAACTGAACTATCACGTAGTTATCAAGACGTGTATGTCCGATGTTCGCAACATCCACAAACGACGTTTGGGGTTCAGCACGCTGAGCGGTGCATTAAGGACATAAGCTTTCTACTGACCGCATAATTGCTACTGTCAACTGTCAACTATATATTCTCTAGGAACATATCTAAAAAGTGGAACTAAAGCGCGAGCTTACGACATAATTTGTAAAGATCTTTTGACTATGTTCAGGATAATTAAGTTCATCTTATGAACTCCCACTCAGATAGACATCCCTCTGGTCATCTAAGTGATTACATGATCCGAGTCAACTAGGCCATGTCCGATCATCACGTGAGACGGACTAGTCATCATCGGTGAACATCTTCATGTTGATCGTATCTACTATACGACTCATGTTCGACCTTTCGGTCTCCGTGTTCCGAGGCCATGTCTGTACATGCTAGGCTCGTCAAGTTAACCCTAAGTGTTTCGCGTGTGTAAATCTGTCTTACACCCGTTGTATGTGAACGTAAGAATCCATCACACCCGATCATCACGTGGTGCTTAGAAGCGACGAACTTTAGCAACGGTGCACAGTTAGGGGGAACACTTTCTTGAAATTTTAATGAGGGATCATCTTATTTACTACCGTCGTTCTAAGCAAATAAGATGTATAAACATGATAAACATCACATGCAATCAAATAGTGACATGATATGGCCAATATCATTTTGCTCCTTTTGATCTCCATCTTCGGGGCTCCATGATCATCATCGTCACCGGCATGACACCATGATCTCCATCATCATGATCTCCATCATCGTGTCTTCATGAAGTTGTCTCGCCAACTATTACTTCTACTACTATGGCTGCCGGTTAGCAATAAAGTAAAGTAATTGCATGGCGTTGTTCAATGACACCCAGGTCATACAATAAATAAAGACAACTCCTATGGCTCCTGCCGGTTGTCATACTCATCGACATGCAAGTCGTGATTCCTATTACAAGAACATGATCAATCTCATACATCACATATCATTCATCACATTCTTCTTGGCCATATCACATCACATAGCATACCCTGCAAAAACAAGTTAGACGTCCTATAATTGTTGTTTGCATGTTTTACGTGGCTGCTATGGGTTTCTAGCAAGAACGTTTCTTACCTACGCAAAACCACAACGTGATATGCCAATTGCTATTTACCCTTCATAAGGACCCTTTTCATCGAATCCGTTCCGACTAAAGTGGGAGAGACTGGCACCCGCTAGCCACCTTATGCACCAAGTGCATGTCAGTCGGTGGAACCTGTCTCACGTAAGAATACGTGTAAGGTCGGTCCGGGCCGCTTCATCCCACAATACCGTCGAAACAAGATTGGACTAGTAACGGTAAGCATATTGAACAACATCAACGCCCACAACTACTTTGTGTTCTACTCGTGCAAAGAATCTACGCAATAGACCTAGCTCATGATGCCACTGTTGGGGAACGTAGCAGAAATTCAAAATTTTCCTACGTGTCACCAAGATCTATCTATGGAGAAACTAGCAACGAGGGGAAGGAGAGTGCATCTACATACCCTTGTAGATCGCTAAGCGGAAGCGTTCATGAGAACGGGGTTGAAGGAGTCGTACTCGTCGTGATCCAAATCACCGGAGATCCTAGTGCCGAACGGACGGCACCTCCGCGTTCAACACACGTACAGCCCGGTGACGTCTCCCACGCCTTGATCCAGCAAGGAGAGAGGGAGAGGTTGAGGAAGACTCCATCCAACAGCAGCACAACAGCGTGATGGTGATGGAGGAGCGTGGCAATCCAGCAGGGCTTCGCCAAGCACCACGGGAGAGGAGGAGGAGAGGCAGGGCTGCACCAATAGAGGGAGAAGTTCTCTTGTGTCTAGCAGCCCCAAAGCCTCAAGTATATATAGGGGGAAAGGGGGCTGCGCCCCCTTTAGGGTTTCCCACCCCAAGGGGTGCGGCCAGCCCTAGATCCCATCTAGGGGGGCGGCCAAAGGGGGGAGGAGTGCCTCCCAAGTCAAGTGGAGGCCCTCCCCCTTAGGGTTTCCCATCTCCCATGCGCATGGGCCTTGGGGGGCTGGTTCCCCTGGCCCATTAAGGCTAGGGCGCCCCCTTACAGCCCATGCTGCTATATTGGACGTGGTGGAACAATTTCCGGACCTCCGGACCCCTCCGGAATCCTCTGGAACCTTCTGGAAGCTTCCCGGTACAATACCAAAAAAAACCCGAACTTTTTCCGGAACTCGAACAACAACTTTCCATATATAAATCTTTACCTCCGGACCATTCCGGAACTCCTCGTGACGTCCGGGATCTCATCCGGGACTCCGGACAACATTCGGTAACCACATACAAACTTCCTTTATAACCCTAGCGTCATCGAACCTTAAGTGTGTAGACCCTATGGGTTCGGGAACCATGCAGACATGACCGAGACGTTCTCCGGTCAATAACCAACAGCGGGATCTGGATACCCATGTTGGCTCCCACATGTTCCACGATGATCTCATCGGATGAACCACGATGTCAAGGACTCAATCGATCCCGTATACAATTCCCTTTGTCTAGCGGTATTGTACTTGCCCGAGATTCGATCGTCGGTATACCGATACCTTGTTCAATCTCGTTACCGGCAAGTCTCTTTACTCGTTCCGTAACACATCATCCCGTGATCAACCCCTTGGTCACATTGTGCACATTATGATGATGTCCTACCGAGTGGGCCCAGAGATACCTCTCCGTTTACACGGAGTGACAAATCCCAGTCTCGATTCGTGCCAACCCAACAGACACTTTCGGAGATACCTGTAATGCACCTTTATAGCCACCCAGTTACGTTGTGACGTTTGATACACCCAAAGCATTCCTACGGTATCCGGGAGTTGCACAATCTCATGGTCTAAGGAAAAGATACTTGACATTAGAAAAGCTTTAGCATACGAACTACACGATCTTTGTGCTAGGCTTAGGATTGGGTCTTGTCCATCACATCATTCTCCTAATGATGTGGTCCCGTTATCAATGACATCCAATGTCCATGGTCAGGAAACCGTAACCATCTATTGATCAATGAGCTAGTCAACTAGAGACTTACTAGGGACATGGTGTTGTCTATGTATCCACACATGTATCTGAGTTTCCTATCAATACAATTATAGCATGGATAATAAACGATTATCATGAACAAGGAAATATAATAATAACTTATTTATTATTGCCTCTAGGGCATATTTCCAACAGGCAAGAGTCGCTGAACCCCAGCTCCATTTGCTATCGAAGACGGTCAACACCTTCAGCCACATCCATGGAGCGTTCTTGCCAGTGGAGTCAGGAAACAAAGTCCTCGACACAATGTACCACATATACACACGAGCATGTGTCTGGATCACATCATCAGTTGCATCCGGAGGGCACGTCGCAAAGTTATTTTGAATCCACGTGAAAGCAGCTCCGGCTGCCTTCCTTTCCCTCTTCTTCTTCTCTTCTCCCTCCTCTACATCATCCTCAGCCTCGGTAGGAGCCATACCGATAAGAGCAATCATCTGCTCGCTCCACCCATCAAAATCGGTGCTCATACATAGAGGCCTCCCGTCGATAGCAAGACCGGTGATCAACGAGACATCCTCGAGCGTCACGGTCATCTCCCCGGTCCGAAGATGGAAACTGTGGGTCTCTGGCCTCCACCGATCAACAAGAGCGGACACCAGTGAAGCGTTCAGATTCGGCGTGGACTGGCTGACCAACAGAATCCACGGGAGTAGTCCTGCCTGCTTGATGTACGGTGTGTACCGCTCATCGTAAGGCATGGCAGGACCAGAGACCCCATGATACCGAATCTTCAGAGGTTCAAGCTTCTGCAAAAAACAAGTAATGACAAATCTTAGGGCATGTAAATTTCAACTAAAGGCAAATTTGCAAAATATTTAGATTACTCATTATTACCTTATCCTTCTCGCGCATCATGTAGGCCCGGTGTTGCACGTCGTAGACATCGTCCAGAAGCCAAACCATCCTTACAATTTCAAACAATAAACATATAAAAGTTCATCTTCATCTCAAATAAACTAAACAAAAATAGGCATCTCATATATATCTAAAAAAACTAAACAATCTAGGGTTTCAACAACAAGAATCATATATTATGAACTAATAAATAACACTACGGTACTACCAATATGAATACACATCCTAAATCGAGCAAACCAAACAAATCAAGGGTTCCATCAAATCATGGACAAATCTCTAGAATGGCAACAAATTTACGGAGCAAAAGAAAGAGAAGGGAAGAGTTTACCTAGTAGGATGGATTGGGGATCGAATCCACGGATCAAATCTTCAGATCTGAGAGGGATGTGGGGGGATTAGATGGGGGCGCCGCCGCCGCCGCTGCTCTCTGTACAGAGAGCGGAGAGATGAAGAACTGCCTGGTCGGGCTGGGGCGGCCGCGCTTAAGTCACTGTGCAGCGCCCAAGGGCTAGGCGCTGCACGTCAAAGTGTGGCGCCTAGCTCTTAGGCGCTGCACAAGTGTGTGTGGGGCCGCAACTGGACCAGGGCTGCCACGCTGGCAGGATGTGCGACGCCTAAGGGGAAGGCGCTGCACAGTAGGGTGCGGCGCCCAGATGTCGGGCGCCACACCAAAAGGTCAGCAGAGTGAAATTTTTTCCTGAACAGGTCAGTTTGTGATTTGATTTCTGCCTCAGGTCAAATTTGTGATTTCTGCCCTAGTACCCGGTAGTACCTAACACAAGTGGAGTTACCGTATATGCCATGCACCAACGCCACAAAGCAAGCAGCTCGTATAAAAAAAGGCCGAGACGGGTCAGTCGATGGCCTTTTGCAGCCACCGGTGGTGGTTCGGGCTCGGACATCACTCTCATCACCGCCCTCTTCCCTTCTCTGTGCGTGCGTGTGGATGTGGGTGGCATCACACACAGTGTCCTCATAGGTTCGGTTGGCTCGCCCCGGACGGCAGCGACTGGAGCCGCTGGATTACTCTACTCTCTAGCCTCTAGGATTGGATTAGATCAGATCGAGGGGAATAATACTGCAGACAGTTAGGCTTGGATAAACAAATGGCCACCGACCAGGCGACGAATAATGAAATGGTGCCCAAAGAATTGAAAGGAGGTGCAACGACGGAGCAGGTAGGGCCGCACCATGGCAACCGGCGAGGTCGTACTTGTGCTGCCCTCCTGCCTTTACTCGGTGCTCCTTTGCCCTTTGGCCTATGCCCCGTCGGCCGATGACCATGACCTTGTCCTAGTAGGACTACAATACCCTGGACGACGACGACCACCACGACTTCCTTAGTCCTGAAGCAATGACGACGGCGATGGCGAGAGGCAAGGGCTCGACTTCCAAGGGCGATTCGAGTGCCTCGCTAGCCAGGCGATCCGATCCGATCCGGCCCGGCGTTGTTTGCAGGCACTCGAGTCCTGGCGTGGTCCTCCTCAAATGCAGCGGCAGCGCGGCCGAAGACGAGGAGAGGTCTGACCGACCGACAGTGTTGCATGGCGACTGACCCGTCAGTGGACATGCAGGCGTGCGAGCCAGGGGCAGGTGTAGCCGCGGAAGGAGGAGACACGAAGCAAAGCGATCCTCCGACCTGGACGTGGTGTCAGGATCGAGATCTACCGAGATCGCGCCTACAGACAGACAGACAGACGCTGCCCCTTGCCAGAGCACGGGCAGGCGCGCGGCAGCGTGCGACGCTCGCTCCATCGGGAACTGGCGAGCAGCAGCGTATGAGGGTGAACCAACGGCGGACCACCCCGGCGGCCCTGCCGAGCGTGCGCGGGCGGGGCGCTGGCCTGGTTTGGTGCCGCCCGGCCGGTCCAGCCCGAGCCCGTGTCGACTGTCAACTCCCGACTCGCGAGCGTGGACTTGTCCGCGAGCAATCCGCGGTTCGGCCGCACACGATTGGCGGCACATGGGGACTTTAGGCAGCGGACGTGTCATCGACTAGGAGACACACAGCACCCGCACTGATGCACCGCAGATAAAATACCTTTCCTCCCTAAAGACACCGTCACGTCGTCCCCCGTTCCTTCATTTGTCTACAGGAGAACCAGATAAGGACAGCGATGCCACAGAGGCACAGGCCAAAGCTCGTTGTACACACATAGATGGATCCTCGATTTTTCTGGCTCCGGACTGCGACGTTCTAATAGTATTTAGGGCCTGTTTGGTTTTAAGTCAGGTGACTTAAAATCAGTCACTTATAAGTCACGCCTGTTTGGTTACCACCTGATTTATAAGTCATCTGAGCACACCTCTCTACCTTGTTTTTTTATGTAAAGGCAAAAGGGGATGACTTATAAGTTTTAAGTTGGGGTGAAGCAACTTATGACTTGTAAGTAGGGTGACTTATAAGTTGGGTCCGTTTGACAAAATAAGTCACTTTTTGCACTTTTCGACTTATAAGTTGGTGACTTAACCAAACAGGGCCTTAACCTTACAAACATGGCACGCCTGGGACTGTACCTTCCAGAGTATGGACTGGAAGGAGCTCTCCGCCTGGAGCTGGAGCCACGCACGCTTCCGCATCCTCAACTGTTTGTACTAGTCGGTGGTCCCGCGACAGAGATCTGGGCATCGTCGCCTCGCCACGCCGCTCTCAGGGGCAGCCGGGCCAATCTAGCGACAGAATATCGGGATCCCCCAAGCTCCCATGTGCGAACACTTTCGGCACTTTCACCTGCAGCAGCAGTAGTAAATGTTGGCCCGGGTTAGCGACAGGTAATAAGAGCATAAATGCTTCGACGGGACACGGCATACGGCCGGGGGGGAAGAGCTGTCAGGCGAGACGATGAGTGTGTGCTGAGGAAGAGACTGATGGTAGCGTACCAGGGAAAGTGGTGGGAACCGGGGTTGAATTCTGGCTCTGGAGAATCCGTCCACGCCAAACAAGCACTTGTAGCCACTAACGTAGCGGTGCTCACTGTTCGATATGTCCAACAGAAAAGAGAGACAAAGCATCACGACGTCAGGGAGATTCTTATTAGCCAATCCCATGTAAAAAGGGGGACACGTTTTCTTTTTCTTTGGGTGATTTGCCTCTTCTCGCATATTCGAAGTGCACCCCATGAGTTTCCAAGGACCACTTAGCGATCGTTCATGCGATTTTTAGTTTCCATTTCGAACCAGAGGATTATAAAAAAAAAGCGAGCAGATTGAAGAAACAAACTACTTGTACTCACTTCAGTAGATAGGTGAAATTTCTGTTCTGATATTCTTCAATGGAAATGTCCTCCTCCTTCGAGTATCTGACATTGAGCAAAACGTGCGTCCAGATACAAGCGCAAGAATTCAGATGTAAAACAATGGAAGCTCACTAACGGTGTAAGCAAAGTTAACAAAAATCAGAACGACGCACAGCATCAATCTTTGTGCAATGTGAGAATAGAACTAGCGTTAATCAACTGATGGGGTGATGATTTCTACATTGTTCTCCGGTGGCACTTAGTCCATACAGATACAGTGGGACAGATACACTAGCAATTCTTGTGTTATGTGCAGGGATATAGGATTAGGTAACACTCAAATAGATATGGAGTATTATTCAAATATGCAGGTGAGTTATGTAGAAAGGGACAAGATTAGAGTTAGAGACCAGATTGGTATCGTTTAAGTTACTATATTTAAAGGGTCATATGTAACTTCTTGTCTGTGTACGGCACTTTATGTGCCACATAGTTAGAACATGATTATAAACTCTTCTCGAAAGAAGAACATGATTATAACTGGAGTCCAGCTAGGATCCAGCCAGATGCCAAGAATGTACATAAAGGACTATTGGCACAAAGCATCAGAGCATACAAGGTAATATAGCACGTGATGTAGTATATATGGTGGCACTCATAAGTATATACTTTGCTAAAAGAAGTGAAAGAGTAGTTGGTAAAAGAGAACCATTTTTATGTCAACCAGGGAATAGCAAAGAGAGATGCATTATTCAACATTCCACAATAAATTTTGTGCTTTTGTAGGTAGTAACGTACCTCCAAGGGTATTCATTTTCGCAGAAACGAGAAACCCCACTCATCGCGGTTAAGACATCAATGTGGACCATTTTTTCCTTCATAGAAGAATCTGGCAGAAGAGAAACACGAAGTTGAGTAGAAACTGGTGTCAATAAAGGTCACCAATTGTCAATGCACCCATGCTAAAACAGTACACAATATTAGATAGCTGCTCCTTTTGTCATTTGGTGCTTGTGATTCAGAGTAAAGTACAGGTAATCTATGTTTGTAGTTTCTGCATATATAACAGAATGATGACAGAACATATATTATAAAAGAATTTGGTAGAGCTCACCTGCTACATGTAGAGTCTTTAGAGCATGCCCACCAGGATAATTGCTGTAGGAGGCCATGAAACTCACAGCAGAGTATCCAAGGCTAAAAGATTTATATGTTAGTTTTCAGTAATGTATACTCCCTCCGTCCCATAATATAAGAGAGTTTTTAAAACTAGTGTAGTGTCAAAAACGCTCTTATATTATGGGATGGAGGGAGTACTATGTTGCTTCAAATGTCAACATGTTACAATCATTAGTCTACCTGACAAGAAAGGCACCAAGCATGAGAACATAAAGGAAATTCCAACCACTTTTCTTTCTGTTATTATATCTGAAAAAAATTGGAAGAAAAACATAAAATGACCACAAAAACACAAAACCAAGAATATAAGAAGGAACGACATAATATGAAGGATGACAAAAGGCAGGTATACAAAGGAAGCAATCGTTGCTATCATGCATTTGTCACACTGCTAAGGATGGCCATAGTGGGAGTAACTTAGCTAGTAACATAATACACCCCAAGGCAAGTTTGCTTATGTGGCAGGTAGTTAATGAGGAGAGATGTGTTGGTAACATAATACGTTACCATCACATAGCACTTCCCAAGACAACATGAGTCTACAAGCTAATAAATACAACCACCTATGACACTACCTCTATAATATTCCCCAGTCCCCACTATGAAGATAGTAACATAGACTAGTGTCATGCATGACACTAGTGTAAGTTTACTCCCCCACTATGACTAGCCTAAGACTGTAGGAAGTAGATAACATAGTAGAATGGTTATGCTCACAATCTGCTTGCGGCCAGAGAAGCAGACACATTAAGCATGGGAACTGCAGCAATTATGAAACGAAGCTCCTGAAATATAAACAGAGGCGATTACATGCAAGATTAGCTTAATGTTCTACAGACATAAAAATAAAAATAGATCCAGACATTAAGAATTACCTTATGTGGAAGTTTCGAATAGAGTACAACAAATAAAGTGACTGGAAGAACGTATGGCACTATCCTCCTATCAAGAAGAGCACCAACCTGGTATCAAAAAGGAAGGCCCGAGGAGATAAATTGCCTATTTTTTAGCATCACTAGAGCTACATGCACTGGGGCTGCCCTTTTTTTACTATAATAACAATAATGCCTTAGCTACTCACTCAAAAAACTTACATCACATGAAAATCATTAGCTGATTCAAATAAATGGTATACTTTACACATAAAAGTCCATGTAGAAGTGGCAAGTTAATTAACTTTTTTAGAGGTAACAAGTTAATTAACTATGACAATGTTGGTCTAACTGGAATTTAATTGTTATACATACTACTGTACAAACATGATGAAATGGACACAAAATAAACCAGTCGGTCAAATGTATTTTTTGTAGCCAAGCTATCTTACCAAGCAAAGAGGATAGGCTACAAGCATGGAGCGTGGAAGTGCTGAGGTGAAGTACCAATGGATCGAATGTGTCTGAGTAATATAATAGTTATGGAGAACAGAGGTAGGTCTTTCACAAATCACAACAGTGTTATTTGGATATTACAGAGGTCCTCCTATTCGAATCAAGAAACAAGAGGATAACTCTTGAAATCCAACAAATATGTGTATGCTTCCTCCTTTTGTGCACATGCATACATAGGTAAAATGGAAGGTTCTGTGCACATCCAAAGTTTCCACAAAGTTAACGAAAAAGGACAACAAACTTGAATAACTGAGAGGGAAAGAAAGGCATTTCTGGTTCATAAGACAAAAAAGGATGGTATGTCCCAAAGTGCACTGCAAAGTATTAGCGAACATTACTGTATAGAGACATTCTCAACATTTTTTTTCTATCAAAAAATAAACTGCAGTTTCACAAAAACAAAGCATAAAGGATACACCCCATTCTGAACTTCGGTTCAGAACTGAATTAAACCAGAAAACTTCAAATTCTGGCCACAGGATTCTCTGCCACATTATCGAGTCAACTAGTACCGTGAAACCTGAAAGAAGTTATCCAAAGGGAGTCAAGGTTTCATACACAACATTCACGTAAAAATTAGTGTCAAAACTCAGCGCAGTATAGAGAACCATACCAATGCATAAAAGAGCAGTGCTTATGCAACATTTTACGGCTTCCATTAGAGAAAAAGACCTGCTCTGTCATGGCATTGTCAAATTCAAATCTTAGTGTACCTCAGTCCGCAGCTCTAACTTCACAAACAATTAGTGTATAGCAATAATATGTACATTATCCAAATGCAAATAAATAAATAAGAGCAAGACTATGAAAGGTTATTATAGCTTTCAAAGAGTATGTTTCATAGTAGTCTATTGCGCCACACCTCAAACCTCACATGTTATCATCCTTGACACAAGTTTAACTAATTCACTACAGAAGCACAAAAGTTGATGTGATAAAACATCAACTGAACTGAACCTTGCAGCAATATGTCTGCATGAGATAAGTTACTTGGAACTCAAGTCAAACAAGCAATCAAGTAGTGCATAGTTTAAAAACTGGCACTGCACAAAACTAGTACTCCCTCCGTCCTAAAATTCTTGTCTTAAATTTGTCTAGATAAGGATGTATCTAATACTAAAACGTGACTTGATTCATCCGTATTTAGTCAAATCTAAGACAAGAATTTTGGGACGGAGGGAGTATAACAGAAAGAGATAAAATTGGCATGCAAGTGTTCAAAGGAAATAGAGTCTGATAAGCCAGACACTCACCAGCAAAAGTGCAACCCCTATCGTACCAAGAAGTAGAATCATATCACATCTAAAAACAACAGCTGCAATAATCTGCATGTAAAATGGAAAATTACACACAGTTTGATAGAAGTGCAACATATGCTGCTGGTCTTGAAGTGGAGAAATAATTTTATTTAGTAATATAACAGCAGGTTTTATTGAACCCAGAGTAAGAACTAAGAATTACTATATCACAATGTCCAGAAGTCCGTTCACTGTACTTAATATTTTCATGCACAGTAGGTAAATTTCGAGATGTCATTGTATATGATTAAGTGGTAATGAACAATTTATTCCTGTAATCTGTAAATAAATGTTAAAACAGCGCATAGATAACAACGAATGAAGCTAAGGTGATGGCGCCAAAGAAGGCATACCAGTGCCTGTAATGTGCGTAGGTAATTTCCCTTGAACCAGAAAGAGTATGCCAAGTTGACTGCATGACAGAGAGCACATATGAGTTATGAATACTACAATCTCCTAAGTAGATAAATGGTATTGTGATATTAAGAAACAGTAACAGTAGTGTGCCCACCTAAAGCTAATGCTAAGATATTTGGAAGAGGTCGGGTTGAGTAGAACAAAGCATGAAACTGGATAGCAGTTAGTAACACAAAGAATGCTTCAACATGGCGACCAAACTTTCTTTTGACCTGCTTGTCAGAAACAAATCAAGTAAATCATGATATTGCCAAGGTCAGGGCAATAGCTCATGCTCATTGTTATACAACAGAAATCCAATGGAGAGTTACTCGAGATGGACACAGAACAGTCGAGGAAAAGAAATACAGGCCAAAGAGACATCGTGGATACAATGATTCATGACGTTACTTAGCACTTTGAAGTTTCTGCAGAAATCTCGGACGGCAACTAAGTTCTGTTTTGTATGGTTGAAAGAAACTTACTCTGAAATTTGAGCTGGTTCAGAAATACAGTTTGAAAATCTATCTGCTCAAACCAAGCAAGAAAAGCTAGGATTTCAAACAAAACCAGCATACTGAGGACATATGCTCGATTTACAAAAAGAGAATCATGCACTTTAGGTATTCTTCCACTAAAGTGAGTCGTTAAATTTGGACCATGGTATTAACTATTAAGTATCTACTGCAGTGTCAAATCCAAATTTGACAAGTGGTTATGAGGTCTGCCATATTGCCGGCAGCCTAAGTCTCGCCATGCTCATGGAAAAGATCTAGATCCAATGCTGGCTGCAGAGTCCCGGGACTAAGAATATTTTCCTTGCCCACTATGTCAAGGCTTAAGGAGTTAAAAGGTAAGTTCAGAAAGAAAAGTTTGATTAGGAAAGGACAAAACGAATTAGTAGATCGATTCAATCTTTAATTGTAACCACTTTGGTGGCTCGAATATAATTGCAACCATTTTATACACCCAAAGAACCAAGATTCTCTTCCCCATTTATATCATCTCCGTGCTTTCTCGCAACACCATAAGCAAAAATCATTTTCCAATTTTGGTTCCTTTCCCGGTGAGTTGGCTTGACAGTTCAAAGGAAAACATATTGACGGATTAATTGTTATTCACTTTCAGGGGCACCAATGGTAAATGTGAACATCGACCAAAAAACTCAAATTGATGAAATTCAGTGGGACAGAAGGAGAAATGAAAAGAGAAAATACCTCAACTCGGAAAAGTCTCAAAGTCGTCAGGTTGACACAGCCCAATACTAATCGAACTATAAGGCAAACAGAAAAAACATCAGTCTGTCAAATCTATGTTAACTAGTAAGTCATAACCAAACAACATAAACTTGAAGCATGTTTTAAGCTCATGATAAATTGATAATTACCTGCTAGAAGACTATAAATCTTTGGAAATTGAAATACACGCATTATGAGAACCGCAGGCAATGAGAGAATAGCTATTACCAATGCTCCTGAAAAACAGACAGCACATCATATTAATGTATCGTGCTTCTTTGTCGACACAAGTATAAACGGTAAATCGTGTTTACTCGTTTACTTCTATCTAGGCTTGATCAATTACTTCTCAGTTCTCACGGGCTAGGCTTGAACCAGGCATCAGTTGGTTGTTTATAAGGATACTGCATCATGCTGTGCAAATCAAGGATTTCATGGCCGCTTGATTATTACCTATAAATGTCCGAGGAACAACGCCAGGAAACTCCAAATGGTCATACTGCAGCAAATTGGAGAGAAACAAAATATTACATAAATTGACAAACAAACATCTAAATGTAATTAACTAACAACATCATTTAGAAAAGGGAAACTGGAGGGAAATTAGCAGCTAAAGTTACCTTGTCGATGTGATGATTGTGGTACAGAATATCATGCATGGCCTAGAGAATAAATGACTCAACCGTTAGCTGAAGCAGTTGGAACTACTGACAGTACAAGTGCAAGCATAAGAAATACAGTTAATTAAAACTTAACCAATTGAACGGAGAAATCCAAGACTTAACTAATATCAAAATTGATATTGAGAAAGGAAAGCTCGTTCGATTTCACTGTATGATGAAAATTACTGAATGAAACGGATTCTGAACAGCAAAATGCCTGCAAATTAACTACCACGCCTAAGGGGAAAGTTGTCCAGATATAAACTCATAGGCGTTCCTACATACAGGAGCGTAGATGAAACCCAAATTATCATGAGGAAACACCCTTCACATCATGTAAATTGCACATCTGACACTACAAGCTGGGCAGTTTGAACTATTCAAGCAAAGGGGAAGCACAAACACGAACCTGCACATTGAAGCTCTCCTCCACCTTGGTGTAAGGCACCATGACGGCGTAGAACGCGGCGATCGATCCCAGCATCAGGTCCCACCCTGCAAGCGAGCTCCCGACGCATCAGATCCCCAAAGTCCTCCACAGCAGCAGAACCCTAAGTTCTAGAAGCTTCGCGAGCCAGAAAGCAAGCAAGGGACGGAGAGCGCCGAAGCGAAGCGACTCACCGTACTCCCTCAGTAGCCTCGCCGCCGGCGTAGGGCCGGGCGGCGGTGGAGCCATCTCGGTGGCCGGCGAGTGGGTTCGTGCCTTTGGTGTTCCGGTCGAGCCAAGCCGCTTCGCCGGTCCGGGACTTCGGGTTAATTTTTTTAGGAAAGGTTAATCTTTTTCTTTGAGTATAAGAGGATTTCGGGCTAATTAGTGGCTGTGGCTGGTAAAATGCGAACGGCCCAGTAAACGCGAACGGCCCAGGAAAGTCATGGCACTGGGCTGGTATAGTTTCGATTTTAAATAACGAGGGCAGCAGATCGCCCACGCAGGGGCAATGTGGACCGGTCCAATAACTCGCTCGCAAACCGGCTGTCGAAAAATAATGGGGTCGATTTTTTCGTATTAAAACAAATATAAAAAAGCAATGAAAAATCATGAAATTTAACAAAGTTCATTGTTTAAAACAAATCTTGATTTTTTAGAAAATGTTCATGTATTTTAAAAGTGTTAAAATCCATGTATTTTAAAAATGTTTGCGTATTTTGAAAAAAAATCATGTATTTTAGAATGTTCGCATATTTTTCAAAATGCATGTAGTAAAAATGTTTGTTTCTATAAAAAATGAAGACAAAAAGAAAAGGATAGTAGAAGCAGCAGGTTGGGATGCAAACACTATGAGAAAAGGTTGGCCCACAAAGCACAGTTGTGAATGAGAAAAAGGTCTTACGAATACATGGACACGAGAACGAAAAAATCCAAATAATTTCTAGAAAATTTATTCATTTCAAGTATACTGTTAAATCATCTTAACTCATGACACCATTACCAGAATCCCAAGGACACCATTGCCAGAAGAACTGATGTAGCATTGGGAACATGAGATCTTTTTGTTATGAAAAAAGATTTTATTGCAGACTCGACGAGTTGTTCGCTTCAGAAACCATGCGAGTAACAAAAATCATAGCAAGAAAATTGTTTTTTCTGGGGTTTAAAAGGAAAGGGGCGGCCTGAAGGAAATATGCCCTAGAGGCAATAATAAAGTTATTATTTATTTCCTTATATCATGATAAATGTTTATTATTCATGCTAGAATTGTATTAACCGGAAACATAATACATGTGTGAATACATAGACAAACAGAGTGTCACTAGTATGCCTCTACTTGACTAGCTCGTTAATCGAAGATGGTTATGTTTCCTAACCATGAACAAAAGAGTTGTTATTTGATTAACGGGATCACATTATTAGAAGAATGATGTGATTGACATGACCCATTCTATTAGCTTAGCACCTGATCGTTTAGTATGTTGCTATTGCTTTCTTCATGACTTATACATGTTCCTATGATTATGAGATTATGTAACTTCCGTTTGCCGGAGAAACACTTTGTGTGCTACCAAACGTCACAACGTAACTGGGTGATTATAAAGGAGCTCTACAGGTGTCTCCAAAGGTAAATGTTGGGTTGGCGTATTTCGAGATTAGGAGTTGTCACTCCGATTGTCGGAGAGGTATCTCTGAGCCCTCTCGGTAATGCACATCACATAAGCCTTGCAAGCATTGCAACTAATGAGTTAGTTGCGAGATGATGTATTACGAAACGAGTAAAGAAACTTGCCGGTAACGAGATTAAACTAGGTATTGAAATACCGACGATCGAATCTCGGGCAAGTAACATACCGATGACAAATGGAACAACGTATGTTGTTATGCGGTCTGACCGATAAAGATCTTCGTAGAATATGTGGGAGCCAATATGAGCATCCAGGTTCCGCTATTGGTTATTGACCGGAGACATGTCTCGGTCATGTCTACATTGTTCTCGAACCCGTAGGGTCCGCACGCTTAAGGTTTCGATGACAGTTATATTATGAGTTTATGAGTTTTGATGTACCGAA
>NC_041382.1:645740252-645776784 GCF_002162155.2 Triticum dicoccoides
GTAACGGGCCTTATGGGCCATAGTGGAGAGAGAGAGGGGCGGCCAGGGTGGGCCGCGCGCCCCCTCCCCCTCTGGTCCGAATTGGACTAGGAGAGGGGGGCGGCGCCCCCCTTTCCTTCTCCCTCTCCCCCTTCCTTTCCCCCTCCTAGTAGGAGTAGGAAAGAGGGGAGTCCTACTCCTACTAGGAGAAGGACTCCTCCTTCTTGGCGCGCCCTAGGGCCGGCCGGCCTCCTCCCCTTGCTCCTTTATATACGGGGGCAGGAGGCACCCCTAGACACACAAGTTGATCCACGTGATCATTTTCTTAGCCGTGTGCGGTGCCCCCTTCCACCATACTCCTCGAATAATATTGTAGCGGTGCTTAGGAGAAGCCCTGCAACGGTAGAACATCAAGATCGTCACCACGCGGTCATGCTGACGGAACTCTTCCCCGACACTTTGCTGGATCGGAGTCTGGGGATCGTCATCGAGCTGAACGTGTGCTAAAACTCGGAGGTGCCATAGTTTCGGTGCTTGATCGGTCGGGCCGTGAAGACGTACGACTACATCAACCGCGTTATCATAACGCTTCCATTGTCGGTCTACGAGGGTACGTAGATCACACTCTCCCCTCTCGTTGCTATGCATCACCATGATCTTGCGTGTGCGTAGGAATTTTTTTGAAATTACTACGTTCCCCAACAGTGGCATCCGAGCCTAGGTTTTATGTGTTGATGTTATTTGCACGAGTAGAACACAAGTGAGTTGTGGGCGATATAAGTCATACTGCTTACCAGCATGTCATACTTTGGTTCGGCGGTATTGTTGGATGAAGCGGCCCGGACCGACATTACGCGTACGCTTACGCGAGACCGGTTCTCCCGACGTGCTTTGCACAAAGGTGGCTAGCGGGTGACAGTTCCTCCAACTTTAGTTGAACCGAGTGTGGCTACGCCCAGTCCTTGCGAAGGTTAAAACAGCACCAACTTGACAAACTATCATTGTGGTTTTGATGCGTAGGTAAGATTGGTTCTTGCTTAAGCCCGTAGCAGCCACGTAAAACATGCACCAACAAAGTAGAGGACGTCTAACTTGTGTTTTGCAGGGCATGTTGTGATGTGATATGGTCAAGACATGATGCTAAATTTTATTTTATGAGATGATCATGTTTTTGTTGGGTTTCGTAGTAATTTCAAAATTTTCCTACGTACACACAGGATCATGTGATGCATAGCAACGAGATGAGAGTGTTGTCTACGTACCCAACGCAGACCGACTGCGGAAGCGATGACACGACGTAGAGGAAGTAGTCGTACGTCTTCACGATCCAACCGATCAAGCACCGAAACTACGGCACCTCCGAGTTCGAGCACACGTTCAGCTCGATGACGATCCCCGGACTCCGATCCAGCAAAGTGTCGGGGAAGAGTTTCGTCAGCACGACGGCGTGGTGACGATCTTGATGAACTACAGCAGCAGGGCTTCGCCTAAACTCCGCTACAGTATTATCGAGGAATATGGTGGCAGGGGGCACCGCACACGGCTAAGGAATAGATCACGTGGATCAACTTGTGTCAACTTGTGTGTCTTTGGGGTGCCTCTACCTCAGTATATAAAGGAGCCAAGGGGGGAGGGGGCGCCGGCCAAGAGAGAGAGGCGCAGGAGGAGTCCTACTCCTACCGGGAGTAGGACTCCCCCCCAAATCCTATTCCAACTAGGATTCCCAAGGGGGAAAGAGGGAGAGGGGTGGCCGGCCACCTCTCCTAGTCCTAATAGGACTAGGTAAAGGGGGGGAGGCGCGCAGCCCCCTTGGGCTGCCCCTTTCTCCTTTCCACTAAGGCCCATGATGGCCCATATGGCTCCCGGGGGGTTCTGGTAACCTCCCGGTAACCCGGTAAAATCCCGATTTCACCCGGAACACTTCCGATGTCCAAACATAGGCTTCCAATATATCAATCTTTATGTCTCGACCATTTCGAGACTCCTCGTCATGTCCGTGATCACATCCGGGACTCCGAACAACCTTCGGTACATCAAAATGCATAAACTCATAATATAACTGTCATCGTAACCTTAAGCGTGCGGACCCTACGGGTTCGAGAACAATGTAGACATGACCGAGACACGTCTCTGGTCAATAACCAATAGCGGGACCTGGATGCCCATATTGGCTCCTACATATTTCTACGAAGATCTTTATCGGTCAGACCGCATAACAACATACGTTGTTCCCTTTGTCATCGGTATGTTACTTGCCCGAGATTCGATCGTCGGTATCCAATACCTAGTTCAATCTCGTTACCGGCAAGTCTCTTTACTCGTTCCGTAATACATCATCTCACAACTAACATATTAGTTGTAATGCTTGCAAGGCTTATGTGATGTGTATTACCGAGAGGGGCCAGAGATACCTCTCCGACAATCGGAGTGACAAATCCTAATCTCGAAATACGCCAACCCAACATCGACCATTGGAGACACCTGTAGTACTCCTTTATAATCACCCAGTTACGTTGTGACGTTTGGTAGTACCCAAAGTGTTCCTCCGGTAAACGGGAGTTGCATAATCTCATAGTCATAGGAACATGTATAAGTCATGAAGAAAGCAATAGCAACATACTAAACGATCGGGTGCTAAGCTAATGGAATGGGTCATGTCAATCAGATCATTCTGCTAATGATGTGACCTCGTTAATCAAATAACAACTCATTGTTTATGGTTAGGAAACATAACCATCTTTGATTAACGAGCTAGTCAAGTAGAGGCATACTAGTGACACTTTGTTTGTCTATGTATTCACACATGTATTATGTTTCCGGTAAATACAATTCTAGCATGAATAATAAACATTTATCATGATTATAAGGAAATAAATAATAACTTTATTATTGCCTCTAGGGCATATTTCCTTCAGTCTCCCACTTGCACTAGAGTCAATAATCTAGATTACACTGTAATGATTCTAACACCCATGGAGCTTTGGTGTTGATCATGTTTTGCTCGTGGAAGAGGCTTAGTCAACGGGTCTGCAACATTCAGATCCGTATGTATCTTGCAAATCTCTATGTCTCCCACCTGGACTAGATCCCGGATGGAG
Organism: Triticum dicoccoides; assembly: GCF_002162155.2. Lineage (NCBI taxonomy): Eukaryota > Viridiplantae > Streptophyta > Magnoliopsida > Poales > Poaceae > Triticum > Triticum dicoccoides. Next base: position 645,743,330 of record NC_041382.1, read on the forward strand.
TTGAAGCGTCTCTTGATGTGTTTGGTCCTTTGTGAAATCTGGATTCCTTTGCCAAGGCAATTGCACCAGTATTGTCACAAAAGATTTTCATTGGACCCGATGCACTAGGTATGACACCTAGATCGGATATGAACTCCTTCATCCAGACTCCTTCATTTGCTGCTTCCGAAGCAGCTATGTATTCCGCTTCACATGTAGATCCCGCTACGACGCTTTGTTTAGAACTGCACCAACTGACAGCTCCACCGTTTAATGTAAACACGTATCCGGTTTGCGATTTAGAATCGTCCGGATCAGTGTCAAAGCTTGCATCAACGTAACCTTTTACGATGAGCTCTTTGTCACCTCCATATACGAGAAACATATCCTTAGTCCTTTTCAGGTATTTCAGGATGTTCTTGACCGCTGTCCAGTGATCCACTCCTGGATTACTTTGGTACCTCCCTGCTAAACTTATAGCAAGGCACACATCAGGTCTGGTACACAGCATTGCATACATGATAGAGCCTATGGCTGATGCATAGGGAACATCTTTCATATTCTCTCTATCTTCTGCAATGGTCGGGCATTGAGTCTTACTCAATTTCACACCTTGTAATACAGGCAAGAATCCTTTCTTTGCTTGATCCATTTTGAATTTCTTCAAAATCTTGTCAAGGTATGTGCTTTGTGAAAGTCCAATTAAGCGTCTTGATCTATCTCTATAGATCTTAATGCCTAATATGTAAGCAGCTTCACCGAGGTCTTTCATTGAAAAACTTTTATTCAAGTATCCCTTTATGCTATCCAGAAATTCTATATCATTTCCAATCAGTAATATGTCATCCACATATAATATCAGAAATGCTACAGAGCTCCCACTCACTTTCTTGTAAATACAGGCTTCTCCGAAAGTCTGTATAAAACCAAATGCTTTGATCACACTATCAAAACGTTTATTCCAACTCCGAGAGGCTTGCACCAGTCCATAAATGGATCGCTGGAGCTTGCACACTTTGTTAGCTTCCTTTGGATCGACAAAACCTTCTGGTTGCATCATATACAACTCTTCTTCCAGAAATCCATTCAGGACTGGAGTTTTGACATCCATCTGCCAAATTTCATAATCATAAAATGCGGCAATTGCTAACATGATTCGGACAGACTTAAGCATCGCTACGGGTGAGAAGGTCTCATCGTAGTCAATCCCTTGAACTTGCCGAAAACCTTTTGCGACAAGTCGAGCTTTGTAGACAGTAACATTACCATCAGCGTCAGTCTTCTTCTTGAAGATCCATTTATTCTCAATTGCTTGCCGATCATCGGGCAAGTCAACCAAAGTCCACACTTTGTTCTCATACATGGATCCCATCTCAGATTTCATGGCTTCAAGCCACTTTGCGGAATCTGGGCTCACCATCGCTTCTTCATAGTTCGTAGGTTCATCATGATCTAGTAGCATGACTTCCAGAACAGGATTACCGTACCACTCTGGTGCGGATCTTACTCTGGTTGATCTACGAGGTTCAGTAGTATCTTGATCTGAAGTTTCATGATCAATATCATTGGTTTCCTCACTAACTGGTGTAGGTGTCACTGAAGCAGTTTTCTGTGATGAACTACTTTCCAGTAAGGGAGCAGGTACAGTTACCTCGTCAAGTTCTACTTTCCTCCCACTCACTTCTTTCGAGAGAAACTCCTTCTCTAGAAATGATCCATTCTTAGCAACGAATGTCTTGCCTTCGGATCTGTGATAGAAGGTGTACCCAACAGTTTCCTTTGGGTATCCTATGAAGACACATTTCTCCGATTTGGGTTCGAGCTTATCAGGTTGAAGCTTTTTCACATAAGCATCGCAGCCCCAAACTTTAAGAAACGACAACTTTGGTTTCTTGCCAAACCACAGTTCATAAGGCGCCGTCTCAACGGATTTTGATGGTGCCCTATTTAACGTGAATGCGGCCGTCTCTAAAGCATATCCCCAAAATGATAGTGGTAAATCAGTAAGAGACATCATAGATCGCACCATATCTAGTAAAGTACGATTACGACGTTCGGACACACCATTACGCTGTGGTGTTCCGGGTGGCGTGAGTTGCGAAACTATTCCACAGTTTTTCAAATGTACACCAAACTCGTAACTCAAATATTCTCCTCCACGATCAGATCGTAGAAACTTTATTTTCTTGTTACGATGATTTTCAACTTCACTCTGAAATTCTTTGAACTTTTCAAATGTTTCAGACTTTATGTTTCATTAAGTAGATATACCCATATCTGCTTAAATCATCTGTGAAGGTGAGAAAATAACGTATCCGCCACGAGCCTCAATATTCATCGGGCCACATACATCTGTATGTATGATTTCCAACAAATCTGTTGCTCTCTCCATAGTACCGGAGAACGGTGTTTTAGTCATCTTGCCCATGAGGCACGGTTCGCAAGTACCAAGTGATTCATAATCAAGTGGTTCCAAAAGTCCATCAGCATGGAGTTTCTTCATGCGCTTTATACCGATATGACCTAAACGACAGTGCCACAAATAAGTTGCACTTTCGTTATCAACTCTGCATCTTTTGGCTTCAACATTATGAATATGTGTATTACTACTATCGAGATTTAATAAGAATAGACCACTCTTCAAGGGTGCATGACCATAAAAGATATTACTCATATAAATAGAACAACCATTATTCTCTGATTTAAATGAATAACCGTCTCGCATTAAACAAGATCCAGATATAATGTTCATGCTCAACGCTGGCACCAAATAACAATTACTTAGGTCTAATATTAATCCCGAAGGTAGATGTAGAGGTAGCGTGCCGACTGCGATCACATCGACTTTGGAACCATTTCCCACGCGCATCGTCACCTCGTCCTTTGCCAGTGCCCGCTTATTCTGTAGTCCCTGTTTCGAGTTGCAAATATTAGCAACAGAACCAGTATCAAATACCCAGATGCTACTGCGAGCTCTAGTAAGGTACACATCAATAACATGTATATCACATATACCTTTGTTCACCTTGCCATCCTTCTTATCCGCCAAATACTTGGGGCAGTTCCGCTTCCAGTGACCAGTCTGCTTGCAGTAGAAGCACTCTGTTTCAGGCTTAGGTCCAGACTTGGGTTTCTTCTCTTGAGCAGCAACTTGCTTGCCGTTCTTCTTGAAGTTCCCCTTTTTCTTCCCTTTGCCCTTTTTCTTGAAACTAGTGGTCTTGTTAACCATCAACACTTGATGCTCCTTCTTGATTTCTACCTCCGCAGCTTTCAGCATTGCGAAGAGCTCGGGAATAGTCTTATTCATCCCTTGCATATTATAGTTCATCACGAAGCTCTTGTAGCTTGGTGGTAGTGATTGGAGAATTCTGTCAATAACGCAATCATCCAGAAGATTAACTCCCAATTGAATCAAGTGATTATTATACCCAGACATTTTGAGTATATGCTCACTGACAGAACTGTTCTCCTCCATCTTGCAGCTATAGAACTTATTGGAGACTTCATATCTCTCAATTCGGGCATTTGCTTGAAATATTAACTTCAACTCCTGGAACATCTCATATGCTCCATGACGTTCAAATGTCGTTGAAGTCCCGATTCTAAGCCGTAAAGCATGGCACACTGAACTATCGAGTAGTCATCAGCTTTGCTCTGCCAGACGTTCATAACATCTGGTGTTGCTCCAGCAGCAGGCCTGGCACCCAGCGGTGCTTCCAGGACGTAATTTTTCTGTGCAGCAATGAGGATAATCCTCAAGTTACGGACCCAGTCCGTGTAATTGCTACCATCATTTTTCAACTTTGCTTTCTCAAGGAACGCATTAAAATTCAACGGAACAACAGCACGAGCCATCTATCTACAATCAACATAAACAAGCAAGATACTATCAGGTACTAAGTTCATGATAAATTTAAGTTCAATTAATCATATTATTTAAGAACTCCCACTTAGATAGACATCCCTCTAATCCTCTAAGTGATTACGTGATCCAAATCAACTAAACCATGACCGATCATCACGTGAGATGGAGTAGTTTTCAATGGTGAACATCGTTATGTTGATCATATCTACTATATGATTCACGCTCGACCTTTCGGTCTCCGTGTTCCGAGGCCATATCTGCATATGCTAGGCTCGTCAAGTTTAACCTGAGTATTCTGCGTGTGCAAAACTGGCTTGCACCCGTTGTGGATGGATGTAGAGCTTATCACACCCGATCATCACGTGGTGTCTGGGCACGACGAACTTTGGCAACGGTGCATACTCAGGGAGAACACTTCTTGATAATTTAGTGAGAGATCATCTTATAATGCTACCGTCAATCAAAGCAAGATAAGATGCATAAAAAGATAAACATCACATGCAATCAATATAAGTGATATGATATGGTCATCATCATCTTGTGCTTGTGATCTCCATCTCCGAAGCACCGTCATGATCACCATTGTCACTGGCGCGACACCTTGATCTCCATCGTAGCATCGTTGTCGTCTCGCCAATCTTATGCTTCCACGACTATCACTACCGTTTAGTAATAAAGTAAAGCATTACATCGCGATTGCATTGCATACAATAAAGCGACAACCATATGGCTCCTGCCAGTTGCCGATAACTCGGTTACAAAACATGATCATCTCATACAATAAAATTCAGCATCATGCTTTGACCATATCACATCACAACATGCCCTGCAAAAACAAGTTAGACGTCCTCTACTTTGTTGTTGCATGTTTTACGTGGCTGCTACGGGCTTAAGTAAGAACCAATCTCACCTACGCATCAAAACCACAACGATAGTTTGTCAAATAGACTCCGTTTTAACCTTCGCAAGGACCGGGCGTAGCCATACTTGGTTCAACTAAAGTTGGAGAGACAGTCGCCCGCAAGCCATCTCTGTGCAAAGCACGTCGAGGGAACCGGTCTCGCGTAAGCGTACGCGTAAGGTTGGTTCGGGTCGTCTCGTCCAACAATACCGCCGAACCAAAGTATGACATGCTGGTAGGCAGTATGACTTGTATCGTCCACAACTCACTTGTGTTCTACTCGTGCATATAACATCAACATAAATAACCTAGGCTCTGATAGCACTGTTGGGTTTCGTAGTAATTTCAAAATTTTCCTACGTACACACAGGATCATGTGATGCATAGCAACAAGATGAGAGTGTTGTCTACGTACCCAACGCAGACCGACTGCGGAAGCGATGACACGACGTAGAGGAAGTAGTCGTACGTCTTCACGATCCAACCGATCAAGCACCAAAACTACGGCACCTCCGAGTTCGAGCACACGTTCAGCTCAATGACGATCCCCGGACTCTGATCCAGCAAAGTGTCGGGGAAGAGTTTCGTCAGTACGACGGCGTGGTGACGATCTTGATGAACTACAGCAGCAGGGCTTCGCCTAAACTCCGCTACAGTATTATCGAGGAATATGGTGGCAGGGGGCACCGCACACGGCTAAGGAATAGATCACGTGGATCAACTTGTGTCAACTTGTGTGTCTTTGGGGTGCCTCTACCTCAGTATATAAAGGAGCCAAGGGGGGAGGGGGCGCCGGCCAAGAGAGAGAGGCGCAGGAGGAGTCCTACTCCTACCGGGAGTAGGACTCCCCCCCAAATCCTATTCCAACTAGGATTCCCAAGGGGGAAAGAGGGAGAGGGGTGGCCGGCCACCTCTCCTAGTCCTAATAGGACTAGGGAAAGGGGGGAGGCGCGCAGCCCCCTTGGGCTGCCCCTTTCTCCTTTCCACTAAGGCCCATGATGGCCCATATGGCTCCCGGGGGGTTCCGGTAACCTCCCGGTAACCCGGTAAAATCCCGATTTCACCCGGAACACTTCCGATGTCCAAACATAGGCTTCCAATATATCAATATTTATGTCTCGACCATTTCGAGACTTCTCGTCATGTCCGTGATCACATCCGAGACTCCGAACAACCTTCGGTACATCAAAATGCATAAACTCATAATATAACTGTCATCGTAACCTTAAGCGTGCGGACCCTACGGGTTTGAGAACAATGTAGACATGACCGAGACACGTCTCTGGTCAATAACCAATAGCGGGACCTGGATGCCCATATTGGCTCCTACATATTTCTACGAAGATCTTTATCGGTCAGACCGCATAACAACATACGTTGTTCCCTTTGTCATCGGTATGTTACTTGCCCGAGATTCGATCGTCGGTATCCAATACCTAGTTCAATCTCGTTACCGGCAAGTCTCTTTACTCGTTCCGTAATACATCATCTCACAACTAACATATTAGTTGTAATGCTTGCAAGGCTTATGTGATGTGTATTACCGAGAGGGCCCAGAGATACCTCTCCGACAATCGGAGTGACAAATCCTAATCTCGAAATACGCCAACCCAACATCGACCATTGGAGACACCTGTAGTACTCCTTTATAATCACCCAGTTACGTTGTGATGTTTGGTAGTACCCAAAGTGTTCCTCCGGTAAACGGGAGTTGCATAATCTCATAGTCATAGGAACATGTATAAGTCATGAAGAAAGCAATAGCAACATACTAAACGATCAGGTGCTAAGCTAATGGAATGGGTCATGTCAATCAGATCATTCTGCTAATGATGTGACCTCGTTAATCAAATAACAACTCATTGTTCATGGTTAGGAAACATAACCATCTTTGGTTAACGAGCTAGTCAAGTAGAGGCATACTAGTGACACTTTGTTTGTCTATGTATTCACACATGTATTATGTTTCCGGTAAATACAATTCTAGCATGAATAATAAACATTTATCATGATTATAAGGAAATAAATAATAACTTTATTATTGCCTCTAGGGCATATTTCCTTCAGTTTTGTAACTGAGTTATCGGCAACTGGCAGGAGCCATATGGTTGTCGCTTTATTGTATGCAATGCAATTGCGCTGTAATGCTTTACTTTATCACTAAGCAGTAGCGATAGTCGTGGAAGCATAAGATTGGCGAGACGACAGCGATGCTACAATGATGATCAAGGTGTCGCGCCGGTGACAATGGTGATCATGATGGTGCTTCGAAGATGGAGATCACAAGCACAAGATGATAATGGCCATATCATATCACTTATATTGATTGCATGTGATTTTATCTTTTATGCATCTTATCTTGCTTTGTTTGACGGTAGCATTTTAAGATGATCTCTCACTAAATTATCAAGAAGTGTTCTCCCTGAGTATGCACCGTTGCGAAAGTTCTTCGTGCTGAGACACCACGTGATGATCGGGTGTGATAGGCTCTACGTTCAAATTCAACAAGTGCAAAACAGTTGCACACGCAGAATACTCAGGTTATACTTGACGAGCCAAGCATATACAGATATGGCCTCGGAACACGGAGACCGAAAGGTCGAGCGTGAATCATATAGTAGATATGATCAACATAGTGATGTTCACCATTGAAACTACTCCATCTCACGTGATGATCGGACATGGTTTAGTTGATTTGGATCACGTGATCACTTAGAGGATTAGAGGGATGTCTATCTAAGTGGGAGTTCTTAAGTAATATGATTAATTGAACTTTAATTTATCATAAACTTAGTCCTGATAGTATTAGCATATCTATGTTGTAGATAAATAGCTCGCATTGTTGCTTTCATATGTTTATTTTGATATGTTCCTAGAGAAAATTGTGTTGAAAGATGTTAGTAGCAATGATGCGGATTGGATCCGTGATCTGAGGTTTATCCTCATTGCTGCACAGAAGAATTATGTCCATGATGCACCGCTAGGTGACAGACCTATTGCAGGAGCAGATGTAGACGTTATGAATGTTTGGCTAGCTCAATATAATGACTACTTGATAGTTTAGTGCATCATGCTTAATGGCTTAGAATCAGGACTTCAAAGACGTTTTGAACGTCATGGACCATATGAGATGTTCCAGGAGTTGAAGTTAATATTTCAAGCAAATACCCGAGTTGAGAGATATGAAGTCTCCAACAGGTTCTATAGCTAAAAGATGGAGGAGAATCGCTCAACTAGTGAGCATGTGCTCAAATTGTCTAGGTACTACAATTGCTTGAATCAAGTGGGAGTTAATCTTCCAGATAAAATAGTGATTGACAGAATTCTCTAGTCACCATCACCAAATTAGTAGAACTTCGTGATGAACTATGATATGCAAGGGATAACGGAAACGATTCCCAAGCTCTTCGTAATACTGAAATTGACGAAGGTAGAAATCGAGAAAAACATCAAGTGTTGATGGTAGACAAGATCACTAGTTTCAAGAAAAGGGCAGAGGGAAGAAGGGGAACTTCAAGAAGAACAACAAGCAAGTTGCTGCTCAAGTGAAGAAGCCCAAGTCTGGTCCTAAGCCTGAGACTAAGTGCTTCTACTGCAAAGGGACTGGTCACTGGAAGCGGAACTGCCCCAAGTATTTGGCAGATAAGAAGGATGGCAAAGTGAACAAGGGTATATTTGATATACATGTTATTGATGTGTATTTTACTATTGTTCATAGCAACCCCTCGGTATTTGATACTGGTTCAGTTGCTAAGAATAGTAACTCGAAACAGGAGTTGCAGAATGAACAGAGACTAGTTAAGGGTGAAGTGACGATGTGTATTGGAAATGGTTCCAAGATTGATATGATCATCATCGCACACTCCCTATACTTTCGGGATTAGTGTTAAACCTAAAATAAATGTTATTTAGTGTTTGCGTTGAGCATGAATATGATTTGATCATGTTTATTGCAATACGGTTATTCATTTAAGTAAGAGAATAAATTGTTGTTCTGTTTACATGAATAAAATCTTATATGGTTACACACCCAATGAAAATGGTTCGTTGGATCTCGATCGTAGTGATACACATATTCATAATATTGAAACCAAAAGATGCAAAGTTAATAATGATAGTGCAACTTACTTGTGGCACTGCCGTTTAGGTCATATTGATGTAAAGCGCATGAAGAAACTCCATGCTGATGGGCTTTTGGAATCACTTGATTATGAATCAGTTGATGCTTGCGAACCATGCCTCATGGGCAAGATGACTAAGACTCTGTTCTCCGGAACAATGGAGCGAGCAACATATTTGTTGGAAATCATACATACTGATGTATGTGGTCCGATGAATATTGAGACTCGCGGCAGGTATCATTATTTTCTGATCTTCACAGATGATTTGAGCAGATATGAGTATATCTACTTGATGAAACACAAGTCTGAAACATTTGAAAAGTTCAAAGAATTTCAGAGTGAAGTGGAGAATCACTGTAACAAAAATAAAAGTTTCTATGATATGATCGCAGAAATAAAATATTTGAGTTACGAGTTTGGCCTTCAGTTAAAACAATGTGAAATAGTTTCACTACTCACGCCACCTGGAACACCACAGTGTAATGGTGTGTCCGAACGTCATAACCGTACTATTATTGGATATAGTGCAGTCTATGATGTTTTCTTACCGATTAATCACTATAGTTTTGGGGTTATGCATTAGAGACAGCTGCATTCACATTAAAAAGGGCACCATCTAAATCCGTTGAGGCGACATCGTATGAACTATGGTTTGGCAAGAAACCAAAGTTGACGTTTCTTAAAATTTGAGGTTGTAATGCTTATGTGGAAAAGTTTCAACCTGATAAGCTCAAACCCAAATCGGAGAAGTGCATCTTCATAGGATACCCCAAAGAAAATGTTGGGTACACCTTCTATCACAAATCTAAAGGCAAGTTACTCATTGCTGAGAATGGATCCTTTCTAGAGAAGGAGTTTCTCTCGAAAGAAGTGAGTGGGAGAAAAGTACAACTTGATGAGGTAACTGTACCTGCTCCCTTATTGGAAAGTAGTTCATCACAGAAATCTGTTTCTGTGACTCCTACACCAATTAGTGAGGAAGCTAATGATGATGATCATGTAACTTCAGATCAAGTTACTACCGAACCTCGTAGGTAAACCAGAGTGAGATCCGCACCAGAGTGGTACGGTAATCATGTTCTGGAGGTCATGTTACTTGACCATGGCTAACCTACGAACTATGAGGAAGCGATGATGAGCCCAGATTCCACGAAATGGCTTGAGGCCATGAAATCTGAGATGAGATCCATGTATAAGAACAAAGTATGGACTTTGATTGACTTGCCCAAAGATCGGTGAGTCATTGAGATTAAATGGATCTTCAAGAAGAAGACGGACGTTGATAGTAGTGTTACTATCTACAAAGCTAGAATTGTCGCAAAAGGTTTTCGACAAGTTCAAGGTGTTGACTACGATGAGAGTTTCTCACTCGTATATATGCTTAAGTCTGTCCGAATCATGTTAGCAATTGCCACAATTTATGAAATCTGGCAAATGGATAAACAAAACTGCATTCCTTAATGGATTTATTAAAGAAGAGTTGTATATGATACAACCAGAAGGTTTGTCAATCCTAAAGGTGCTAACAAAATGTGCAAGCTCCAGCGATCCATATATGGACTGGTGCAAGCATCTCGGAGTTGGAATATGCGCTTTGATAAGATGATCAAAGCATATAGTTTTATACAGACTTGCCGTGAAGCATGTATTTACAAGAAAGTGAGTGGGAGCACTACAACATTTCTGATAAGTATATGTGAATGACATATTGTTGATCGGAAATAATGTAGAATTATTCTGCAAAGCATAAAGGAGTGTTTTGAAAGAAGTTTTTCAAAGAAAGACCTCGGTGAAGTTGCTTACATATTAAGCATCAAGATCTATAGAGATAGATCAAGACGCTTGATAAGTTTTTTCAATGAGTACATACCTTGACAATATTTTGAAGTAGTTAAAAAATGGAACAGTCAAAGAAAGAGTTCTTAGCTGTGTTACAAGGTGTGAAATTGAGTAAGACTCAAAGACCGACCATGGCAGAAGATAGAAAGAGAATGAATGTCATTCCCTATGCCTCAGCCATAGGTTCTATAAAGTATGTCATGCTGTGTACCAGATCTATTGTATACCCTACACTGTGTTAAGCAAGGAAGTACAATAGTGATCTAAGAGTAGATCACTGGACGGCGGTCAAAATTATCCTTAGTGGAATAAGGAAATATTTCTCAATTATGGAGGTGACAAAAGGTTCATCGTAAAAAGTTACGTCGATGCAAGTTTTGACACATATCTGGATGACTCTAAGTCTCGATCTAGATACATATTGAAAGTGGGAGCAATTAGCTAGAGTAGCTCCGTGCAGAGCATTGTAGACATAGAATTCGCAAAATACTTACGGATCTATATGTGACAGACCCGTTGACTAAAATTATCTCACAAGCAAAACATGATCACACCTTAGTACTTTTTGGGTGTTAATCACATAAACGATGTGAACTAGATTACTGACTCTAGTAAACCCTTTGGGTATAGGTCACATGACGATGTAAACTATAGGTGTTAATCACATGGTGATGTGAACTATTAGTGTTGAATCACATGGCGATGTGAACTAGATTATTGACTCTAGTGCAAGCGGGAGACTGAAGGAAATATGCCCTAGAGGCAATAATAAAGTTATTATTTATTTCCTTATATCATGATAAACGTTTATTATTCATACTAGAATTGTATTAATCGGAAACATAATACATGTGTGAATACATAGACAAACAGAGTGTCACTAGTATGCCTCTACTTGACTAGCTCATTAATCGAAGATGGTTATGTTTCCTAACCATGAACAAAAGAGTTGTTATTTGATTAATGGGATCACATCATTAGAAGAATGATGTGATTGACATGACCCATTCCATTAGCTTAGCACCCGATCGTTTAGTATGTTGCTATTGCTTTCTTCATGACTTATACATGTTCCTATGACTATGAGATTATGCAACCCCCGTTTGTCGGAGGAACACTTTGTGTGCTACCAAACGTCACAACATAACTAGGTGATTATAAAGGAGCTCTACAGGTGTCTCCAAAGGTAAATGTTGGGTTGGCGTATTTCGAGATTAGGATTTGTCACTCCGATTGTCGGAGAGGTATCTCTGGGCCCTCTCGGTAATGCACATCACATAAGCCTTGCAAGCATTGCAACTAATGAGTTAGTTGCGAGATGATGTATTACGAAACGAGTAAAGAGACTTGCCGGTAACGAGATTGAACTAGGTATTGAGATACCGACGATCGAATCTCGGGCAAGTAACATACCGATGACAAAGGGAACAACGTATGTTGTTATGCGGTCTGACCGATAAAGATCTTCGTAGAATATGTGGGAGCCAATATGAGCATCTAGGTTCCACTATTGGTTATTGACCGGAGACATGTCTCGGTCATGTCTACATTGTTCTCGAACCCGTAGGGTCCGCACGCTTAAGGTTTCGATGACAGTTATATTATGAGTTTATGAGTTTTGATGTACCGAAGTTAGTTCGGAGTCTCGGATGTGATCACGGACATGACGAGGAGTCTTGAAATGGTCGAGACATAAAGATTGATATATTGGACGGCTATATTCGGACACCAGAAGTGTTCCGGATGATTTCGGAGAAAACCGGAGTGTCGGAGGGTTACCGGAACCCCCCGGGAGAAGTAATGGGCCTTATGGGCCATAGTGGAGAGAGAGAGGGGCGGCCAGGGTGGGCCGCGCGCCCCCTCCCCGTCTGGTCCGAATTGGACTAGGAGAGGGGGGGGGGGCGGCGCCCCCCTTTCCTTCTCCCTCTCCCCCTTCCTTTCCCCCTCCTAGTAGGAGTAGGAAAGAGGGGAGTCCTACTCCTACTAGGAGGAGGACTCCTCCTCCTTGGCGCGCCCTAGGGCCGGCCGGCCTCCTCCCCTTGCTCCTTTATATACGGGGGCAGGAGGCACCCCTAGACACACAAGTTGATCCATGTGATCGTTTTCTTAGCCGTGTGCGGTGCTCCCTTCCACCATACTCCTCGATAATATTGTAGCGGTGCTTAGGCGAAGCCCTGCAACAGTAGAACATCAAGATCGTCACCACGCCGTCGTGCTGACGGAACTCTTCCCCGACACTTTGCTGGATCGGAGTCCGGGGATCGTCATCGAGCTGAACGTGTGCTAAAACTCGGAGGTGCCGTAGTTTCGGTGCTTGGTCGGTCGGGCCGTGAAGACGTACGACTACATCAACCGCGTTGTCATAACGCTTCCGCTGTCGGTCTACGAGGGTACGTAGATCACACTCTCCCCTCTCGTTGCTATGCATCACCATGATCTTGCGTGTGCGTAGGAATTTTTTTGAAATTACTACGTTCCCCAACACGGCCAAACTTTTCCCCTTGGCCCGTTGGCGTCACCACGGCGTTCTCTACCCGCTGTCGATGGGAACCCCACATCTGTGTGTCTGGTTTGTGCCCCATAGGGTTCTCTAGTCATCCGTCATTGGCGGGGATATTGTGGAGGTGGATTTAGGGCCAGTTTGGTTGGCGTCCTGACCATTTTGTGCCTGGCCTGAATCCTCCCTGGGAGCTGCCTGAGAGTCGTTTGGTTGGTAGCCTGGTTATGCCTGCACTAGCCTGGCCTGGAGGGATATACTTGTGGTTAGCCTGGTCAAAAACTGCATGCACCTACTTAGCATGGTCCAGGCGTCTGAATTCGGATGCTTGGCCGATGCCTGGACTCTAAAATAGCTGCCTGGTTTACTAATATGTACTGATGCTGTAATTAGCACATGTACGGTCCCACTTTGAATCACGGCCAGGCCAGGCACGAACCAAACGACCTTACCACATGCTTGCCTGGCCAGGTAGAAAACCATTGTCTTCCCAAGCCTAGTCCAGGCACCTATTTAACCCAGGCATGGACTTGCACGAGCTGTTGGACGTCTGTTTTGGACTTACGTTGTGGAAAACTAGTATAGACGTTCATATAGACAAGTTATTGGAGATGTTCTTATGGCACGAATAATGGTTCCTGTCTTTCCCCATGTCTATGGCCATCCCTCAAAGATGGTGTCGATCGCCGGACATTCATTCTGCTCTGATTACTCCCTCCGTCCTCAAGTACATGGCATATTAATTTGGTCAAAAAGTCAATTCTTTCTGAATTTGACCAAATATATAGAAGAAAATATCAACAACTACAATATTGAATAAATATATCATTGGAATAAATCTAACGGCGGATATATTGATATTGATTTGATAATGTTTATCTTACTATTTTGTATATATACTTGGTCAAACTTAGAAAGCGTTTACCTTCTGATTGAATTTATATGCCATCTATTTGGGGAGGGAGATAGTAACATTTATCCACAACGGTGGCCTAAAGAGGGAATGTATCTACTTTATGTTTTTTGTTCTCTAGATCCATCTCCAGCGGTGAAACTCCCAGATACGACTCGGTTAGGGAACTTGTGGTGTTTGCGTTCCTCTCCTATGTTTGGTCGGAGTTGGGATTATCCTAGGAGAGGAACACTGATAACTTATCTGTTGCTGCTTTTACAAGCTCATGATCTTCAATAAGGTTACTTCAGTAAGACGGAGGCAGAGAGGCGATAAAGAACGTTGTTCGCGGCATGCTGTCAAGGGAAGCAGATGGAAGATGGTGATATTTTTCTTGAAGGACTTGTTTGTATTTTTTTTATTCTTGTAAGGGAGTTCTTTTAAAGGGCTTATATCTGGCCTTGTGCCTTTTTCCACCAAAAGAAAATAAAAGTTCATAGCAGAAAGCCGCAGGTGGCACAAAAGAAAAAGGTGCAGTTCGGTCTGCCAAACACTACAATACAGCAGATTAAGGATCCGCTTGGTTCGGATTCCAAAACCAGCTTCTGCTTTGAAAATACTGAATCTGAACCAAGGGCAAAAAAAATGTACTGCCAGATGATCAGTAGTGGCTGTATGCAGTTCTTCTGCTGGAGTTGTGTATGCAGTTCTGCCACCCGTCGGAAGCCGGAGCGCAACTTCAGGGCCAGGAGCCCAGGATCTTTCTTCACTTTCAAACCGCTTGTCGCCCTGAATTAATCACACGGGCCGGCGTTTTATCAGTCCATTTTCTTCTTGGACCGAAGCTTTTCCAGTTTGTCGCTCTCCCTGCAGATGCGGTCAGATCGACAGTAACTTGTGAATGGGAGTTTGTCCGAGCCCGTTTAGAAGCTTACTGGCGACACACAGGTGGATGCAGTCTCACCATCATTAGCAGGCCAGCATGCATGCATGCATGATGAGCGAGTACACATGCAAGGACCCCGAGCTGCCTCCTGGATTTTAGCCAGCGTGCTTGCAGCGCTGCGAGCTGCAGATAGCTATTGGATTATGCGTATACATGGCCGACAGACAAGAAGATCATGGCCTCTCTTTCGGTGCCAAGCTTGGCATGCATTGCAGCCACGCCCAAGGCTTTAGGCTAGCAGCAGCAGCAGGCACATGTGCATGATCCATCAGCTAGCTAGGCACTACTGTACATCTGGTAGTGCATGCTGCGTAGAACATAGTGGAGTAGTAGTACACTGGTACTCCATCGGATAAATATGTGCATAAGGAGGAAATAGGTAAGAGCATCTACGGGCACCCCAAACACATCTCAAACATCCGAGCGGGCCGACCAGACACAAAAAATCAACCCACACAGATGCCTCAAACCGGCCTTAAACGTCTGGGCTGTCCGGCTCCCTCATGTCCTGCCCAAATCTAGGGTAGATATGGGGCGGCCCGGGCATGTCCGGGCGCGTCCGCCTGGTAGGCTCGGCCCACCATCGACCCCATAGGTGTCCCATAAAATCCCCAATCTGGTTTCAGCTCTGAACCCTAGCTCACTCCACTCGTCTCTCTCGCTCTGTCCTGTCCTCTCCCCACCCGCATTCTGATCCAATACGGCGCGATGTCAAGCTCCGGCAGCCACTCCGGCTCCGACCTCGACTCCGACGATGAGTTGGCCCTTCGCATTGCCTTGGAGCGGTCCAAGCTAGAGACCGAGGGCAGCTCCGGATCTGCAGCTTCACCACAACTCCCGCGCCGGCCAGCGCGGACGCGGGAGCTGGACCCTCCCAACCCGTGGTCAGCTCCGGCAGGACAACACAGTCCGCACCGCCCTCGCGTCATACCCTTCTACCGCCGACTGCTCCTCTGCGAGGCAGCAGTGGGGCTAGTGCCCGCGCCATGGGCCCGCACACGCACTCTAGAATTGGAGGCGCGCGCCGCCCGCCGCGAGAGGCAGCGGGCAAGGGAGAGGGTGGCGGCGGAGCGGTCCATGCGTCGTCGCCGCGGGATGCCAGCAGAGCTCTACGAGGATGAGCGGCTCCTCGCATGGGTCTATCGCCGGTCACTCCTGACGGCGGAGACGGACGCTCGCCACCTCCGGTGGAGAACACAAAGGCGCTCCAGATAGTCATAGAGCAGTCGGAGCGGGAGGCGAAGGAGGCAGCGGCGGAGGTGACTCTACCCGCCAAGCTGAAGCGACGGTAGGACAAGGCCATCCGCCGGATGAAGGGGCTAATCGTCATGTCCTCCTCCGACTCCGACGACGGCGACGACGACAACTCCACCTCCTCCGACAACGACCAAGATTCTCCACCAGCCGCGGATGCCTACAACTGCACCGGTGATCGGAAGGGCAACGGCCCGGCACGGAAGTGGTGATCCCACTTCTCCTCCAATGTTTATATCATTTTTAGTTGTTGATGTTTAAGAATTTGTCCGGTGACGAACTCAGATGATCTTTTGAATGATGTGAAGCTCGTTTATATCCATTTGCAGCCGATTTTGCTGCCCGTCATTTGATCACGTAGAGTAGCTCATGTTGCATGTATATTATGGATATAGGGTGTCGGATATGAGATATGACTTTTTTTTGTCAGATTTATCTGGCAGGGAAAATTCCCATATCTTAGCTCCCGCGACGCTGCTGCGACTCCGCCGCCGCCGCGGCTGCGGCTTAGTTCGCATCCCGTCCTCCACCCCTAACCATGGCCTCCTCTCCCACCACCAACCTCACCCCTGTGATCCCTCCACAGCCACCAACGCCCCACCCCTCCCCTTCGTCCTAGCTCCCCTGCAGATCCAGATCCAGTGCTGCTGGCTGCCGGTGCTGAGGATGGAGACGGGGACTCTCTCGCGCGCTCCGCGGATTGCCCTGGGATCCCCCCTCCGCTCAAGCTGCCACCACCTCCAGATCGGCTTCCTCCGAATTTCACGCCGCTGGTAGTGACCGATGCTTCGTAGGAACCTACGGAGAAGGGGTGGGTGGAGGTCGGGGGCCAGCATCGCCGGAGGCTGGAGAAACTCTCTGCCCCGCCCCGCAAGAAGGACACCGACCGCTCCCTTGCTTTCAAGCGGAGAGCTTATGGGCTTTGCTTCCGTTGCTTGGCGGAGGACCACATCGTCGCCGACTGTCGTGGGCCTGTCACCTGCCTGGGTTGCGGTAGCTCTGGGCATCGCGAGCGCGGCTGTCCGGGCCGCCTCCCTACCGGCAATGGTCATCTCCGCGGCTCCCTGTCGCCGCCGGCTGCTCCTCGCCTCCAACACCCATCCTCAGCTTCTTCACCGCAGTTGCGGCAACGCTCGTGGGCAGCAGTTGTTGCCGCCCCGACTGGGCTCGTTCAAGGGGCCCCTTGTAGCAACTCCGGCACCCCCTGGTCGGGTCAGTCCGGCCCTGACGAGTCGGCCTTGGCTACTGATTTGGGGCTGCTGCAACCCCTCTTTGCAGCTCAGACCGAGGCGTTGTCGAGTTGCAGGCTCTGGTTACCGCTCGTGTGGAGGATGTCGTTCAACCCCTCCGCGACATGGCGGTTGCTCTGCAGGGTTGGGCGGCCCAGGTCTCGAGCCTCTTGGAGCAGCTGGAGGCTATCAGTGGCAAAGTAGTGGGGAACAGTGGGGGATCTTCCTCCTTGGCGCCTTTGGGTTTGCCTCCTCCCTGGTGCGAGCATGAGGAGCCACCGGCGCCTCTTGTTGTTGCCTATGGCAAGGATGTCAGTCAGGCGGGAGTGGCCGGGTGCTCGTCTGAGGTGCTGGCAACTGTGGCGCTGCCTGCAGATGTTCTTCCTACGTTGGTTGTCGTTCTGCACAAGACGGTGATTCTAGGAGAGGAGGAGCAAGCTAAGGTGGCTGAGATAGTCATAGCGAGCAATGATATGGAGCAGATTGAGGTGGCCTTGCCTGATGGTTTGGTTGGAGAGGTGCCTCCCTTCGTCCCCTCTTCAGTGAAGCTTGCTTCAGGGGGCACTACCAATATGATGTCTTCTGGGTCCGAGGAACCACTTGGTGATATTGGCGTGCCATCAACTACCTTGTTGGATGAGTTCCTAAGCAGTTTCAGTTGCGCGGCACCGCGGTCCTTGCTCGAGGAACCGATTCATGTGCAGATTGAAGGGGCATCTTCTTGTTTCGAGAGGCGTAGTGGACGTTTGGATAATAAGAATAGAAACAACAACATTCCTACTGCCAAATGCGCTGAATATAGGTTGGCGGAGGCTTATGGGGAACTACCGAAGAGGATGAAATCTAAGAAAGGCTCCGAAGAGGATGTGCAAGAGAAGATGAACTCTTATCTAAGGATGTACAAGAAACCCCCTACGCCGACAGCGACCCAGGCAATTCGTGCATTGGTGGAGGCCAATGGTTGATCTCATTTTTCAAAAGGTTAGGTGCGAGTTCACATCGAGTTGGAGGCATGTTCTTCAGGTTGCAGTGGTTGTCTTGGTCGGGTATGTTGTGTTGACCATGGTCTTGGGCCTTGGCACCCTTGTATCTGGCTCGGACGACGTCCCTTGAGTGCTAGTCCGGTGTGTGTGGTCTTCGTCGGTTTCCCTTAATTAACTGATGTCATGTATGGTTTTTGGGTCCAGTTTCCCTTATTAACCGGACCAACTCTCTTCTTCTTAATGCAATGCGGGAGCTCCCCGCCCTCTGACGAGGTTCCGTCAAAAAGATATGAGATATGAGGATGTGGAGAGGGAAATATGAGGTGTGTTTCGTCAATGCTCGCGGACATGTTTGAGGGGCCGAATTAGCACCTCGCGACTGTAGATGCTCTAAGACATACATACCGATGCACAACAGGATATTATAACTCAATATATATATTTATCCTCCACATTGCATGTTTGCATGCAGTAATAATAACGGTGACTAGTCTATCTAAACCAAATTACCAAAAGCATGCATGCTTCTACCATACCCAGCTAATACGTGTTTTGTGTGCGTTTCGGCAAATATCAGCCGATCGATCAGAAGGAGGTGAAGGCGCAGCTGCCGGTGTGGTCGCCGGCGGCGTCGTCGTCGCTGCAGGGGGTGTGGGTGTGGCGGCCCTCGTAGGTGGTGATCACCATGCGGCAGTCCTCGGACAGCCTCTCCACACGCTTCTTCACGCGGCAGTTGCTGTGGGTGCACCGGTAGTAGCTCCTGCACGCACCCACACGTACGCAAATAAGACACAGACATATACAGGTTCAGAGAAGCCAATTTTGCCAGAAAAAAAATCAGTAATTAATCCACAATAGATCTCTCGAGACGCAGTACATCACATCACACGTGTCATAATAATCTATAATTGAAGTACTGGCACAGTTAACATTCATGAACACTGTATGATACTCATTGTGGAAAAAGATTGTAGTATCTATCACTACACACGTTCTTCAGTGTGAAAATACATGTATAACACTAAATATAGCAACATCTATAACACACCTAAGCCAAACCTCTTTTAAGTTTGACCAAGTTTGTAGATAAATATAGCAACATCTATAACACTATTAGCTTTATTAGAATCAACATAACATGTATTTTCATACTATACATATTTGATGTTGTACATAGCAATTTACCTATAAGGTTGGTCAAACTTGAAAAGGTTTGACTTGAGACTAACCTAGAACTTCAAGTTTTTGGAACAAAGGGAGTACAAGCTCCCCCGCAAAAAAAGGGAGTACAAGCTAAATGCAAGCATGGTCAGAACTTGACCAAAGCAGAAAAGAAATGTGGGAAATGATCTCTATACAAAAATAATATTAATTCAAAAACACCAAAACAGAAGGAAATAAAATACAGTATTACAGAGGCATGCCCGCTTCAACCCAATAAGATTGGAGATTATGGAATTGGCACCGATGAATATTTGGTTACAACGCAGGGGAAGTCATGATCCATTGGAATTTTTCTAGGTTACACTCAATGGAGTTTTCATTTACAGTCAAGTACAAAAGTGTATCACAAGAAAGATTGGTAGGGTTTTTAATCCCACAAACCTAACCAACTCTCTGGCTAGTGTTCCGCCCCTGCATGGCGAATGTTGTAAGGAATGATTGTGATAACCTTGTTTTAATTAATTAATAATTGGGATGTTTTTTTAACTCTCTGGCCAGAAGGTTTAGAAAACGCAGTGTTAGGGACAACACATGTTTGGTATATCATGCAACTATCCATATTCCTGAAAGAGCTCAAAACACTAGAATTTCTGAATACATGCCTATAATAAATGATTCAGAGCAAACGAAGACATTAGGAGATGATGGTGCATTGGACTTGAGGATTATTTACATAATTTTGAATGTATGTGAATTGGGAAAACGTAGGATTACAATATCATGTCACTCAAATGATAATGGTTGAATTTGTAACGAACTTTATTTAATTGCATGTATCACAGGAAAAACAAATGATTTTTCGTAAGAGGTTTAGGTGGATGCAAAGTTTCCTTTACAATGTAGTGCAAAGGAAGTCTTAGAAAAAAAATCATGTGGGATTCAATCCTACAAATCATGCACTTTTTTCCGATGAAGAGCATTTTTATTATTTTTAACTCATAATGTAGCATCAAGGAGATACAAATACAATGAGCACACACTCGGCCTCCGCATGACTATGATGCACACAACCAACACCAACGCGCACACACAAAGGATCATGCCCGTGAATAGCAAGTCATACATGACCGATGTTGTACCTAGGAGGATGCAAAAAAGATGATGATCCATGCCGAGCAATTGCACATCCAATGAAGATGATGCATGCATACATGATCTGAATGTGGACAAAACCACGCGAGCTAAAAACTGTGTACGCACCAGGCAAGCAACCCAACAGCCAAGAGCCGTCTATAGGAACAGTTTATAAGAAATCCAGTTGCAATGCTCCAAAATTCCTATGAAAATCTTGCATTAATATAGGATCTCAAAGTACAATACGACGACGTTTGAGTTCATGCCAAAATTCCTATGAATTTGGATGGTAGAAATGAATTTCACAGAATTTTGGCAACCTCAAAGCATGGTTGGAAAGGTCATGGTATACTAAACAATCTAACACTATAATATTTTGCATGGAATTCATACAATTAATTAAAGTGTATGTAAATTCCTAAACAATTCATTTAATCAAGGATGCTCAGTTGAGTGGTGCATATCAATTCGATATGTCTTGGAGATCGACACAACGATGCTTCATTTTTATGCTTATTGTGTATACTAAATAATGAACAAGGCACCCATTTTGGGAAACATACTATAGTGCATATTTATCATACTTCCAAGTCTTTCTTAAGGTTATGTGTGGAGTGAGCGGAGATGCCAATGATTTGATTTTCTTAGAAACACTAAGTACAATGTAGACGCTCACATGCAAGTAAACCACCACCACATACACACACTCACACAACAACTACCGAAGACACGAGTTACGAAGCTTCAGATTGACGAATTCACCACATGGCCCACCGAAAGAATATATCACCTTAGTGGGACACAAAGAGCATCAAACCTATGGTTTGACCCCCGATGTGCTGTGAGTACAACCATCCTCGTAAGAATCCAAGCACAGGTTGGTTCTCGACAATGTTTGAATGTTGACCCAAAGGCTTGGAAAGTAGATATATGGGTATGGGTTTTCCAAGCAACTTAGAGATAAATGATTCATTTTATAATGTGGGCAATGGATTAATTATCACTTATTCTGATTATGAAGGGCAAATTATTTGGCTTCTGTAATCCAATAACATATCTTAAAATTGTTTGATTCAAAGGATTTTTTATATAGAAAAAGAGGATTCCGGTCCTTAAGAATCCTCCTGTGTGGTTTGTGGTTTTTAGGATTGTAAACCATAGGGATTTTTCTAATGATTCATTTGCACTAGATTTTATAGAATTTTTTTTCATCAACTTCAACATCTTGAAAATAATTCTATGTCTTTCTGTGATGCAACCCAAAAAAAACAAAAAAAAAACATGTAGGATTTGAATGGACATGTTATTGCTATCCCACTTTTTTCTATTTCCGCGTTTTCAGAATCTGCAAATTAGAGGCCATGAATGGGGACGGTCGGCGGAATCTAAGGCACTTCACAGTTCGCGCACATCCTCGAATTGGATTTGGGTATGTCATGCATATGTAGTACTAGTAGAAAACGAATTAGGGTAAGCGCATGTGCGTGCATACCTGGGATGAAGGCTGTTCTTGACAACCTTCTGTCCGTACTTCCTCCACTTGTATCCGTCGTCCAGCACGTCCACTTCGCTCCTGGTCTGGAAGCAGAACCGCGGCTCCCTCATCTTCCTCCTCACCTTCATCTTCCCCTTCTCCGCCCCCTTCCACCTGCGCGCCCACCACCATCCGTCACCATACCCATCAGTCCCCTAGCTAGCTCGTGAAACCCTAGCTGTTAGCACTATCAGACGCCCAATCGTCCACTAACACTATACTGTACAGCAGGCATATAGCAACACACATCTTACCATGAGCTCGGACCATGGCAGCTGGCTGTGGTGGTAGTAGTAGTACTAGCAAACTCGTTGGCCGCTCTGGCCGCCGATGTGCCCGCCTGAGAGAAAACACAAGATTTCTAAGAAATCAACCAAGAAACACCATGCGACAACAAAGGCGGTCAAGCATGCACGTCAGCGTCAGTTACCTCGCCGGTGCCGCCCAAGGGCGCGAACCCGGTGGGCTTCTCGCAGGCGGCGGCGGAGTGGCAGAAGGGGATCCCCGGAAGCAGCGGGTACAGGCCCCCGCCATGGTCCGAGGAGAACATCACGCCGTGGTTCCCGGGCTGCTCTTGGAGCACCAGCGGCATCTGGTGAAGCTTGTGCTGGTTCGGCAATGGAGCGAGGAGGGGAGGGGATGCGTACGGATCGAGCGCGTAGAGGCTGGGAAGGCACGCCCCCAGCTGGCTACCCCCTTCCATGCAGGATCATGCACGCGATTGATCGGCGCGCGCGACCTAGCTTAGCTTGGGGGCATGAGATGCCAAGGAGAGGATAGAGAGAGGCTGATGGAGAGAGAGAGGGGTAGGTGATTTCTTGCCTAGGTTTGAGAGAGAAAGGGGAACAAGAGCGGTGGGCAAGCTATAGCTGGGAAGGGGACTGGACAGAGACCCACCCTTTAAAGAGCCTTTTGCTCAAATTGTGGTACTGCTCGTTGCTGTAGCTGCTGATCCTTCAGATTCATCCATCGGCTCCTGCTTTTGTAGCTTGTGTGGTGATGCTTACCTGTTATAAACTAGCTAGCGTTCTCTACATATGCTTTGTCAGTTATATGCAACAAGTTCCCCCAAGTTCTTTCTACGCCAAACGCATGGAGCTAGATTTCACATTGTTTTTCTAGAAGAAATTTCCGTTTGTTAGTCATATAGCTGGCCAAACGGGCCGTGCTAACTGGACCGGCCTGGTAGCACGCAGGAACGGCACGGCACGGCCCGAGCTAAACGGGCTAGGCCCGGCACGCGGCACGCCATGGGCCATGCCTGGGCCTGGAGGCTGGGCACGCGGGCCGGCACGGCACGGCCCGTTTAATTTTTGTTCAGATTTTTTTATATATGACCTAAATTACAGCCCAATAGGCCTAAAATATAGCCCAACAGGCTAAAATTCAGATGGGCTAGCATGCTAAACGTGCCACGGGCCGGCCCGTTTAATAATCAGGCCGTGCCTGGGCCAGAGAGCCATGCTCGTGGGCCAGCACGACACGGCCCGGCTATTAAACGTGCCATGGCGGGCCGTGCCGGGCTAGGCACGATTAGCACGGGCTGGGCCGTGCCGGGCCGGGCCGGCCCGTTTGGCCAGGTCTGGTTAGTCATGTGGCATTTTGATCTAGGCATCGATCTACAGATCCGCCGGATGAAACTCTAGTTTTTCTTTTCAGTAGAGTTATGTGGCGGAGCTCCATTGGTGGTGACGAAGGTGTCAATATGGGGAAGTAAATTTTCTCGAGCCTCTCCATCTTGATAATGTCAACTGTGGTGACTTGATAGCTTGTTGGCATGAATTCCCGCTGGTCTATTGGTGGGGAGGTTAGGGTTTGTCATGTTGGCAGCGGCGACGACTTCCTTTTGCAATTTGGTCATCCGCCTCCTCTCCGTCATGTTGGTACGACCTCCGATGCCAGCGTGAGCCCTATGAGCTTTTTTGGAGGTTGGGATTTTAGATATGTGGATCTTCCGGCAACGTTGACTACCTTCATCTGTTTTTTCTATAGGGCGCCGGTCCAGCAGGACCATGGCCTTGATGACTTCCGTCCATGATCAACTGGATGACTCTGGCGGCAGAGAAGCGGTGGCGGTGCGTCACAACCCATTGATGGAGCTTTAAGTTCTCGTGATTTCTCCAACATGAATTGAAGAATGTCGTGCATGTGCTCTATGAGGTGGAAGGTAATTAGTGATAGTAATTTATGCAATTCAAAATTTGTTCAATATTAAGTGTATGTAAACCATTGACTAAGAAAAACCATTTTGGTCTCTCAACAAAGGGCAAATTGTAAATTAGGCCGCTAGATCAATTCTATACCGGATATATTGGTCCCAAAATTATCGAAAATATCTAGAATTTGTCCGCTGCACCACTAAATATGGGTCTAATAACAATGATGTATCGACAATTGTTTGACACGTGGTACTAATTTTAGAGCAAAGAAGTTGAAAAGGAATTCGAAAGAATGCAAGAAATAAAACCCATGATTTGTGAAAATTTTGGTTGGCAAATTCAGCTAATTTGACAAAAATTAAGGAAAGTCTAATTTAAGGATTCATATAATTTGGAAAAAAATACATATTAAATTTTTGATTCTTTTTGTGAAACCAAAAAATATAGAAATTTTATTGGTAAATTGAAATGATAAAGATAGCAACAAAAAAATAGCAGGAAATATAGGTTTAAAAATGGAAAATATAATTAAAAACCTGCAAAGTGTAGCAAATAAACTTTTGAATTTTGGATCCATAACTAACCTAGAATAGCCATAAATGTTTTTATTTTAAAAGTTCAAATATGCGTGAGATTTTCTAGAACATTTCTATCGAAGAATTTTTTTCCCTGTTTTTAAAATCATCTGATATTTTTGTGTCGGCTAAGCTGCCATATGTATGAAACCACAACCACGTTATTGTCAAAATTGCTTACCAAGGAAACAGTTTTGACACTCGAGAAACAAAGAATATTCCGCGTGGAGTTGATGGACCAAGTTATTCTTTGGCAGGATTGAGGAACCAAAGATATAATTTCTCCTTAATAACCTATAAGCGCATGTAAACTAATTCCCAACGTTATATTTCATGGCCTGGATACGAATAAAGCGGTAGTACATCAGATAGCTGAAGCACCATGATGTATCCTTTTCAGTCCCAAGCACGAGTCAAACTTGTGTGATTCGGAAGAGCCATATGGATACCTGTAATAGGCTGGGGAGTCCCCCCTTTTCAAAAAAAATATGGATACCTGTAATGAAAATCATTTTAATCACAGATTTCGTTTTGTTTTCAAGTTTCACGGAGCTCCTCCCCCACTTTGAGCAAGAAAATTCAGGAGGGGCATGCATATCATTACCGGGCGCTTGTTGGGGGTGCAAGATTTTCAGTGATTGTACCTTTTGGTCCCGGCAATTGCTCAATAATTGTGGGGGAGTTTACACCAAAAGCCTCGCACACACTTCACTGTATACGCTCCCTCTTTTCTTGAAAAATCATCACGACGACCCATCTGCCATGATGCATCATGGGCACACAGCTCATCGATTCCAGCCACCAGCAGATGAACATACAGATTTACAGATGGACGAACGATAGATGCATGTCCATGCAAATGCTTACTCGAGGATGACAACAGCCGTATGCCCCAGCCAGTATACCAGACGCAACAGTCTTTCCATTTGTATTTGGAATCTTGCTAAGCTAGCTGCTCACCAGAAAATCAATCCATGTGCACAGTTCTTTTTCCATGTACTCCTACGTACGAGGGACCGAGGGAGGAAGCAAGCGTAGGTAGAATCCATGCCCAATCATGCGTATCGGTGGCCAGCCAGTGCTTGTGGTCATCCTGCATCTCTGTTCGTGCATATGGCCACACGCATGATACACCGATTGAAAACTTGATCAGGTTCAGCTGCGCCTCAATGGCCGGGCAAGCTAGTGGTGGGGCTGGCCGCGGCAGAAGACAGCAGCCATGGCCAACCAAACGCATTGCTGCTGCAGCACTCGCACTGATGTTTTCTTTCCAGATCAACCTACAGCTATAGCGGAGCTGCCGCCAGAGGGAATTTTGATCATTGCAGATGCTGCGAAAAGCCTCTTCTTCAGGGCCATCCACCCTCCCCAACCCAGAGAGCCACTTGCTTAATTTGCCCTACCTCATGCGATAGCATCTCCCTTTATCTCACAAACCCAGTGGGCAGTGCAGATTTCTGCAGGATTGTATCCGGATCAGGGGAAGATCCGAGGGCGGTGCGCGATTGCCAACCGGTCACGAGCCACGGGAGGGAGGGAGAGAGACAGGAAGCATATGCGGAGCAGCGGCGTTGCACAGTTCCGTTGCCAAGTCTTTCTGCATGGTTTGGTTTCCCTGGAAAGGGAGGACCGCAGAGAGACGTACAGACAGCAGTACATGCATACTGGGAGTCTACCACCACAGTCCACAGTGGCACAGTGTACAGTTTACAGATGCAGCAAGAAAAGAATAGAAACCTAAAGTGGTAGACCCGTACTGTACAAAGAGCACCTAGGTATAGCTCGTAGGCTGAGTGTTCTTGCGTGTGCAAGTGTGCAACCATTTTCTTTGTCTGATCCTTTGGTCTCTCACTTTTTCGTCCCTGTCTAGTCCTTGTTTTCATAGTCTACTCATCTTGCCAAGAAAAATGGACATCATTGCTCGGATAGACAGCCCCATTGTCCGTTTGCTGCAGAGCAGGGCACCGAAAAGAGGGAGAGGAGAGCGCTGTCGACATCGACACCACCTGTTCTTTTCCCCCTGAAAAATCTTTGAAATGAGATGTCATTTATTTGGATAATGAAAGACATATATAGCTCCTCTTGAGCAATGAACACATTGCTTTTATTGCAATATACATACTGGACCAAATGAAAAAGACAAATATCTCAAAATGTGGCATGCAATGAAAAGGTGAAAACAAGAACATGTCCAATGTTGAAGTTGTAGCCCAAACAATGACACAAGTCTTTGAGAACCAATTCTAACATCGTAAATCATCACTTTTTTTGTCTTGCAATTGTTGTAGTAAGTATTTAGGATTGTTGCCAGCTCATGCCTAGCATATAACATGCGATGGACTCCAAAAGGAAATTCAATTTCTTTTGTCAAACACAATGTCTTGTTTGCGTAACCAAATCTGCAAATACAGGATATGTTGAAGAATGCAACTCACAATCACAATTTGACCTTTCAAAAACAAAAATAATCAGAATTTAAAACGGACTCATCCTACATATCTAAGTAGGAGATCCCATTCTGAACATCATGAAGGGCATTTCAAACCCACCATAACTCATTTACTAGCACATGTAAGCAATCCGCGTCATCAATCACATGCAAACCCTCCACATTATTGCTATAAATTTCTGTGGCAACACACAAAGTATCATCTAGTTTAACTTAGCCATGTGACTAATTTATAGAAAAAAACTGAATAATTCCACGAGCTAGTTATATATTTAAAGCAATGTAGGTTGAGGGAGTTGTTTGCAATCAAAGGTAATGTGTTGCGTAGTTTTATTCCTTATAGGGAATCAATATGGTTTCATGCATGAATCAATCTAATATATTGTCAAAACGAAACGCTTAAAAGTGGTTATGATTGAATTTCGTCTTTTATAGTTCCCTTTATCCCTACAACAAATCAAAATAAATATAAACACCAAGGAATGAGGAGTAAAAGAGAGAAGCATGAGAGGTTGGCTAACGTGGCTCTTAACCTTTCAAACACTGTAGTAGAATGAATAATGAGAGTTCGTAGTTTAGTAGCTTTGGGTGCGGGGTGGCCTATCGATGCGTAGGTGGGGAACTGAGGGGGGGGGGGGGCGTTTGTGCCACAAAACACTATGTACTTGTCAACACAAATTCATTGATATGTACTCACACATAATGTAATGAAGAATGGACAGGAGTCATAGAGCATCAGTACTAACAAAGTTGCAACTACCGTCTCACTATGAATAGTGTCGTCATCTACCACCAAGGGATGATCTGGTTTGGTGATTCACACAAGACATCAAATCCGGAATTTGATTTCCGTTGAGCTATTAAAAGTTCAACCGGAAATTGCAAGTGGGCTCTTTCTTTGATTAAGAATAGTGAAATTATCCTCGTCAAAAAAGAACAAGAGTAAAAGTCTGCCAAATATGAATGGTGAAAATTAAAATCTACTCCGATGTTGCCCACATACTCTGTGTTACACCCGTCATTCTTGATGTTTGAGGAAATGAGCATTGGCATGTTGGACTTGACGCGAAGACACGAGCGCTCCTTTTGTTCTAGTTTCACAAGAGGCGAATGTGTTGTATGTCATTGCTTCTCTCTATCAGTTAATAACCATTATCACTGGGTTGAATGAAAATGTATCCGGTGCACCGTGCACCCCGTGTACCTGACACTGGTTGAACATCATAGATGTTCCTTTTTTTTTGATATTGTAAGAACATATATGCAATAGGTACATACTACCCCACAAAATTTGAAACCAAAATTTGAGTTTTAGCTCGATAAGCCAAAATGAGAAATAACTACGCATACGACCTAGTTTAAGTTGGGCTATTAATTTGGCCCATTATCACTGTCACCCATACATTTGTTTTTGTGGTTTATAGAGCTCTAGATGAATTTGGATATGAGTTTTTGAGTTCGGTGGTATAGTGACCTCGATGTAAATTTTATTATGTTTGAGATGCTTTATACTTCTGATGAACTATTTTAATAGTTTTAGATCCTTTTGAAGATAAAAGTGGTACATATATATAAGTAGTAGGAGTACCTGCATTTACCTTAGTTCATGCTTTTGGTTCCACCGTTGTGTCTAATTGAGCTGCATGCGTTAGATTTGATTACGTTAGAGCAAGTACAATAAGGTGACGTAGACGAGCTATAAGACTTTAAATATCATATTTTTGCTGAGTTGAAAGAGAGAATAAGAGAGAGAAGAGAAGCGGGCTACAAACTAATAGCCGGCTGTAGCACATGCCCCTAGAGACTTTATGAGAAAGGGGATATGAGCCCTGTACCAATAAAATAGTACTTACTTATATCCAACCATTATATTTCCCGGCTATAAACTTGTCTATATAAACTCCCGCATTAAGATATTTGCTAATGCTTTCAAAAGTAGTACATCTGCTGAAAGGGATGGGGCAGCCATACAAGGCCAATCACCTGCATTGATGAGTGGGCGCCTGGCACAACAATTCGGCCTATATCCCCACCAATGTGATCTCCATTACAGATGGACAAATCCGTCTGGAAACAGAGCTCTTTTATCGCGGAATTAGACCAGCTATTAACATTGGCTTATCCGTCAGTCGCGTCGGGTCTGCCACTCAGTTGAAAGCTATGAAACAAGTCTGCGGTAGTTCAAAACTGGAATTGGCACAATATCGCGAAGTGGCCGCCTTCGCTCAATTTGGGTCAGACCGTGATGCTGCGACTCAGACATTACTCAATAGAGGTGCAAGGCTTACATAAGTGCCCAAACAACCACAATATGAACCACTTCCAATTGAAAAACAAATTGTTGTGATTTATGCTGCTGTCAACGGCTTCTGTGATCGCGAGCAAGAAATTACTATTTATTTGATAATGGAAAGGGATGGAGTTTTTCTTGCTTTTGGCATAGCAGGCCTCTCTTTGGGAGGCCCGCACGACGGGCTATTAGCTCAGTGGTAGAGCGTGCCCCTGATAATTGCGTCGTTGTGCCTGGGTTGTGAGGGCTCTCAGCCACATGGATAGTTCAATGCGCTCATCAGTGCCTGACCCGAAGATGTGGATCATCCAAGACACATTAGCATGGCGTACTCCTCCTGTTTGAATCGGAGTTTGAAACCAAACAAACTTCTCCGGTTCCTTTTTTTTTTCCTTAGTTGATCCTGTATTTCTATTGGATCCTAAGCTTCATCGGAACTATATATGACGTGGCAACATCATATAGACAGCAACAGCTGACTATACTACTAACCATGCTCTTAGGTGATCATTTCCATAAGCCATTTCTATCATGAACCAATCACTCTATACTGCAGTGAGCAGATGGATCGTTCTCGAACTCGATCGGCATCATCATATTTCCTTTCCTTTTGCTTTTCAGTTGGGTCTATGTATGTGTGCACCTTGTGTATGAGAATCATGAGCCGCTCGAATGCCTCCAAATTAAACGGCCTTTCCAGCTTCCGCCCGGGTTCCCTTGTTTCTTGACGCTCGACCGGTCTAGCGACCAGACCATCATGACGCATCTCCCCGTATCCGGCAGCTATCTCTCCCAAGATGGTTATCTGGCCCTTGAGGCCTATGTATAGCCTTTCGACGGGTGGCTGAGAGACGTGTGATGTACTATCGATGTTGTTACTTTATTTGCAGCCTTTTCGAGCTCCAGATTTCAGTATCATCAGCATGCTCAAGTATCTTAAATTTCTCTCTTCGTGACAGTTTCTTGATCTATGGTAGTAGATGCGTTCTCCATGTGTGCGTACTGGGTACCACCCGTGGTAGAGAGTTTGTTTGTCACACGGACGGCGACATAGACACGATCTCTGAGACTGAGAGGAGGCAAGGGAGGCGACCAAGATCCAATCCGATAAGGTGGACGGGGCGGGCGAGTGGTGCATGCAGTCTGCGCTTTTGTAATGGCGGTGCGGGCGCCGGTTGCCCAGGCTTTCGGCGGCCGGACCGGTCCCCACGTACTACGCGGGTCGCTGCCCGCGGAGGGGCAGCATCATCCATCTCGGCGACACGGACACGATCGCACGCACGCACGACACGCGACGACGTTTCGCTCGTTGCCGGTCGCCTCCACGCACGCACACGGCACCCGTACGGTGGCCGGCACGGCACACGCGCCTGCCCCCCCTCCACCGTACCCGCCCGCGCGCGCCACGGCGGCGTCGGCGTCGGCTTCTCGCATCGGATCGTCAAATCATGCGGGTGCGACTGCGCCCATGCGTGCCGGTCGGCCGGTTCCCCCAACGTTGTTCAGGTAGCGGTAGCGTGCGGCCGCTCGTCAAGGACGTGCGTGCGCCGGAGCGCGCGGGCCGCGGGAGAGCACGCGCGGGACACATCGTGGCATGCGTTGTCCCAGTACCAGCGCGCGTGACGTAAATGCACCGTCCGAAGAACACCCATGCATTGCGCATCAGCGCTTGCGCAGCGAGCGAGTAGCGTCTGCTCACTTGAGTTGAGCCCCGTGAAGGCCAGCTACTGACAGCAGTGGGCATAGACCCAAATGACTGCATATTTTCTATTGCTATGGGTTTGGTGGAAGTGAAGTCTACTTATACATAGGAATAGTTCTTGACAACACTTAAGAATGATCTCAACATTGTGAACACATACCCATATACTATCATGAGTGACAAGCAAAAGGCAATGCAAATGTGTGCTTCTTCATGTGTACATGAGCTCTATAGAACTGTGCTTCTTCATGTGTGCTTATGTGTGACTTTGTGCAAATTTTCAGGGTATAATAAATGCAGTTGGGAAAGTTTTTCCAGATGCTGAGCACAGATTTTGTGTTAGGCACTTATACCAGAACTTTCAGAAGAAGTTTAAAGGGGAAACACTGAAAAACCTTTTGTGGGCCATGGCAAGATCAACAAATTTACCAAAGTGAACACAAAACAGAGAGAAAATGAGAGAGGCCAACATTGAAGCTTACAACTGGCTTGAGGACAAAAAGCACCTAAACAATGGGTTAAGAACTTCTTTAGTGACTTCCCCAAGTGTGATATTCTCTTGAACAACATGTCTGAGGTCTTCAATAGGTACATTTTCCAGTTCTTCTTTAATTTCCATTGATGCTTTCATTGATGAGTGAATTGCTCATTTAAATACTTTGCAACTGTTTTACTCATACAACTGTTTTAAATACATTGCAGCTACATACTAGATGCCAGGGGTATGTGCATTATATCCATGTTAGAATGTATCTTGGGAAAACTTTCATTAAGACTTGCTAGCAAGCATAGGGAGGCAGTGGAAAAGTGGACTGGAAGAATCTGTCCAAAGATTAGAAAGAAGTTAGAAAAGAATGCAGAGTTGAGTGGTAACTGTTTTCCAAAAGATGCTGGCAATGGCATTTATCATGTGCAATCTGGACCCAACTCATATATAGTTGATATCATTGGTAGAACTTGTGATTGCAAGAGCTGGGGGTTGAGTGGAATTCTCTGTCCACATGCTATAGCAGTTTGTAGGGCTGAGAGGATAGACCCTGAGGAGCTGGTGCACAAATGTTACACCATAGAAACATATCTGAAGGCCTATGGTCACAATATCATGCCTCCCAGAGACAGGACCCACTGGGATAAGCTAAATGGAATGTACATCCATCCTCCTTTGTTTACTAAGGTCATGTGATGTAGCGACCAGACCTCAAACAGTCTGATCTCTGTGCTCCGGTGTCATCCCTGGATCAGTAATGCTGACACCACACAATACTCGAAGGATTTATAACAGAGTAGCAATCACACACTTATTACATCGAGTGTCTCAAAAGAGAACTTATTACAATGAATATGGCTTAAGGCCATCTAATAACGATAACAGCGGAAGGCTTGGAACATAAGTGAGTCCATCAACTCCAACGACATCACTGAGTATAGAACCACGACCTAAAAACTCCTTAATCGTCGTCTGAAAAGTCTGCAACATTAATGTAACGCCCCAGATGTAACTTTCCCCATTTGTACTCCAACTCTTGCCGTTTCCGGTGTCAAGTTATATTTATTTCTCGGGTTCGGGTCTTTGTCTCCGTGTGTTGTTTTTCTTTTTCGTGCATCTCTTATCATGCCATCTCGTGCATTGCATTTGCATACATGTTCATCTCATGCATTCGAGCATTTTCCCCGTTGTCCGTTTTGCATTCCGGCGCTTCGTTCTCCTCCGGTGGTCATTTCTAGTCTTCTTTCGTGTGTGGGGTCTAAACATTTCCGGATTGGACCGAGACTTGCCAAGCGGCCTTGGTTTACTACCGGTAGACCGCCTGTCAAGTTTCGTATCATTTGGACTTCGTTTGATGCTCCAACGGTTAACCGAGGGACCGAAAAGGCCTCATGTGTGTTGCAGCCCAACACCCCCCAAATTTGGCCCAAAACCCACCAAACTCTGCTCCATGTC